>NW_027326857.1:2317599-2648685 GCF_047675955.1 Chlorocebus sabaeus
TCATCTCACAGAGTTACATCTTTCCCTTCAAGAAGCCTTTCGCTAAGGCTGTTCTTGTGGAATTGGCAAAGTGATATTTGGAAGCCCATAGAGGGCTATGGTGAAAAAGGAAATATCTTCCGTTCAAAACTGGAAAGAAGCTTTCTGAGAAACTGCTCTGTGTTCTATGAATTCATCTCACAGAGTTACATCTTTCCCTTCCAGAAGCCTTTCGCTAAGGCTGTTCTTGTGGAATTGGCAAAGGGATATTTGGAAGCCCATAGAGGGCTATGGTGAAAAAGGAAATATCTTCCGTTCAAAACCGGAAAGAAGCTTTCTGAGAAACTGCTCTGTGTTCTCTGGATTCATCTCACAGAGTTACATCTTTACCTTCAAGAAGACTTTCGCTAAGGCTGTTCTTGAGGAATTGGCAAAGGGATATTTGGAAACCCACAGAGGGCTATGGTGAAAAAGGAAATATCTTCCGTTCAAAACTGGAAAGAAGCTTTCTGAGAAACTGCTCTGTGTTCTGTCAGTTCATCTCACAGAGTTACATCTTGCCCTTCAAATGCCTTTCGCCAACGCTGTTCTTGTGGAATTGGCAAAGGGATATTTTGAAGCCCATAGAGGGCTATGGTTAAAAAAGGAAATATCTTCCGTTCAAAATTGGAAAGAAGCTTTCTGAGAAACTGCTCTGTGTTCTGTTAATTCATCTCACAGAGTTACATCTTTCCCTTCAAGAAGCCTTTCGCTAAGGCTGTTCTTGTGGAATTGGCAAAGGGATATTTGGAAGCCCATCGAGGGCTATGGTGAAAAAGGAAATATCTTCCGTTCAAAACTGGAAAGAAGCTTTCTGAGAAACTGCTCTGTATTCTGTTAATTCATCTCACGGAGTTGCATCTTTCCCTTCAAGAAGCCTTTCGCTAAGGCTGTTCATGTGGAATTGGCAAAGTGATATTTGGAAACCCATAGAGGGCTATGGTGAAAAAGAAATATCTTCCGTTCAAAACTGGAAAGAAGCTTTCTGAGAATCTGTTCTGTGTTCTGTTAGTTCATATCACAGAGTTACATCTTTCCCTTCAAGAAGCCTTTCGCTAAGGCTGTTCTTGTAGAACTGGCAAAGGGATATTTGGAAGCCCTTAGAGGGCTATGGTGAAAAAGGAAATATCTTCCGTTCAAAACTGGAAAGAAGCTTTCTGAGAAACTGCTCTGTGTTCTCTGAATTCTTCTCACAGAGTTACATCTTTCCCTTCAAGAAGCCTTTCGCTAAGGCTGATCTTTTGGAACTGGCAAAGGGATATTTCGAAACCCATAGAGGGCTATAGTGAAAAAGGAAATATCTTCCGTTCAAAACTGGAAAGAAGCTTTCTGAGAAACTGCTCTGTGTTCTCTGAATACATCTCACAGAGTTACATCTTTCCCTTCAAGAAGCCTTTCGCTAAGGCTGTTCTTGTGGAATTGGCAAAGGGATATTTGGAAGCCCATAGAGGGCTATGGTGAAAAAGGAAATATCTTCCGTTCAAAACTGGAAAGAAGCTTTCTTAGAAACGACTCTGTGTTCTCTGAATTCATCTCACAGAGTTACATCTTTGCCTTCAAGAAGCCTTTCGCTAATGCTGTTCTTCTGGAATTGGCAAAGGGATATTTGGAAGCCCATAGAGGGCTATGGTGAAAAAGGAAATATCTTCCGTTCAAAACTGGAAAATAGCTTTCTGAGAAACTGCTCAGTGTTCTCTGAATTCATCTCACAGAGTTACATCTTTCCCTTCAAGAAGCCTTTCGCTAAGGCTGTTCTTGTGGAATTGGCAAAGGGATATTTGGAAGCCCATAGAGGGCTATGGGGAAAAAGGAAATATCTTCCGTTCAAACCGGAAAGAAGCTTTCTGAGAAACTCCTCTGTGTTCTGTTAATTCATCTCACAGAGATACATCTTTCCCTTCAAGAAGTCTTTCGCTAAGGCTGGTTTTGTTGAACTGGCAAAGGGATATTTCGAAGCTCATAGAGGGCTATGGTGAAAAAGGAAATATCTTCCGTTCAAAACTGGAAAAAAGCCTTCTGAGAAACTGATCTGTGTTCTCTGAATTCATCTCACAGAGTTACATCTTTCCCTTCAAGAATCCTTTCGCTAAGGCTGTTCTTGTGGAACTGGCAAAGGGATAATTCGAAGCCCATCGAGGGCTATGGTGAAAAAGAAAATATCTTCCGTTCAAAACTGGAAAGAAGCTTTCTGAGAAACTGTTCTGTGTTCTGTTAGTTCATCTCACAGAATTACATCTTTCCCTTCAAGAATCCTTTCGCTAAGGCTGTTCTTGTGGAACTGGCAAAGGAATATTTGGATGCCCATAGAGGGCTATGGTGACAAAGGAAATATCTTCTGTTAAAACCGGAAAGAAGCTTTCTGAGAAACTGCTCTGTGTTCTGTTAATTCATCTCACAGAGTTACATCTTTCCCTTCAAGAAGCCTTTTGCTAAGGCTTTTCTTGTGGAATTGGCAAAGTGATATTTGGAAGCCCATAGAGGGCTATGGTGAAAAAGGAAATATCTTCCGTTCAAAAGTGGAAAGAAGCTTTCTGAGAAACTGCTCTGTGTTCTATGAATTCATCTCACAGAGTTACATCTTTCCCTTCAAGAAGCCTTTCGCTAAGTCTGTTCTTGTGGAATTGGCAAAGGGATATTTGGAAGCCCTTAGAGGGCTATGGTGAAAAAGGAAATAACTTCCGTTCAAAACTGGAAAGAAGCTTTCTGAGAAACTGCTCTGTGTTCTCTGAATTCATCTCACAGAGTTACATCTTTCCCTTCAAGAAGCCTTTCGCTAAGGCTGTTCTTGTGGAACTGGCAAAGGGATATTTGGAAGCCCATAGAGGGCTATGGTGAAAAAGGAAATATCTTCCGTTCAAAACTGGAAAGAAGCTTTCTGAGAAACTGCTCTGTTTACTCTCAATTCATCTCACAGAGTTACATCTTTCCCTTCAAGAAGCCTTTCGATAAGGCTGTTCTAGTGGAATTGGCAAAGTGATATTTGGAAGCCCATAGAGGGCTATGGTGAAAAAGGAAATATCTTCCGTTCAAAACTGGAAAGAAGCTTTCTGAGAAACTGCTCTGTGTTCTATGAATTCATCTCACAGAGTTACATCTTTCCCTTCAAGAAGCCTTTCGCTAAGGCTGTTCTTGTGGAATTGGCAAAGGGATATTTGGAAGCCCATACAGGGCTATGCTGAAAAAGGAAATAACTTCCGTTCAAAATTGGAAAGAAGCTTTCTGAGAAACTACTCTGTGTTCTGTTAGTTCATCTCACAGAGTTACATCTTGCACTTCAAGAAGCCTCTCGCCAAGGCTGTTCTTGTGGAATTGGCAAAGGGATATTTGGAAGCCCATAGAGGGCTATGGTGAAAAAGGAAATATCTTCCGTTCAAAACTGGAAAGAAGCTTTCTGAGAAACTGCTCTGTGTTCTGTTAGTTCATCTCACAGAGTTACATCTTTCCCTTCAAGAAGCCTTTCGCTAAGGCTGTTCTTGTGGAATTGGCAAAGGGATATTTGGAAGCCCATAGAGGGCTATGGTGAAAAAGAAAATATCTTCCGTTCAAAACTGGAAAGAAGCTTTCTGAGAAACTGCTCTGTGTTCTCTGAATTCATCTCACAGAGTTACATCATTCCCTTCAAGAAGCCTTTCGCTAAGGCTGGTCTTGTTGAACTGGCAAAGGGATATTTCGAAGCTCATAGAGGGCTATGGTGAAAAAGGAAATATCTTCCGTTCAAAACTGGAAAGAAGCCTTCTGAGAAACTGCTCTGTGTTCTCTGAATTCATCTCACAGAGTTACATCTTTCCCTTCAAGAAGCCTTTCGCTAAGGCTTTTCTTGTGGAACTGGCAAAGGGATATTTGGAAGCCCATAGAGGGCTATGGTGAAAAAGGAAATATCTTCCGTTCAAAACTGGAAAGACGCTTTCTGAGAAACTGCTCTGTGTACTCTGAATTCATCTCACAGAGTTACCTCTTACCCTTCAAGAAGACTTTCGCCAAGGCTGTTCTTGTGGAATTGGCAAAGGGATATTTGGAAGCCCATAGAGGGCTATGGTGAAAAAGGAAATATTTTCCGTTCAAAACTGGAAAGAAGCTTTCTGAGAAACTGCTCTGTGTTCTGTTAATTCATCTCACAGAGTTACATCTTTCCCTTCAAGAAGCCTTTCGCTAAGGCTGTTCTTGTGGAACTGGCAAAGGGATATTTGGAAGCCCATATAGGGTTATGGTGAAAAAGGAATTATCTTCCGTTCAAAACTGGAAAAAGCTTTCTGAGAAACTGCTCTGTGTTCTCTGAATTCATCTCACAGAGTTACATCTTTCCCTTCAAGAAGCCTTTCGCTAAGGCTGTTTTTGTGGAATTGGCAAAGGGATATTTGGAAGCCCATAGAGGGCTATGCTGAAAAAGGAAATATCTTCCGTTCAAAACTGGAAAGAAGCTTTCTGAGAAACTGCTCTGTGTTCTGTTAGTTCATCTCACAGAGTTACATCTTGCCCTTCAAAAGCCTTTCGCCAACGCTGTTCTTGTGGAATTGGCAAAGGGATAATTTGAAGCCCATAGAGGGCTATGGTTAAAAAAGGAAATATCTTCCGTTCAAAACTGGAAAGAAGCTTTCTGAGAAACTGCTCTGTGTTCTGTTAGTTCATCTCACAGAGTTACATATTTCCCTTCAAGAAGCCTTTCGCTAAGGCTGTTCTTATGGAACTGGCAAAGGGATATTGGGAAGCCCATAGAGGGCTATTTTGAAAAAGGAAATATCTTCCGTTCAAAACTGGAAAGAAGCCTTCTGAGAAACTGCTCTGTGTTCTGTTAATTCATCTCACAGAGTTACATCTTTCCCTTCAAGAAGCCTTTCGCTAAGGCTGTTCTTGTGGAATTGGCAAAGGGATATTTGGAAGCCCATCGAGGGCTATGGTGAAAAAGGAAATATCTTCCGTTCAAAACTGGAAAGAAGCTTTCTGAGAAACTGCTCTGTGTTCTGTTAATTCATCTCACGGAGCTGCATCTTTCCCTTCAAGAAGCCTTTCGCTAAGGCTGTTCATGTGGAATTGGCAAAGTGATATTTGGAAACCCATAGAGGGCTATGGTGAAAAAGAAATATCTTCCGTTCAAAACTGGAAAGAATCTTTCTGAGAAACTGTTCTGTGTTCTGTTAGTTCATATCACAGAGTTACATCTTTCCCTTCAAGAAGCCTTTCGCTAAGGCTGTTCTTGTGGAACTGGCAAAGGGATATTTGGAAGCCCATAGAGGGCTATGGTGAAAAAGGAAATATCTTTCGTTCAAAACTGGAAAGAAGCTTTCTGAGAAACTGCTCTGTGTTCTCTGAATTCTTCTCACAGAGTTACATCTTTCCCTTCAAGAAGCCTTTCGCTAAGGCTGTTCTTGTGGAACTGGCAAAGGGACATTTGGAAACCCATAGAGGGCTCTGGTGAAAAAGGAAATATCTTCCGTTCAAAACTGGAAAGAAGCTTTCTGAGAAACTGCTCTGTGTTCTCTGAATTCATCTCACAGAGTTACATCTTTGCCTTCAAGAAGCCTTTCGCTAATGCTGTTCTTATGGAATTGGCAAAGGGATATTTGGCAGCCCATAGAGGGCTATGGTGAAAAAGGAAATATCTTCCGTTCAAAACTGTAAAATAGCTTTCTGAGAAACTGCTCAGTGTTCTCTGAATTCATCTCACAGAGTTACATCTTTCCCTTCAAGAAGCCTTTCGCTAAGTCTGTTCTTGTGGAATTGGCAAAGGGATATTTGGAAGCCCATAGAGGGCTATGGTTAAAAAGTAAATATCTTCCGTTGAAAACTGGAAAGAAGCTTTCTGAGAAACTCCTCTGTGTTTTGTTTGTTCATCTCACAGAGTTACGTCTTTGCTTTCAAGAAGCCTTTCGCTAAGGCTTTTCTTGTGGAACTGTCAAAGGGATACTTGGAAGCCCATAGAGGGCAATGGAGAAAAAGGAAATATCTTCCGTCCAAAACTGGAAAGAAGCTTTCTGAGAATCTGCTCAGTGTTCTCTGAATTCATCTCACAGAGTTACATCTTTCCCTTCAAGAAGCCTTTCGCTAAGGCTGTTCTTGTGGAATTGGCAAAGGGATATTTGGAAGCCCATAGTGGGTTATGTTGAAAAAGGAAATATCTTCCGTTCAAACTGGAAAGAAGCTTTCTGAGAAACTCCTCTGTGTTCTGTTAATTCATCTCACAGAGATACATCTTTCCCTTCAAGAAGCCTTTCGCTAAGGCTGTTCTTGTGGAATTGGCAAAGTGATATTTGGAAGCCCATAGAGGGCTATGGTGAAAAAGGAAATATCTTCCGTTCAAAACCGGAAAGAAGCTTTCTGAGAAACTGCTCTGTGTTCTCTGAATTCATCTCACAGAGTTACATCTTTACTTTGAAGAAGACTTTCGCTAAGGCTGTTCTTGAGTAATTGGCAAAGGGATATTTGGAAGCCCATAGAGGGCTATGTTGAAAAAGGAAATATCTTCCGTTCAAAACTGGAAAGAAGCTTTCTGAGAAACTGTTCTGTGTTCTGTTAATTCATCTCACAGAGTTACATCTTTCCCTTCAAGAAGCCTTTCGCTAAGGCTGTTCTTGTGGAACTGGCAAAGGGATATTTGGAAGCCCATATAGGGTTATGGTGAAAAAGGAAATATCTTCCGTTCAAAACTGGAAAAAGCTTTCTGAGAAACTGCTCTGTGTTCTCTGAATTCATCTCACAGAGTTACATCTTTCCCTTCAAGAAGCCTTTCGCTAAGGCTGTTTTTGTGGAATTGGCAAAGGGATATTTGGAAGCCCATAGAGGGCTTTGGTGAAAAAGGAAATATCTTCCGTTCAAAACTGGAAAGAAGCATTCTGAGAAACTGCTCTGTGTTCTGTTAGTTCATCTCACAGAGTTACATCTTTCCCTTCAAGAAGCCTTTCGCTAAGGCTGTTCTTGTGGAATTGGCAAAGTGATATTTGGAAGGCCCTAGAGGGCTATGGTGAAAAAGGAAATATCTTCCGTTCAAAACTGGAAAGAAGCTTTCTGAGAAACTGCTCTGTGTTCTATGAATTCATCTCACTGAGTTACATCTTTCCCTTCCAGAAGCCTTTCGCTAAGGCTTTTCTTGTGGAATTGGCAAAGGGATATTTGGAAGTCCATAGAGGGCTGTGGTGAAAAAGGAAATATCTTCCGTTCAAAACCGGAAAGAAGCTTTCTGAGAAACTGCTCTGTGTTCTTTCAGTTCATCTCACAGAGTTACATCTTGCCCTTCAAAAACCTTTCGCCAACGCTGTTCTTGTGGAATTGGCAAAGGGATATTTGGATGCCCATAGAGGGCTATGGTGAAAAAGGAAATATCTTCCGTTCAAAACTGGAAAGAAGCTTTCTGAGAAACGGCTCTGTGTTCTCTGAATTCATCTCACAGAGTTACATTTTGCCTTCAAGAAGCCTTTCGCTAATGCTCTTCTTCTGCAATTGGCAAAGGGATATTTGGAAGCCCTTAGAGGGCTATGGTGAAAAAGGAAATATCTTCCCTTCAAAACTGGAAAATAGCTTTCTGAGAAACTGCTCAGTGTTCTGTGAATTCATCTCACAGAGTTACATCTTTCCCTTCAAGAAGCCTTTCGCTAAGGCTGTTCTTGTGGAATTGGCAAAGGGATATTTGGAAGCCCATAGAGGGCTATGGTGAAAAAGGGAATATCTTCCGTTGAAAACTGGAAAGAAGCTTTCTGAGAAACTGCTCTGTGTTTTGTTAGTTCATCTCACAGAGTTACGTCTTTGCCTTCAAGAAGCCTTTCGCTAAGGCTTTACTTGTGGAACTGTCAAATGGATATTTGGAAGCCCATAGAGGGCAATGGAGAAAAAGGAAATATCTTCCGTCCAAAACTGGAAAGAAGCTTTCTGAGAATCTGCTCAGTGTTCTCTGAATTCATCTCACAGAGTTACATCTTTCCCTTCAAGAAGCCTTTCGCTAACACTGTTCTTGAGTAATTGGCAAAGGGATATTTGGAAGCCCATAGAGGGCTATGGTGAAAAAGGAAATATCTTCCGTTCAAAACTGGAAAGAAGCATTCTGAGAAACTGCTCTGTGTTCTGTTAGTTCATCTCACATAGTTACATCTTTCCCTTCAAGAAGCCTTTCGCTAAGGCTGTTCTTGTGGAATTGGCAAAGTGATATTTGGAAGGCCATAGAGGGCTATGGTGAAAAAGGAAATATCTTCCGTTCA
Organism: Chlorocebus sabaeus; assembly: GCF_047675955.1. Lineage (NCBI taxonomy): Eukaryota > Metazoa > Chordata > Mammalia > Primates > Cercopithecidae > Chlorocebus > Chlorocebus sabaeus. Next base: position 2,325,801 of record NW_027326857.1, read on the forward strand.
AAACCGGAAAGAAACTTTCTGAGAAATTGCTTTGTGTTCTCTGAATTCATCTCACAGAGTTACATCTTTACCTTCAAGAAGACTTTCGCTAAGGCTGTTCTTGAGGAATTGGCAAAGGGATATTTGGAAACCCATAGAGGGCTATGGCGAAAAAGGAAATATCTTCCGTTCAAAACTGGAAAGAAGCTTTCTGAGAAACTGCTCTGTGTTCTGTCAGTTCATCTCACAGAGTTACATCTTGCCCTTCAAAAGCCTTTCGCCAACGCTGTTCTTGTGGAATTGGCAAAGGGATATTTGGAAGCCCATAGAGGGCTATGGTGAAAAAGGAAATATCTTCCGTTCAAAACTGGAAAGAAGCTTTCTGAGAAACGGCTCTGTGTTCTCTGAATTCATCTCACAGAGTTACATCTTTGCCTTCAAGAAGCCTTTCGCTAATGCTCTTCTTCTGGAATTGGCAAAGGGATATTTGGAAGCCCATAGAGGGCTATGGTGAAAAAGGAAATATCTTCCGTTCAAAACTGGAAAATAGCTTTCTATGAAACTGCTCAGTGTTCTCTGAATTCATCTCACAGTGTTACATCTTTCCCTTCAAGAAGCCTTTCGCTAAGGCTGTTCTTGTGGAATTGGCAAAGGGATATTTGGAAGCCCATAGAGGGCTATGGTGAAAAAGGAAATATCTTCCGTTGAAAACTGGAAAGAAGCTTTCTGAGAAACTGCTCTGTGTTTTGTTAGTTCATCTCACAGAGTTACGTCTTTGCCTTCAAGAAGCCTTTCGCTAAGGCTTTTCTTGTGGAACTGTCAAAGGGATATTTGGAAGCCCATAGAGGGCAATGGAGAAAAAGGAAATATCTTCCGTCCAAAACTGGAAAGAAGCTTTCTGAGAATCTGCTCAGTGTTCTCTGAATTCATCTCACAGAGTTACATCTTTCCCTTCAAGAAGCCTTTCGCTAAGGCTGTTCTTGTGGAATTGGCAAAGGGATATTTGGAAGCCCATAGAGGGCTATGGTGAAAAATTAAATATCTCCCGTTCAAAACTGGAAAGAAGCTTTCTGAGAAACTACTCTGTGTTCTCTGAATTCATCTCACAGAGTTACATCTTTCCCTTCAAGAAGCCTTTCGCTAAGGCTGTTCTTGTGGAATTGGCAAAGGGATATTTGGAAGCCCATAGAGGGCTATGGTGAAAAAGGAAATATCTTCCTTTCAAACTGGAAAGAAGCTTTCTGAGAAACTCCTCTGTGTTCTGTTAATTCATCTCACAGAGATACATCTTTCCCTTCAAGAAGCCTTTCGCTAAGGCTGTTCTTGTGGAATTGGCAAAGTGATATTTGGAAGCCCCTAGAGGGCTATGGTGAAAAAGGAAATATCTTCCGTTCAAAACCGGAAAAAAGCTTTCTGAGAAACTGCTCTGTGTTCTCTGAATTCATCTCACAGAGTTACATCTTTACCTTCAAGAAGACTTTCCCTAAGGCTGTTCTTGAGTAATTGGCAAAGGGATATTTGGAAGCCCATAGAGGGCTATGGTGAAAAAGGAAATATCTTCCGTTCAAAACCGGAAAGAAGCTTTCTGAGAAACTGTTCTGTGTTCTGTTAATTCATCTCACAGAGTTACATCTTTCCCTTCAAGAAGCCTTTCGCTAAGGCTATTCTTTTGGAATTGGCAAAGGGATATTTGGAAGCCCATAGAGGGCTATGGTGAAAAAGGAAATATCTTCCGTTCAAAACTGGAAAGAAGCTTTCTGTGAAACTGCTCTGTGTTCTGTTAATTCATCTCACAGTGTTACATCTTTCCCTTCAAGAAGCCATTCGCTAAGGCTGTTCTTGTGGAATTGGCAAAGTGATATTTGGAAGCCCATAGAGGGCTATGGTGAAAAAGGAAATATCTTCCGTTCAAAACTGGAAAGAAGCTTTCTGAGAAACTGCTCTGTGTTCTATGAATTCATCTCACAGAGTTACATCTTTCCCTTCAAGAAGCCTTTCGCTAAGGCTCTTCTTGTGGAATTGGCAAAGGGATATTTGGAAGCCCATAGAGGGCTATGGTGAAAAAGGAAATATCTTCCGTTTAAAACTGGAAAGAAGCTTTCTGAGAAACTGCTCTGTGTTCTGTTAGTTCATCTCACAGAGTTACATCTTGCCCTTCAAGAAGCCTTTCGCCAAGGCTGTTCTTGTGGAATTGGCAAAGGGATATTTGGAAGCCCATAGAGGGCTATGGTGAAAAAGGAAATATCTTCCGTTCAAAACTGGAAAGAAGCTTCCTGAGAAACTGCTCTGTGTTCTGTTAATTCATCTCACAGAGTTACATCTTTCCCTTCAAGAAGCCTTTCGCCAAGGCTGTTCTTGTGGAACTGGCAAAGGGATATTTGGAAGCCCATAGAGGGTTATGGTGAAAAAGGAAATATCTTCCGTTCAAAACTGGAAAAAGGTTTCTGAGAAACTGCTCTGTGTTCTCTGAATTCATCTCACAGAGTTACATCTTTCCCTTCAAGAAGCCTTTCGCTAAGGCTGTTCTTGTGGAACTGGCAAAGGGATATTTGGAAGCCCATAGAGGGCTATGGTGAAAAAGGAAATATCTTCCGTTCAAAACTGGAAAGAAGCTTTCTTAGATACTGCTCTGTGTTCTGTTAGTTCATCTCACAGAGTTACATCTTGCCCTTCAAGAAGCCTTTCGCCAACGCTGTTCTTGTGGAACTGGCAAAGGGATATTTGGAAGCCCATAGAGGGCTATGTTTAAAAAAGGAAATAACTTCCGTTCAAAACTGGAAAGAAGCTTTCTGAGAAACTGCTCTGTGATCTGTTAGTTCATGTCACAGAGTTACATCTTTCCCTTCAAGAAGCCTTTCGCTAAGGCTGTTCTTATGGAACTGGCAAAGGGATATTTGGAAGCCCATAGAGGGCTATGGTGAAAAAGGAAATATCTTCCGTTCAAAACTGGAAAGAAGCTTTCTGAGAAACTGCTCTGTGTTCTGTTAATTCATCTCACAGAGTTACATCTTTCCCTTCAAGAAGCCTTTCGCTAAGGCTGTTCTTGTGGAATTGGCAAAGGGATATTTGGAAGCCCATAGAGGGCTATGGTGAAAAAGGAAATATCTTCCGTTCAAAACTGGAAAGAAGCTTTCTGAGAAACTGCTCTGTGTTCTGTTACTTCATCTCACAGAGCTGCATCTTTCCCTTCAAGAAGCCTTTCGCCAAGGCTGTTCTTATGGAATTGGCAAAGAGATATTTGGAAGCCCATAGAGGGCTATGGTGAAAAAGGAAATATCTTCCGTTCAAAACTGGAAAGAAGCATTCTGAGAAACTGCTCTGTGTTCTGTTAGTTCATCTCACAGAGTTACATCTTTCCCTTCAAGAAGCCTTTCGCTAAGGCTGTTCTTGTGGAATTGGCAAAGTCATATTTGGAAGGCCATAGAGGGCTATGGTGAAAAAGGAAATATCTTCCGTTCAAAACTGGAAAGAAGCTTTCTGAGAAACTGCTCTGTGTTCTATGAATTCATCTCACTGAGTTACATCTTTCCCTTCCAGAAGCCTTTCGCTAAGGCTGTTCTTGTGGAATAGGCAAAGGGATATTTGGAAGCCCATAGAGGGCTATGGTGAAAAAGGAAATATCTTCCGTTCAAAACCGGAAAGAAGCTTTCTGAGAAACTGCTCTGTGTTCTTTCAGTTCATCTCACAGAGTTACATCTTGCCCTTCAAAATCCTTTCGCCAACGCTGTTCTTGTGGAATTGGCAAAGGGATATTTGGAAGCCCATAGAGGGCTATGGTGAAAAAGGAAATATCTTCCGTTCAAAACTGGAAAGAAGCTTTCTGAGAAACGACTCTGTGTTCTCTGAATTCATCTCACAGAGTTACATCTTTGCCTTCAAGAAGCCTTTCGCTAATGCTCTTCTTCTGGAATTGGCAAAGGGATATTTGGAAGCCCTTAGAGGGCTATGGTGAAAAAGGAAATATCTTCCGTTCAAAACTGGAAAGAAGCTTTCTGAGAAACTGCTCTGTGTTCTATGAATTCATCTCACAGAGTTACATCTTTCCCTTCAAGAAGCCTTTCGCTAAGGCTGTTCTTGTGGAATTGGCAAAGGGATATTTGGAAGCCCATACACGGCTATGCTGAAAAAGGAAATAACTTCCGTTCAAAATTGGAAAGAAGCTTTCTGAGAAACTACTCTGTGTTCTGTTAGTTCATCTCACAGAGTTACATCTTGCACTTCAAGAAGCCTCTCGCCAAGGCTGTTCTTGTGGAATTGGCAAAGGGATATTTGGAAGCCCATAGAGGGCTATGGTGAAAAAGGAAATATCTTCCGTTCAAAACTGGAAAGAAGCTTTCTGAGAAACTGCTCTGTGTTCTGTTAGTTCATCTCACAGAGTTACATCTTTCCCTTCAAGAAGCCTTTCGCTAAGGCTGTTCTTGTGGAATTGGCAGAGGGATATTTGGAAGCCCATAGAGGGCCATGGTGAAAAAGAAAATATCTTCCGTTCAAAACTGGAAAGAAGCTTTCTGAGAAACTGCTCTGTGTTCTCTGAATTCATCTCACAGAGTTACATCATTCCCTTCAAGAAGCCTTTCGCTAAGGCTGGTCTTGTTGAACTGGCAAAGGGATATTTCGAAGCTCATAGAGGGCTATGGTGAAAAAGGAAATATCTTCCGTTCAAAACTGGAAAGAAGCCTTCTGAGAAACTGCTCTGTGTTCTCTGAATTCATCTCACAGAGTTACATCTTTCCCTTCAAGAAGCCTTTCGCTAAGGCTTTTCTTGTGGAACTGGCAAAGGGATATTTGGAAGCCCATAGAGGGCTATGGTGAAAAAGGAAATATCTTCCGTTCAAAACTGGAAAGAAGCTTTCTGAGAAACTGCTCTGTGTACTCTGAATTCATCTCACAGAGTTACCTCTTACCCTTCAAGAAGCCTTTCGCTAAGGCTGTTCTTGTGGAATTGGCAAAGTGATATTTGGAAGCCCATAGAGGGCTATGGTGAAAAAGGAAATATCTTCCGTTCAAAACTGGAAAGTAGCTTTCTGAGAAACTGCTCTGTGTTCTGTTAGTTCATCTCACAGAGTTACATCTTGCCCTTCAAGAAGCCTTTCGCTAAGGCTGTTCTTGTGGAATTGGCAAAGGGATATTTGGAAGCCCATAGAGGGCTATGGTGAAAAAGGAAATATTTTCCGTTCAAAACTGGAAAGAAGCTTTCTGAGAAACTGCTCTGTGTTCTGTTAATTCATCTCACAGAGTTACATCTTTCCCTTCAAGAAGCCTTTCGCTAAGGCTGTTCTTGTGGAACTGGCAAAGGGATATTTGGAAGCCCATATAGGGTTATGGTGAAAAAGGAAATATCTTCCGTTCAAAACTGGAAAAAGCTTTCTGAGAAACTGCTCTGTGTTCTCTGAATTCATCTCACAGAGTTACATCTTTCCCTTCAAGAAGCCTTTCGCTAAGGCTGTTTTTGTGGAATTGGCAAAGGGATATTTGGAAGCCCATAGAGGGCTATGCTGAAAAAGGAAATATCTTCCGTTCAAAACTGGAAAGAAGCTTTCTGAGAAACTGCTCTGTGTTCTGTTAGTTCATCTCACAGAGTTACATGTTGCCCTTCAAAAGCCTTTCGCCAACGCTGTTCTTGTGGAATTGGCAAAGGGATAATTTGAAGCCCATAGAGGGCTATGGTTAAAAAAGGAAATATCTTCCGTTCAAAACTGGAAAGAAGCTTTCTGAGAAACTGCTCTGTGTTCTGTTAGTTCATCTCACAGAGTTACATATTTCCCTTCAAGAAGCCTTTCGCTAAGGCTGTTCTTATGGAACTGGCAAAGGGATATTTGGAAGCCCATAGAGGGCTATGGTGAAAAAGGAAATATCTTCCGTTCAAAACTGGAAAGAAGCTTTCTGAGAAACTGCTCTGTGTTCTGTTAATTCATCTCACAGAGTTACATCTTTCCCTTCAAGAAGCCTTTCGCTAAGGCTGTTCTTGTGGAATTGGCAAAGGGATATTTGGAAGCCCATCGAGGGCTATGGTGAAAAAGGAAATATCTTCCGTTCAAAACTGGAAAGAAGCTTTCTGAGAAACTGCTCTGTGTTCTGTTAATTCATCTCACGGAGCTGCATCTTTCCCTTCAAGAAGCCTTTCGCTAAGGCTGTTCATGTGGAATTGGCAAAGTGATATTTGGAAACCCATAGAGGGCTATGGTGAAAAAGAAATATCTTCCGTTCAAAACTGGAAAGAAGCTTTCTGAGAAACTGTTCTGTGTTCTGTTAGTTCATATCACAGAGTTACATCTTTCCCTTCAAGAAGCCTTTCGCTAAGGCTGTTCTTGTGGAACTGGCAAAGGGATATTTGGAAGCCCATAGAGGGCTATGGTGAAAAAGGAAATATCTTTCGTTCAAAACTGGAAAGAAGCTTTCTGAGAAACTGCTCTGTGTTCTCTGAATTCTTCTCACAGAGTTACATCTTTCCCTTCAAGAAGCCTTTCGCTACGGCTGTTCTTGTGGAACTGGCAAAGGGACATTTGGAAACCCATAGAGGGCTCTGGTGAAAAAGGAAATATCTTCCGTTCAAAACTGGAAAGAAGCTTTCTGAGAAACTGCTCTGTGTTCTCTGAATTCATCTCACAGAGTTACATCTTTGCCTTCAAGATGCCTTTCGCTAATGCTGTTCTTATGGAATTGGCAAAGGGATATTTGGCAGCCCATAGAGGGCTATGGTGAAAAAGGAAATATCTTCCGTTCAAAACTGTAAAATAGCTTTCTGAGAAACTGCTCAGTGTTCTCTGAATTCATCTCACAGAGTTACATCTTTCCCTTCAAGAAGCCTTTCGCTAAGTCTGTTCTTGTGGAATTGGCAAAGGGATATTTGGAAGCCCATAGAGGGCTATGGTTAAAAAGTAAATATCTTCCGTTGAAAACTGGAAAGAAGCTTTCTGAGAAACTCCTCTGTGTTTTGTTAGTTCATCTCACAGAGTTACGTCTTTGCTTTCAAGAAGCCTTTCTCTAAGGCTTTTCTTGTGGAACAGTCAAAGGGATATTTGGAAGCCCATAGAGGGCAATGGAGAAAAAGGAAATATCTTCCGTCCAAAACTGGAAAGAAGCTTTCTGAGAATCTGCTCAGTGTTCTCTGAATTCATCTCACAGAGTTACATCTTTCCCTTCAAGAAGCCTTTCGCTAAGGCTGTTCTTGTGGAATTGACAAAGGGATATTTGGAAGCCCATAGAGGGTTATGGTGAAAAAGGAAATATCTTCCGTTCAAACTGGAAAGAAGCTTTCTGAGAAACTCCTCTGTGTTCTGTTAATTCATCTCACAGAGATACATCTTTCCCTTCAAGAAGCCTTTCGCTAAGGCTGTTCTTGTGGAATTGGCAAAGTGATATTTGGAAGCCCATAGAGGGCTATGGTGAAAAAGGAAATATCTTCCGTTCAAAACCGGAAAGAATCTTTCTGAGAAACTGCTCTGTGTTCTCTGAATTCATCTCACAGAGTTACATCTTTACTTTGAAGAAGACTTTCGCTAAGGCTGTTCTTGAGTAATTGGCAAAGGGATATTTGGAAGCCCATAGAGGGCTATGTTGAAAAAGGAAATATCTTCCGTTCAAAACTGGAAAGAAGCTTTCTGAGAAACTGTTCTGTGTTCTGATAATTCATCTCACAGAGTTACATCTTTCCCTTCAAGAAGCCTTTCGCTAAGGCTGTTCTTGTGGAACTGGCAAAGGGATATTTGGAAGCCCATATAGGGTTATGGTGAAAAAGAAAATATCTTCCGTTCAAAACTGGAAAAAGCTTTCTGAGAAACTGCTCTGTGTTCTCTGAATTCATCTCACAGAGTTACATCTTTCCCTTCAAGAAGCCTTTCGCTAAGGCTGTTTTTGTGGAATTGGCAAAGGGATATTTGGAAGCCCATAGAGGGCTATGGTGAAAAAGGAAATATCTTCCGTTCAAAACTGGAAAGAAGCTTTCTGAGAAACTGCTCTGTGTTCTGTTAGTTCATCTCACAGAGTTACATCTTGCCCTTCAAGAAGACTTTCGCCAACGCTGTTCTTGTGGAATTGGCAGAGGGATATTTTGAAGCCCATAGAGGGCTATGGTGAAAAAAGGAAATATCTTCCGTTCAAAACTGGAAAGAAGCTTTCTGAGAAACTGCTCTGTGTTCTGTTAGTTCATCTCACAGAGTTACATCTTTCCCTTCAAGAAGCCTTTCGCTAAGGCTGTTCTTGTGGAACTGGCAAAGGGATATTTGGAAACCCATAGAGGGCTATGGTGAAAAAGGAAATATCTTCCGTTCAAAACTGGAAAGAAGCTTTCTGAGAAACTGCTCTGTGTTCTCTGAATACATCTCACAGAGTTACATCTTTCCCTTAAAGAGCCTTTCGCTAAGGCTGTTCTTGTGGAATTGGCAAAGGGATATTTGGAAGCCCATAGAGGGCTATGGTGAAAAAGGAAATATCTTCCGTTGAAAACTGGAAAGAAGCTTTCTGAGAAACTGCTCTGTGTTTTGTTACTTCATCTCACAGAGTTACGTCTTTGCCTTCAAGAAGCCTTTCGCTAAGGCTTTTCTTGTGGAACTGTCAAAGGGATATTTGGAAGCTCATAGAGGGCAATGGAGAAAAAGGAAATATCTTCCGTCCAAAACTGGAAAGAAGCTTTCTGAGAATCTGCTCAGTGTTCTCTGAATTCATCTCACAGAGTTACATCTTTCCCTTCAAGAAGCCTTTCGCTAAGGCTGTTCTTGTGGAATTGGCAAAGGGATATTTGGAAGCCCATAGAGGGTTATAGTGAAAAATTAAATATCTCCCGTTCAATACTGGAAAGAAGCTTTCTGAGAAACTACTCTGTGTTCTCTGAATTCATCTCACAGAGTTACATCTTTCCCTTCAAGAAGCCTTTCGCTAAGGCTGTTCTTGTGGAATTGGCAAAGGGATATTTGGAAGCCCATAGAGGGCTATGGTGAAAAAGGAAATATCTTCCGTTCAAAACTGGAAAGAAGCTTTCTTAGATACTGCTCTGTGTTCTGTTCGTTCATCTCACAGAGTTACATCTTGCCCTTCAAGAAGCCTTTCGCCAACGCTGTTCTTGTGGAACTGGCAAAGGGATATTTGGAAGCCAATAGAGGGCTATGTTTAAAAAAGGAAATAACTTCCGTTCAAAACTGGAAAGAAGCTTTCTGAGAAACTGCTCTGTGATCTGTTAGTTCATGTCACAGAGTTACATCTTTCCCTTCAAGAAGCCTTTCGCTAAGGCTGTTCTTATGGAACTGGCAAAGGGATATTTGGAAGCCCATAGAGGGCTATGGTGAAAAAGGAAATATCTTCCGTTGAAAACTGGAAAGAAGCTTTCTGAGAAACTGCTCTGTGTTCTGTTAATTCATCTCTCAGAGTTACATCTTTCCCTTCAAGAAGCCTTTCGCTAAGGCTGCTTTTGTGGAATTGGCAAAGGGATATTTGGAAGCCCATAGAGGGCTATGGTGAAAAAGGAAATATCTTCCGTTCAAAACTGGAAAGAAGCTTTCTGAGAAACTGCTCTGTGTTCTGTTACTTCATCTCACAGAGCTGCATCTTTCCCTTCAAGAAGCCTTTCGCCAAGGCTGTTCTTATGGAATTGGCAAAGGGATATTTGGAAGCCCATAGAGGGCTATGGTGAAAAAGAAAATATCTTCCGTTCAAAACTGGAAAGAAGCATTCTGAGAAACTGCTCTGTGTTCTGTTAGTTCATCTCACAGAGTTACATCTTTCCCTTCAAGAAGCCTTTCGCTAAGGCTGTTCTTGTGGAATTGGCAAAGTGATATTTGGAAGCCCATAGAGGGCTATGGTGAAAAAGGAAATATCTTCCGTTCAAAACTGGAAAGAAGCTTTCTGAGAAACTGCTCTGTGTTCTATGAATTCATCTCACTGAGTTACATCTTTCCCTTCCAGAAGCCTTTCGCTAAGGCTGTTCTTGTGGAATTGGCAAAGGGATATTTGGAAGTCCATAGAGGGCTATGGTGAAAAAGGAAATATCTTCCGTTCAAAACTGGAAAGAAGCTTTCTGAGAAACGGCTCTGTGTTCTCTGAATTCATCTCACAGAGTTACATTTTGCCTTCAAGAAGCCTTTCGCTAATGCTCTTCTTCTGGAATTGGCAAAGGGATATTTGGAAGCCCTTAGAGGGCTATGGTGAAAAAGGAAATATCTTCCCTTCAAAACTGGAAAATAGCTTTCTGAGAAACTGCTCAGTGTTCTGTGAATTCATCTCACAGAGTTACATCTTTCCCTTCAAGAAGCCTTTCGCTAAGGCTGTTCTTGTGGAATTGGCAAAGGGATATTTGGAAGCCCATAGAGGGCTATGGTGAAAAAGGGAATATCTTCCGTTGAAAACTGGAAAGAAGCTTTCTGAGAAACTGCTCTGTGTTTTGTTAGTTCATCTCACAGAGTTACGTCTTTGCCTTCACGAAGCCTTTCGCTAAGGCTTTACTTGTGGAACTGTCAAATGGATATTTGGAAGCCCATAGAGGGCAATGGAGAAAAAGGAAATATCTTCCGTCCAAAACTGGAAAGAAGCTTTCTGAGAATCTGCTCAGTGTTCTCTGAATTCATCTCACAGAGTTACATCTTTCCCTTCAAGAAGCCTTTCGCTAAGGCTGTTCTTGTGGAATTGGCAAAGGGATATTTGGAAGCCCATAGAGGGCTATGGTGAAAAAGGAAATATCTTCCGTTCAAAACTGGAAAGAAGCTTTCTGAGAAACTGCTCTGTGTTCTGTTACTTCATCTCACAGAGCTGCATCTTTCCCTTCAAGAAGCCTTTCGCCAAGGCTGTTCTTATGGAATTGGCAAAGAGATATTTGGAAGCCCATAGAGGGCTATGGTGAAAAAGGAAATATCTTCCGTTCAAAACTGGAAAGAAGCATTCTGAGAAACTGCTCTGTGTTCTGTTAGTTCATCTCACAGAGTTACATCTTTCCCTTCAAGAAGCCTTTCGCTAAGGCTGTTCTTGTGGAATTGGCAAAGTCATATTTGGAAGGCCATAGAGGGCTATGGTGAAAAAGGAAATATCTTCCGTTCAAAACTGGAAAGAAGCTTTCTGAGAAACTGCTCTGTGTTCTATGAATTCATCTCACTGAGTTACATCTTTCCCTTCCAGAAGCCTTTCGCTAAGGCTGTTCTTGTGGAATTGGCAAAGGGATATTTGGAAGTCCATAGAGGGCTATGGTGAAAAAGGAAATATCTTCCGTTCAAAACCGGAAAGAAGCTTTCTGAGAAACTGCTCTGTGTTCTGTTAGTTCATCTCACAGAGTTACATCTTTACCTTCAAGAAGACTTTCGCTAAGGCTGTTCTTGTGGAATTGGCAAAGTGATATTTGGAAGCCCATAGAGGGCTATGGTGAAAAAGGAAATATCTTCCGTTCAAAACTGGAAAGAAGCTTTCTGAGAAACTGCTCTGTGTTCTATGAATTCATCTCACAGAGTTACATCTTTCCCTTCAAGAAGCCTTTCGCTAAGGCTGTTCTTGTGGAATTGGCAAAGGGATATTTGGAAGCCCATAGAGGGCTATGGTGAAAAAGGAAATATCTTCCGTTCAAAACCGGAAAGAAACTTTCTGAGAAACTGCTTTGTGTTCTCTGAATTCATCTCACAGAGTTAGATCTTTACCTTCAAGAAGACTTTCGCTAAGGCTGTTCTTGAGGAATTGGCAAAGGGATATTTGGAAACCCATAGAGGGCTATGGTGAAAAAGGAAATATCTTCCGTTCAAAACTGGAAAGAAGCTTTCTGAGAAACTGCTCTGTGTTCTGTCAGTTCATCTCACAGAGTTACATCTTGCCCTTCAAAAGCCTTTCGCCAACGCTGTTCTTGTGGAATTGGCAAAGGGATATTTGGAAGCCCATAGAGGGCTATGGTGAAAAAGGAAATATCTTCCGTTCAAAACTGGAAAGAAGCTTTCTGAGAAACGGCTCTGTGTTCTCTGAATTCATCTCACAGAGTTACATCTTTGCCTTCAAAAAGCCTTTCGCTAATGCTCTTCTTCTGGAATTGGCAAAGGGATATTTGGAAGCCCATAGAGGGCTATGGTGAAAAAGGAAATATCTTCCGTTCAAATCTGGAAAATAGCTTTCTATGAAACTGCTCAGTGTTCTCTGAATTCATCTCACAGAGTTACATCTTTGCCTTCAAAAAGCCTTTCGCTAATGCTCTTCTTCTGGAATTGGCAAAGGGATATTTGGAAGCCCATAGAGGGCTATGGTGAAAAAGGAAATATCTTTCGTTCAAAACTGGAAAGAAGCTTTCTGAGAAACTGTTCTGTGTTCTGTTAGTTCATATCACACAGTTACATCTTTCCCTTCAAGAAGCCTTTCGCTAAGGCTGTTCTTGTGGAACTGGCAAAGGGATATTTGGAAGCCCATAGAGGGCTATGGTGAAAAAGGAAATATCTTCCGTTCAAAAGTGGAAAGAAGCTTTCTGAGAAACTGCTCTGTGTTCTCTGAATTCTTCTCACAGAGTTACATCTTTCCCTTCAAGAAGCCTTTCGCTAAGGCTGTTCTTGTGGAACTGGCAAAGGGATATTTTGAAACCCATAGAGGGCTATGGTGAAAAAGGAAATATCTTCCGTTGAAAACTGGAAAGAAGCTTTCTGAGAAACTGCTCTGTGTTTTGTTAGTTCATCTCACAGAGTTACATCTTTCCCTTCAAGAAGCCTTTCGCTAAGGCTGTTCTTGTGGAATTCGCAAAGGGATATTTGGAAGCCCATAGAGGGCTATGGTGAAAAAGGAAATATCTTCCGTTCAAAACTGGAAAGAAGCTTTCTTAGAAACGGCTCTGTGTTCTCTGAATTCATCTCACAGAGTTACATCTTTGCCTTCAAGAAGCCTTTCGCTAATGCTGTTCTTCTGGAATTGGCAAAGGGATATTTGGAAGCCCATAGAGGGCTATGGTGAAAAAGGAAATATCTTCCGTTCAAAACTGGAAAATAGCTTTCTGAGAAACTGCTCAGTGTTCTCTGAATTCATCTCACAGAGTTACATCTTTCCCTTCAAGAAACCTTTCGCTAAGGCTGTTCTTGTGGGATTGGCAAAGGGATATTTGGAAGCCTATAGAGGGCTATGGTGAAAAAGGAAATATCTTCCGTTGAAAACTGGAAAAAAGCTTTCTGAGAAACTGCTCTGTGGTTTGTTAGTTCATCTCACAGTGTTACATCTTTCCCTTCAAGAAGCCATTCGCTAAGGCTGTTCTTGTGGAACTGTCAAAGTGATATTTGGAACCCCTTAGAGGGCAATGGAGAAAAAGGAAATATCTTCCGTCCAAAACTGGAAAGAAGCCTTCTGAGAATCTGCTCTGTGTTCTATGAATTCATCTCACAGAGTTACATCTTTCCCTTCAAGAAGCCTTTCGCTAAGGCTGTTCTTGTGGAATTGGCAAAGGGATATTTGGAAGCCCATAGAGGGCTATGGTGAAAAAGGAAATATCTTCCGTTCAAAACTGGAAAGAAGCTTTCTGAGAAACTGCTCTGTGTTCTGTTAGTTCATCTCACAGAGTTACATCTTGCCCTTCAAGAAGCCTTTCGCCAAGGCTGTTCTTGTGGAATTGGCAAAGGGATATTTGGAAGCCCATAGAGGGCTATGGTGAAAAAGGAAATATCTTCCGTTCAAAACTGGAAAGAAGCTTTCTGAGAAACTGCTCTGTGTTCTGTTATTTCATCTCACAGAGTTACATCTTTCCCTTCAAGAAGCCTTTCGCTAAGGCTGTTCTTCTGGAACTGGCAAAGGGATATTTGGAAGCCCATAGAGGGTTATGGTGAAAAAGGAAATATCTTCCGTTCAAATCTGGAAAAAGGTTTCTGAGAAACTGCTCTGTGTTCTCTGAATTCATCTCACAGAGTTACATCTTTACATTCAAGAAGACTTTCGCTAAGGCTGTTCTTGAGGAATTGGCAAAGGGATATTTGGAAACCCATAGAGGGCTATGGTGAAAAAGGAAATATCTTCCGTTCAAAACTGGAAAGAAGCTTTCTGAGAAACTGCTCTGTGTTCTGTCAGTTCATCTCACAGAGTTACATCTTGCCCTTCAAAAGCCTTACGCCAACGCTGTTCTTGTGGAATTGGCAAAGGGATATTTGGAAGCCCATAGAGGGCTATGGTGAAAAAGGAAATATCTTCCGTTCAAAACTGGAAAGAAGCTTTCTTAGAAACGGCTCTGTGTTCTCTGAATTCATCTCACAGAGTTACATTTTTGCCTTCAAGAAGCCTTTCGCTAATGCTCTTCTTCTGGAATTGGCAAAGGGATATTTGGAAGCCCATAGAGGGCTATGGTGAAAAAGGAAATATCTTCCGTTCAAAACTGGAAAGAAGCTTTCTGAGAAACTGTTCTGTGTTCTGTTAATTCATCTCACAGAGTTACATCTTTCCCTTCAAGAAGCCTTTCGCTAAGGCTATTCTTGTGGAATTGGCAAAGGGATATTTGGAAGCCCATAGAGGGCTATGGTGAAAAAGGAAATATCTTCCGTTCAAAACTGGAAAGAAGCTTTCTGTGAAACTGCTCTGTGTTCTGTTAATTCATCTCACAGTGTTACATCTTTCCCTTCAAGAAGCCATTCGCTAAGGCTGTTCTTGTGGAATTGGCAAAGTGATATTTGGAAGCCCATAGAGGGTTATGGTGAAAAAGGAAATATCTTCCGTTCAAAACTGGAAAAAGGTTTCTGAGAAACTGCTCTGTGTTCTCTGAATTCATCTCACAGAGTTACATCTTTCCCTTCAAGAAGCCTTTCGCTAAGGCTGTTCTTGTGGAACTGGCAAAGGGATATTTGGAAGCCCATAGAGGGCTATGGTGAAAAAGGAAATATCTTCCGTTAAAAACTGGAAAGAAGCTTTCTTAGATACTGCTCTGTGTTCTGTTAGTTCATCTCACAGAGTTACATCTTGCCCTTCAAGAAGCCTTTCGCCAACGCTGTTCTTCTGGAACTGGCAAAGGGATATTTGGAAGCCCATAGAGGGCTATGGTGAAAAAGTAAATATCTTCCGTTGAAAACTGGAAAGAAGCTTTCTGAGAAACTGCTCTGTGTTTTGTTAGTTCATCTCACAGAGTTACCTCTTTGCCTTCAAGAAGTCTTTCGCTAAGGCTTTTCTTGTGGAACTGTCAAAGGGATATTTGGAAGCCCATAGAGGGCAATGGAGAAAAAGGAAATATCTTCCGTCCAAAACTGGAAAGAAGCTTTCTGAGAATCTGCTCAGTGTTCTCTGAATTTATCTCACAGAGTTACATCTTTCCCTTCAAGAAGCCTTTCGCTAAGGCTGTTCTTGTGGAATTGGCAAAGGGATATTTGGAAGCCCATAGAGGGTATGGTGAAAAATTAAATATCTCCCGTTCAAAACTGGAAAGAAGCTTTCTGAGAAACTGCTCTGTGTTCTCTGAATTCATCTCACAGAGTTACATCTTTCCCTTCAAGAAGCCTTTCGCTAAGGCTGTTCTTGTGGAATTGGCAAAGGGATATTTGGAAGCCCATAGAGGGCTATGGTTAAAAATGAAAATATCTTCCGTTCAAAACTGGAAAGAAGCTTTCTGAGAAACTGCTCTGTGTTCTGTTAGTTTATCTCACAGAGTTACATCTTCCCCTTCAAGAAGCCTTTCGCTAAGGCTGTTCTTATGGAACTGGCAAAGGGATATTTGGAAGCCCTTAGAGGGCTATGGTGAAAAAGGAAATATCTTCCGTTCAAAACGGGAAAGAAGCTTTCGGAGAAACTGCTCTGTGTTCTGTTAATTCATCTCACAGAGTTACATCTTTCCCTTCAAGAAGCCTTTCGCTAAGGCTGTTCTTGTGGAATTGGCAAAGGGATATTTGGAAGCCCATAGAGGGCTATGGTGAAAAACGAAATATCTTCCGTTCAAAACTGGAAAGAAGCTTTCTGAGAAACTGCCCTGTGTTCTGTTAATTCATCTCACGGAGCTGCATCTTTCCCTTCAAGAAGCCTTTCGCTAAGGCTGATCATGTGGAATTGGCATAGTGATATTTGGAAGCCCATTGAGGGCTATGGTGAAAAAGGAAATATCTTCCGTTCAAAACTGGAAAGAAGCTTTCTGAGAAACTGTTCTGTGTTCTGTTAGTTCATATCACAGAGTTACATCTTTCCCTTCAAGAAGCCTTTCGCTAAGGCTTTTCTTGTGGAACTGACAAAGGGATATTTGGAAGCCCATAGAGGGCTATGGTGAAAAAGGAAATATCTTCCGTTCAAAACTGGAAAGAAGCTTTCTGAGAAACTCCTATGTGTTCTGTTAATTCATCTCACAGAGTTACATCTTTCCCTTCAAGAAGCCTTTCGCTAAGGCTGTTCTTGTGGAATTGGCAAAGGGATATTTGGAAGCCCATAGAGGGCTATGGTGAAAAAGGAAATATCTTCCGTTCAAAACTGGAAAGAAGCTTTCTGAGAAACTGCCCTGTGTTCTGTTAATTCATCTCACGGAGCTGCATCTTTCCCTTCAAGAAGCCTTTCGCTAAGGCTGTTCATGTGGAATTGGCAAAGTGATATTTGGAAGCCCATTGAGGCCTATGGTGAAAAAGGAATTATCTTCCGTTCAAAACTGGAAAGAAGCTTTCTGAGAAACTGTTCTGTGTTCTGTTAGTTCATATCACAGAGTTACATCTTTCCCTTTAAGAAGCCTTTCGCTAAGGCTGTTCTTGTGGAATTGGCAAAGGGATATTTGGAAGCCCGTAGAGGGCTATGGTGAAAAAGGAAATATCTTCCGTTCAAAACTGGAAAGAAGCATTCTGAGAAACTCCTCTGTGTTCTGTTAATTCATCTCACAGAGATACATCTTTCCCTTCAAGAAGCCTTTCGCTAAGGCTGTTCTTGTGGAATTGGCAAAGTGATATTTGGAAGCCCATAGAGGGCTACGGTGAAAAAGAAAATATCTTCCGTTCAAAACCGGAAAAAAGCATTCTGAGAAACTGCTCTGTGTTCTCTGAATTCATCTCACAGAGTTACATCTTTACCTTCAAGAAGACTTTCGCTAAGGCTGTTCTTGAGTAATTGGCAAAGGGATATTTGGAAGCCCATAGCGGGCTATGGTGAAAAAGGAAATATCTTCCGTTCAAAACCGGAAAAAAGCTTTCTGAGAAACTGCTCTGTGTTCTGTGAATTCATCTCACAGAGTTACATCTTTACCTTCAAGAAGACTTTCGCTAAGGCTGTTCTTGAGTAATTGGCAAAGGGATATTTGGAAGCCCATAGAGGGCTATGGTGAAAAAGGAAATATCTTCCGTTCAAAACTGGAAAGAAGCTTTCTGAGAAACTGCTCTGTGTACTGTTAATTAATCTCACGGAGTTACATCTTTCCCTTCAAGAAGCCTTTCGCTAAGGCTGTTCTTGTGGAATTGGCAAAGGGATATTTGGAAGCCCATAGAGGGCTATGGTGAAAAAGGAAATATCTTCCGTTCAAAACTGGAAAGAAGCTTTCTGAGAAACTGCTCTGTGTTCTGTTAATTCATCTCACGGAGCTGCATCTTTCCCTTCAAGAAGCCTTTCGCTAAGGCTGTTCATGTGGAATTGGCAAAGTGATATTTGGAAGCCCATAGAGGGCTATGGTGAAAAAGGAAATATCTTCCGTTCAAAACTGGAAAGAAGCTTTCTGAGAAACTGTTCTGTGTTCTGTTAGTTCATATCACAGAGTTACATCTTTCCCTTCAAGAAGCCTTTCGCTAAGGCTGTTCTTGTGGAACTGGCAAAGGGATATTTGGAAGCCCATAGAGGGCTATGGTGAAAAAGGAAATATCTTCCGTTCAAAACTGGAAAGAAGCTTTCTGAGAAACTGCTCTGTGTTCTCTGAATACATCTCACAGAGTTACATCTTTCCCTTCAAGAAGCCTTTCGCTAAGGCTGTTCTTGTGGAATTGGCAAAGGGATATTTGGAAGCCCATAGAGGGCTATGGTGAAAAAGGAAATATCTTCCGTTCAAAACTGGAAAGAAGCTTTCTTAGAAACGGCTCTGTGTTCTCTGAATTCATCTCACAGAGTTACATCTTTGCCTTCAAGAAGCCTTTCGCTAATGCTGTTCTTCTGGAATTGGCAAAGGGATATTTGGAAGCCCATAGAGGGCTATGGTGAAAAAGGAAATATCTTCCGTTCAAAACTGGAAAATAGCTTTCTGAGAAACTGCTCAGTGTTCTCTGAATTCATCTCACAGAGTTACATCTTTCCCTTCAAGAAGCCTTTCGCTAAGGCTGTTCTTGTGGAATTGGCAAAGGGATATTTGGAAGCCCGTAGAGGGCTATGGTGAAAAAGGAAATATCTTCCATTGAAAACTGGAAAGAAGCTTTCTGAGAAACTGCTCTGTGTTTTGTTAGTTCATCTCACAGAGTTACGTCTTTGCCTTCAAGAAGCCTTTCGCTAAGGCTTTTCTTGTGGAACTGTCAAAGGGATATTTGGAAGCCCATAGAGGGCAATGGAGAAAAAGTAAATATCTCCCGTTCAAAACTGGAAAGAAGCTTTCTGAGAAACTGCTCTGTGTTCTCTGAATTCATCTCACAGAGTTACATCTTTCCCTTCAAGAAGCCTTTCGCTAAGGCTGTTCTTGTGGAATTGGCAAAGGGATATTTGGAAGCCCATAGAGGGCTATGGTGAAAAAGGAAATATCTTCCGTTCAAAACTGGAAAGAAGCTTTCTGAGAAACTGCTCTGTGTTCTCTGAATACATCTCACAGAGTTACATCTTTCCCTTCAAGAAGCCTTTAGCTAAGGCTGTTCTTGTGGAATTGGCAAAGGGATATTTGGAAGCCCATACAGGGCTATGCTGAAAAAGGAAATAACTTCCGTTCAAAATTGGAAAGAAGCTTTCTGAGAAACTACTCTGTGTTCTGTTAGTTCATCTCACAGAGTTACATCTTGCCCTTCAAGAAGCCTTTCGCCAAGGCTGTTCTTGTGGAATTGGCAAAGGGATATTTGGAAGCCCATAGAGGGCTATGGTGAAAAAGGAAATATCTTCCGTTCAAAACTGGAAAGAAGCTTTCTGAGAAACTGCTCTGTGTTCTGTTAGTTCATCTCACAGAGTTACATCTTTCCGTTCAAGAAGCCTTTCGCTAAGGCTGTTCTTGTGGAACTGGCAAAGGGATATTTGGAAGCCCATAGAGAGCTATGGTGAAAAAGAAAATATCTTCCGTTCAAAACTGGAAAGAAGCTTTCTGAGAAACTGGTCTGTGTTCTCTGAATTCATCTCACAGAGTTACATCATTCCTTTCAAGAAGCCTTTCGCTAAGGCTGGTCTTGTTAACTGGCAAAGGGATATTTTGAAGCTCATAGAGGGCTATGGTGAAAAAGGAAATATCTTCCGTTCAAAACTGGAAAGAAGCCTTCTGAGAAACTGCTCTGTGTTCTCTGAATTCATCTCACAGAGTTACATCTTTCCCTTCAAGAAGCCTTTCGCTAAGGCTGTTCTTGTGGAACTGGCAAAGGGATATTTGGAAGCCCATAGAGGGCTATGGTGAAAAAGGAAATATCTTCCGTTCAAAACTGGAAAGAAGCTTTCTGAGAAACTGCTCTGTGTTCTGTTAATTCATCTCACGGAGTTACATCTTTCCCTTCAAGAAGCCTTTCGCTAAGGCTGTTCTTGTGGAATTGGCAAAGGGATATTTGGAAGCCCATAGAGGCCTATGGTGAAAAAGGAAATATCTTCCGTTCAAAACTGGAAAGAAGCTTTCTGAGAAACTGCTCTGTGTTCTGTTACTTCATCTCACAGAGCTGCATCTTTCCCTTCAAGAAGCCTTTCGCCAAGGCTGTTCTTATGGAATTGGCAAAGGGATATTTGGAAGCCCATAGAGGGCTATGGTGAAAAAGGAAATATCTTCCGTTCAAAACTGGAAAGAAGCTTTCTGAGAAACTGCTCTGTGTTCTATGAATTCATCTCACAGAGTTACATCTTTCCCTTCCAGAAGCCTTTCGCTAAGGCTGTTCTTGTGGAATTGGCAAAGTGATATTTGGAAGCCCATAGAGGGCAATGGTGAAAAAGGAAATAACTTCCGTTCAAAACCGGAAAGAAGCTTTCTGAGAAACTGCTCTGTGTTCTCTGAATTCATCTCACAGAGTTACATCTTTACCTTCAAGAAGACTTTCGCTAAGGCTGTTCTTGAGGAATTGGCAAAGGGATATTTGGAAACCCATAGAGGGCTATGGTGAAAAAGAAAATATCTTCCGTTCAAAACTGGAAAGAAGCTTTCTGAGAAACTGCTCTGTGTTCTGTCAGTTCATCTCACATAGTTACATCTTGCCCTTCAAAAGCCTTTCGGCAACGCTGTTCTTGTGGAATTGGCAAAGGGATATTTTGAAGACCATAGAGGGCTATGGTTAAAAAAGGAAATATCTTCCGTTCAAAACTGGAAAGAAGCTTTCTGAGAAACTGCTCTGTGTTCTGTTAGTTCATCTCACAGAGTTACATCTTTCCCTTCAAGAAGCCTTTCGCTAAGGCTGTTCTTATGGAACTGGCAAAGGGATATTTGGAAGCCCATAGAGGGCTATGGTGAAAAAGGAAATATCTTCCGTTCAAAACTGGAAAGAAGCTTTCTGAGAATCTGCTCTGTGTTCTGTTAATTCATCTCACAGGGTTACATCTTTCCCTTCAAGAAGCCTTTCGCTAAGGCTGTTCTTGTGGAATTGGCAAAGGGATATTTGGAAGCCCATAGAGGGCTATGGTGAAAAAGGAAATATCTTCCGTTCAAAACTGGAAAGAAGCTTTCTGAGAAACTGCTCTGTGTTCTGTTAATTCATTTCACGGAGCTGCATCTTTCCCTTCAAGAAGCCTTTCGCTAAGGCTGTTCATGTGGAATTGGCAAAGTGATATTTGGAAGCCCATAGAGGGCTATGGTGAAAAAGGAAATATCTTCCGTTCAAAACTGGAAAGAAGCTTTCTGAGAAACTGTTCTGTGTTCTGTTAGTTCATATCACAGAGTTACATCTTTCCCTTCAAGAAGCCTTTCGCTAAGGCTGTTCTTGTGGAACTGGCAAAGGGATATTTGGAAGCCCATAGAGGGCTATGGTGAATAAGGAAATATCTTCCGTTCAAAACTGGAAAGAAGCTTTCTGAGAAACTGCTCTGTGTTCTCTGAATTCTTCTCACAGAGTTACATCTTTCCCTTCAAGAAGCCTTTCGCTAAGGCTGTTCTTGTGGAACTGGCAAAGGGATATTTGGAAACCCATAGAGGGCTATGGTGAAAAAGGAAATATCTTCCGTTGAAAACTGGAAAGAAGCTTTCTGAGAAACTGCTCTGTGTTTTGTTAGTTCATCTCACAGAGTTACGTCTTTGCCTTCAAGAAGCCTTTCGCTAAGGCTTTTCTTGTGGAACTGTCAAAGGGATATTTGGAAGCCCATAGAGGGCAATGGAGAAAAAGTAAATATCTCCCGTTCAAAACTGGAAAGAAGCTTTCTGAGAAACTGCTCTGTGTTCTCTGAATTCATCTCACAGAGTTACATCTTTCCCTTCAAGAAGCCTTTCGCTAAGGCTGTTCTTGTGGAATTGGCAAAGGGATATTTGGAAGCCCATAGAGGGCTATGGGGAAAAAGGAAATATCTTCCGTTCAAACTGGAAAGAAGCTTTCTGAGAAACTCCTCTGTGTTCTGTTAATTCATCTCACAGAGATACATCTTTCCCTTCAAGAAGTCTTTCGCTAAGGCTGGTTTTGTTGAACTGGCAAAGGGATATTTCGAAGCTCATAGAGGGCTATGGTGAAAAAGGAAATATCTTCCGTTCAAAACTGGAAAAAAGCCTTCTGAGAAACTGCTCTGTGTTCTCTGAATTCATCTCACAGAGTTACATCTTTCCCTTCAAGAATCCTTTCGCTAAGGCTGTTCTTGTGAAACTGGCAAAGGGATATTTGGAAGCCCATCGAGGGCTATGGTGAAAAAGAAAATATCTTCCGTTCAAAACTGGAAAGAAGCTTTCTGAGAAACTGCTCTTTGTTCTGTTAATTCATGTCACAGAGCTACATCTTTCCCTTCAAGAAGCCTTTCGCTAAGGCTCTTCTTGTGGAATTGGCAAAGTGATATTTGGAAGCCATTAGAGGGCTATGGTGAAAAGGAAATATCTTCCGTTCAAAACTGGAAAGAAGCTTTCTGAGAAACTGTTCTGTGTTCTGTTAGTTCATCTCACAGAGTTACATCTTTCCCTTCAAGAATCCTTTCGCTAAGGCTGTTCTTGTGGAATTGGCAAAGGGATATTTGGAAGCCCATAGAGGGCTATGGTGAAAAAGGAAATATCTTCCTTTCAAACTGGAAAGAAGCTTTCTGAGAAACTCCTCTGTGTTCTGTTAATTCATCTCACAGAGATACATCTTTCCCTTCAAGAAGCCTTTCGCTAAGGCTGTTCTTGTGGAATTGGAAAAGTGATATTTGGAAGCCCCTAGAGGGCTATGGTGAAAAAGGAAATATCTTCCGTTCAAAACCGGAAAGAAGTTTTCTGAGAAACTGCTCTGTGTTCTCTGAATACATCTCACACAGTTACATCTTTCCCTTAAAGAGCCTTTCGCTAAGGCTGTTCTTGTGGAATTGGCAAAGGGATATTTGGAAGCCCATAGAGGGCTATGGTGAAAAAGGAAATATCTTCCGTTCAAAACTGGAAAGAAGCTTTCTGAGAAACTGCTCTGTGTTTTGTTACTTCATCTCACAGAGTTACGTCTTTGCCTTCAAGAAGCCTTTCGCTAAGGCTTTTCTTGTGGAACTGTCAAAGGGATATTTGGAAGCCCATAGAGGGCAATGGAGAAAAAGGAAATATCTTCCGTCCAAAACTGGAAAGAAGCTTTCTCCGAATCTGCTCAGTGTTCTCTGAATTCATCTCACAGAGTTACATCTTTCCCTTCAAGAAGCCTTTCGCTAAGGCTGTTCTTGTGGAATTGGCAAAGGGATATTTGGAAGCCCATAGAGGGCTATGGTGAAAAATTAAATATCTCCCGTTCAAAACTGGAAAGAAGCTTTCTGAGAAACTACTCTGTGTTCTCTGAATTCATCTCACAGAGTTACATCTTTCCCTTCAAGAAGCCTTTCGCTAAGGCTGTTCTTGTGGAATTGGCAAAGGGATATTTGGAAGCCCATAGAGGGCTATGGTGAAAAAGGAAATATCTTCCGTTCAAACTGGAAAGAAGCTTTCTGAGAAACTCCTCTGTGTTCTGTTAATTCATCTCACAGAGATACATCTTTCCCTTCAAGAAGCCTTTCGCTAAGGCTGTTCTTGTGGAATTGGCAAAGTAATATTTGGAAGCCCCTAGAGGGCTATGGTGAAAAAGGAAATATCTTCCGTTCAAAACCGGAAAAAAGCTTTCTGAGAAACTGCTCTGTGTTCTCTGAATTCATCTCACAGAGTTACATCTTTCCCTTCAAGAAGCCTTTCGCTAAGGCTGTTCTTGTGGAATTGGCAAAGGGATATTTGGAAGCCCATAGAGGGCTATGGGGAAAAAGGAAATATCTTCCGTTCAAACTGGAAAGAAGCTTTCTGAGAAACTCCTCTGTGTTCTGTTAATTCATGTCACAGAGCTACATCTTTCCCTTCAAGAAGCCTTTCGCTAAGGCTCTTCTTGTGGAATTGGCAAAGTGATATTTGGAAGCCCATAGAGGGCTATGGTGAAAAAGGAAATATCTTCCGTTCAAAACTGGAAAGAAGCTTTCTGAGAAACTGTTCTGTGTTCTGTTAGTTCATCTCACAGAGTTACATCTTTCCCTTCAAGAATCCTTTCGCTAAGGCTGTTCTTGTGGAACTGGCAAAGGGATATTTGGATGCCCATAGAGGGCTATGGTGAAAAAGGAAATATCTTCTGTTAAAACTGGAAAGAAGCTTTCTGAGAAACTGCTCTGTGTTCTGTTAATTCATCTCACAGAGTTACATCTTTCCCTTCAAGAAGCCTTTTGCTAAGGCTTTTCTTGTGGAATTGGCAAACTGATATTTGGAAGCCCATAGAGGGCTATGGTGAAAAAGGAAATATCTTCCGTTCAAAACTGGAAAGAAGCTTTCTGAGAAACTGCTCTGTGTTCTATGAATTCATCTCACAGAGTTACATCCTTCCCTTCAAGAAGCCTTTCGCTAAGGCTGTTCTTGTGGAATTGGCAAAGGGATATTTGGAAGCCCTTAGAGGGCTATGGTGAAAAAGGAAATAACTTCCGTTCAAAACTGGAAAGAAGCTTTCTGAGAAACTGCTCTGTGTTCTCTGAATTCATCTCACAGAGTTACATCTTTCCCTTCAAGAAGCCTTTCGCTAAGGCTGTTCTTGTGGAACTGGCAAAGGGATATTTGGAAGCCCATAGAGGGCTATGGTGAAAAAGGAAATATCTTCCGTTCAAAACTGGAAAGAAGCTTTCTGAGAAACTGCTCTGTTTACTCTCAATTCATCTCACAGAGTTACATCTTTCCCTTCAAGAAGCCTTTCGATAAGGCTGTTCTAGTGGAATTGGCAAAGTGATATTTGGAAGCCCATAGAGGGCTATGGTGAAAAAGGAAATATCTTCCGTTCAAAACTGGAAAGAAGCTTTCTGAGAAACTGCTCTGTGTTCTATGAATTCATCTCACAGAGTTAGATCTTTCCCTTCAAGAAGCCTTTCGCTAAGGCTGTTCTTGTGGAATTGGCAAAGGGATATTTGGAAGCCCATACAGGGCTATGCTGAAAAAGGAAATAACTTCCGTTCAAAATTGGAAAGAAGCTTTTTGAGAAACTACTCTGTGTTCTGTTAGTTCGTCTCACAGAGTTACATCTTTCCCTTCAAGAAGCCTTTCGCCAAGGCTGTTCTTGTGGAATTGGCAAAGGGATATTTGGAAGCCCATAGAGGGCTATGGTGAAAAAGGAAATATCTTCCGTTCAAAACTGGAAAGAAGCTTTCTGAGAAACTGCTCTGTGTTCTGTTAGTTCATCTCACAGAGTTACATCTTTCCCTTCAAGAAGCCTTTCGCTAAGGCTGTTCTTGTGGAACTGGCAAAGGGATATTTGGAAGCCCATAGAGAGCTATGGTGAAAAAGAAAATATCTTCCGTTCAAAACTGGAAAGAAGCTTTCTGAGAAACTGCTCTCTGTTCTCTGAATTCATCTCACAGAGTTACATCATTCCCTTCAAGAAGCCTTTCGCTAAGTCTGGTCTTGTTAACTGGCAAAGGGATATTTTGAAGCTCATAGAGGGCTATGGTGAAAAAGGAAATATCTTCCGTTCAAAACTGGAAAGAAGCCTTCTGAGAAACTGCTCTGTGTTCTCTGAATTCATCTCACGGAGTTACATCTTTCCCTTCTAGAAGCCTTTCGCTAAGGCTGTTCTTGTGCAATTGGCAAAGGGATATTTGGAAGCCCATAGAGGGCTATGGTGAAAAAGGAAATATCTTCCGTTCAAAACTGGAAAGAAGCTTTCTGAGAAACTGCTCTGTGTTCTGTTACTTCATCTCACAGAGCTGCATCTTTCCCTTCAAGAAGCCTTTCGCCAAGGCTGTTCTTATGGAATTGGCAAAGGGATATTTGGAAGCCCATAGAGGGCTATGGTGAAAAAGGAAATATCTTCCGTTCAAAACTGGAAAGAAGCATTCTGAGAAACTGCTGTGTGTTCTGTTAGTTCATCTCACAGAGTTACATCTTTCCCTTCAAGAAGCCTTTCGCTATGGCTGTTCTTGTGGAATTGGCAAAGTGATATTTGGAAGCCCATAGAGGGCTATGGTGAAAAAGGAAATATCTTCCGTTCAAAACCGGAAAGAAGCTTTCTGAGAAACTGCTCTGTGTTCTCTGAATTCATCTCACAGAGTTACATCTTTACCTTCAAGAAGACTTTCGCTAAGGCTGTTCTTGAGGAATTGGCAAAGGGATATTTGGAAACCCATAGAGGGCTATGGTGAAAAAGGAAATATCTTCCGTTCAAAACTGGAAAGAAGCTTTCTGAGAAACTGCTCTGTGTTCTGTCAGTTCATCTCACAGAGTTACATCTTGCCCTTCAAAAGCCTTTCGCCAACGCTGTTCTTGTGGAGTTGGCAAAGGGATATTTTGAAGCCCATAGAGGGCTATGGTTAAAAAAGGAAATATCTTCCGTTCAAAACTGGAAAGAAGCTTTCTGAGAAACTGCTCTGTGTTCTGTTAGTTCATCTCACAGAGTTACATCTTTCCCTTCAAGAAGCCTTTCGCTAAGGCTGTTCTTATGGAACTGGCAAAGGGATATTTGGAAGCCCATAGAGGGCTATGGTGAAAAAGGAAATATCTTCCGTTCAAAACTGGAAAGAAGCTTTCTGAGAATCTGCTCTGTGTTCTGTTAATTCATCTCACAGGGTTACATCTTTCCCTTCAAGAAGCCTTTCGCTAAGGCTGTTCTTGTGGAATTGGCAAAGGGATATTTGGAAGCCCATAGAGGGCTATGGTGAAAAAGGAAATATCTTCCGTTCAAAACTGGAAAGAAGCTTTCTGAGAAACTGCTCTGTGTTCTGTTAATTCATCTCACGGAGCTGCATCTTTCCCTTCAAGAAGCCTTTCGCTAAGGCTGTTCATGTGGAATTGGCAAAGTGATATTTGGAAGCCCATAGAGGGCTATGGTGAAAAAGGAAATATCTTCCGTTCAAAACTGGAAAGAAGCTTTCTGAGAAACTGTTCTGTGTTCTGTTAGTTCATATCACAGAGTTACATCTTTCCCTTCAAGAAGCCTTTCGCTAAGGCTGTTCTTGTGTAACTGGCAAAGGGATATTTGGAAGCCCATAGAGGGCTATGGTGAAAAAGGAAATATCTTCCGTTCAAAACTGGAAAGAAGCTTTCTGAGAAACTGCTCTGTGTTCTCTGAATTCTTCTCACAGAGTTACATCTTTCCCTTCAAGAAGCCTTTCGCTAAGGCTGTTCTTGTGGAACTGGCAAAGGGATATTTGGAAACCCATAGAGGGCTATGGTGAAAAAGGAAATATCTTCCGTTCAAAACTGGAAAGAAGCTTTCTGAGAAACTGCTCTGTGTTCTCTGAATACATCTCACAGAGTTACATCTTTCCCTTCAAGAAGCCTTTCGCTAAGGCTGTTCTTGTGGAATTGGCAAAGGGATATTTGGAAGCCCATAGAGGGCTATGCTGAAAAAGGAAATATCTTCCGTTCAAAACTGGAAAGAAGCTTTCTTAGAAACGGCTCTGTGTTCTCTGAATTCATCTCACAGAGTTACATCTTTGCCTTCAAGAAGCCTTTCGCTAATGCTGTTCTTCTGGAATTGGCAAAGGGATAGTTGGAAGCCCATCGAGGGTTATGGTGAAAAAGGAAATATCTTCCGTTCAAAACTGGAAAATAGCTTTCTGAGAAACTGCTCAGTGTTCTCTGAATTCATCTCACAGAGTTACATCTTTCCCTTCAAGAAGCCTTTCGCTAAGGCTGTTCTTGTGGAATTGGCAAAGGGATATTTGGAAGCCCCTAGAGGGATATGGTGAAAAAGGAAATATCTTCCGTTGAAAACTGGAAAGAAGCTTTCTGAGAAACTGCTCTGTGTTTTGTTAGTTCATCTCACAGAGTTACATCTTTCCCTTCAAGAATCCTTTCGCTAAGGCTTTTCTTGTGGAACTGGCAAAGGGATATTTGGATGCCCATAGAGGGCTATGGTGAAAAAGGAAATATCTTCTGTTAAAACTGGAAAGAAGCTTTCTGAGAAACTGCTCTGTGTTCTGTTAATTCATCTCACAGAGTTACATCTTTCCCTTCAAGAAGCCTTTTGCTAAGGCTTTTCTTGTGGAATTGGCAAAGTGATATTTGGAAGCCCATAGAGGACTATGGTAAAAAGGAAATATCTTCCGTTCAAAACTGGAAAGAAGCTTTCTGAGAAACTGTTCTGTGTTCTGTTAGTTCATATCACAGAGTTACATCTTTCCCTTCAAGAAGCCTTTCGCTAAGGCTGTTCTTGTGGAACTGGCAAAGGGATATTTGGAAGCCCATAGAGGGCTATGGTGAAAAAGGAAATATCTTCCGTTCAAAACTGGAAAGAAGCTTTCTGAGAAACTGCTCTGTGTTCTCTGAATTCTTCTCACAGAGTTACATCTTTCCCTTCAAGAAGCCTTTCGCTAAGGCTGTTCTTGTGGAAATGGCAAAGGGATATTTGGAAACCCATAGAGGGCTAGGGTGAAAAAGGAAATATCTTCCGTTCAAAACTGGAAAGAAGCTTTCTGAGAAACTGCTCTGTGTTCTGTTAGTTCATCTCACAGAGTTACATCTTTCCCTTCAAGAAGCCTTTCGCTAAGGCTGTTCTTGTGGAATTGGCAAAGGGATATTTGGAAGCCCATAGAGGGCTATGGTGAAAAAGAAAATATCTTCCGTTCAAAACTGGAAAGAAGCTTTCTGAGAAACTCCTCTGTGTTCTGTTAATTCATCTCACAGAGATACATCTTTCCCTTCAAGAAGCCTTTCGCTAAGGCTGGTCTTGTGGAATTGGCAAAGGGATATTTGGAAGCCCATAGAGGGCTATGGTGAAAAAGGAAATATCTTCCGTTGAAAACTGGAAAGAAGCTTTCTGAGAAACTGCTCTGTGTTTTGTTACTTCATCTCACAGAGTTACGTCTTTGCCTTCAAGAAGCCTTTCGCTAAGGCTTTTCTTGTGGAACTGTCAAAGGGATATTTGGAAGCCCATAGAGGGCAATGGAGAAAAAGGAAATATCTTCCGTCCAAAACTGGAAAGAAGCTTTCTGAGAATCTGCTCAGTGTTCTCTGAATTCATCTCACAGAGTTACATGTTTCCCTTCAAGAAGCCTTTCGCTAAGGCTGTTCTTGTGGAATTGGCAAAGGGATATTTGGAAGCCCATAGAGGGCTATGGTGAAAAATTAAATATCTCCCGTTCAAAACTGGAAAGAAGCTTTCTGAGAAACTACTCTGTGTTCTCTGAATTCATCTCACAGAGTTACATCTTTCCCTTCAAGTAGCCTTTCGCTAAGGCTGTTCTTGTGGAATTGGCAAAGGGATATTTGGAAGCCCATATAGGGCTATGGTGAAAAAGGAAATATCTTCCGTTCAAACTGGAAAGAAGCTTTCTGAGAAACTCCTCTGTGTTCTGTTAATTCATCTCACAGAGATACATCTTTCCCTTCAAGAAGCCTTTCGCTAAGGCTGTTCTTGTGGAATTGGCAAAGTGATATTTGGAAGCCCCTAGAGGGCTATGGTGAAAAAGGAAATATCTTCCGTTCAAAACCGGAAAAAAGCTTTCTGAGAAACTGCTCTGTGTTCTCTGAATTCATCTCACAGAGTTACATCTTTCCCTTCAAGAAGCCTTTCGCTAAGGCTGTTCTTGTGGAATTGGCAAAGGGATATTTGGAAGCCCATAGAGGGCTATGGGGAAAAAGGAAATATCTTCCGTTCAAACTGGAAAGAAGCTTTCTGAGAAACTCCTCTGTGTTCTGTTAATTCATCTCACAGAGATACATCCTTCCCTTCAAGAAGTCTTTCGCTAAGGCTGGTTTTGTTGAACTGGCAAAGGGATATTTTGAAGCTCATAGAGGGCTATGGTGAAAAAGGAAATATCTTCCGTTCAAAACTGGAAAAAAGCCTTCTGAGAAACTGCTCTGTGTTCTCTGAATTCATCACACAGAGTTACATCTTTCCCTTCAAGAATCCTTTCGCTAAGGCTGTTCTTGTGGAACTGGCAAAGGGATATTTGGAAGCCCATCGAGGGCTATGGTGAAAAAGAAAATATCTTCCGTTCAAAACTGGAAAGAAGCTTTCTGAGAAACTGCTCTTTGTTCTGTTAATTCATGTCACAGAGCTACATCTTTCCCTTCAAGAAGCCTTTCGCTAAGGCTCTTCTTGTGGAATTGGCAAAGTGATATTTGGAAGCCCATAGAGGGCTATGGTGAAAAAGGAAATATCTTCTGTTCAAAACTGGAAAGAAGCTTTCTGAGAAACTGTTCTGTGTTCTGTTAGTTCATCTCACAGAGTTACATCTTTCCCTTCAAGAATCCTTTCGCTAAGGCTGTCCTTGTGGAACTGGCAAAGGGATATTTGGATGCCCATAGAGGGCTATGGTGAAAAAGGAAATATCTTCTGTTAAAACTGGAAAGAAGCTTTCTGAGAAACTGCTCTGTGTTCTGTTAATTCATCTCACAGAGTTACATCTTTCCCTTCAAGAAGCCTTTTGCTAAGGCTTTTCTTGTGGAATTGGCAAAGTGATATTTGGAAGCCCATAGAGGGCTATGGTGAAAAAGGAAATATCTTCCGTTCAAAACTGGAAAGAAGCTTTCTGAGAAACTGCTCTGTGTTCTATGAATTCATCTCACAGAGTTACATCTTTCCCTTCAAGAAGCCTTTCGCTAAGGCTGTTCTTGTGGAATTGGCAAAGGGATATTTGGAAGCCCTTAGAGGGCTATGGTGAAACAGGAAATAACTTCCGTTCAAAACTGGAAAGAAGCTTTCTGAGAAACTGCTCTGTGTTCTCTGAATTCATCTCACAGAGTTACATCTTTCCCTTCAAGAAGCCTTTCGCTAAGGCTGTTCTTGTGGAACTGGCAAAGGGATATTTGGAAGCCCATAGAGGGCTATGGTGAAAAAGGAAATATCTTCCGTTCAAAACTGGAAAGAAGGTTTCTGAGAAACTGCTCTGTTTACTCTCAATTCATCTCACAGAGTTACATCTTTCCCTTCAAGAAGCCTTTAGATAAGGATGTTCTAGTGGAATTGGCAAAGTGATATTTGGAAGCCCATAGAGGGCTATGGTGAAAAAGGAAATATCTTCCGTTCAAAACTGGAAAGAAGCTTTCTGAGAAACTGCTCTGTGTTCTATGAATTCATCTCACAGAGTTACATCTTTCCCTTCAAGAAGCCTTTCGCTAAGGCTGTTCTTGTGGAATTGGCAAAGGGATATTTGGAAGCCCATACAGGGCTATGCTGAAAAAGGAAATAACTTCCGTTCAAAATTGGAAAGAATCTTTCTGAGAAACTACTCTGTGTTCTGTTAGTTCATCTCACAGAGTTACATCTTGCCCTTCAAGAAGCCTTTCGCCAAGGCTGTTCTTGTGGAATTGGCAAAGGGATATTTGGAAGCCCATAGAGGGCTATGGTGAAAAAGGAAATATCTTCCGTTCAAAACTGGAAAGAAGCTTTCTGAGAAACTGCTCTGTGTTCTGTTAGTTCATCTCACAGAGTTACATATTTCCCTTCAAGAAGCCTTTCGCTAAGGCTGTTCTTGTGGAACTGGCAAAGGGATATTTGGAAGCCCATAGAGGGCTATGGTGAAAAAGAAAATATCTTCCGTTCAAAACTGGAAAGAAGCTTTCTGAGAAACTGCTCTGTGTTCTCTGAATTCATCTCACAGAGTTATATCATTCCCTTCAAGAAGCCTTTCGCTAAGGCTGGTCTTGTTGAACTGGCAAAGGGATATTTCGAAGCTCATAGAGGGCTATGGTGAAAAAGGAAATATCTTCCGTTCAAAACTGGAAAGAAGCCTTCTGAGAAACTGCTCTGTGTTCTCTGAATTCATCTCACAGAGTTACATCTTTCCCTTCAAGAATCCTTTCGCTAAGGCTGTTCTTGTGGAACTGGCAAAGGGATATTTGGAAGCCCATAGAGGGCTATGGTGAAAAAGGAAATATCTTCCGTTCAAAACTGGAAAGAAGCTTTCTGAGAAACTGCTCTGTGTACTCTGAATTCATCTCACAGAGTTACCTCTTACCCTTCAAGAAGCCTTTCGCTAAGGCTGTTCTTGTGGAATTGGCAAAGTGATATTTGGAAGCCCATAGAAGGCTATGGTGAAAAAGGAAATATCTTCCGTTCAAAACTGGAAAGTAGCTTTCTGAGAAACTGCTCTGTGTTCTGTTAGTTCATCTCACAGAGATACATCTTTCCCTTCAAGAAGCCTTTCGCCAAGGCTGTTCTTGTGGAATTGGCAAAGGGATATTTGGAAGCCCATAGAGGGCTATGGTGAAAAAGGAAATATTTTCCGTTCAAAACTGGAAAGAAGCTTTCTGAGAAACTGCTCTGTGTTCTGTTAATTCATCTCACAGAGTTACATCTTTCCCTTCAAGAAGCCTTTCGCTAAGGCTGTTCTTGTGGAACTGGCAAAGTGATATTTGGAAACCCATAGAGGGCTATGGTGAAAAAGAAATATCTTCCGTTCAAAACTGGAAAGAAGCTTTCTGAGAAACTGTTCTGTGTTCTGTTAGTTCATATCACAGTGTTACATCTTTCCCTGCAAGAATCCTTTCGCTAAGGCTGTTCTTGTGGAACTGGCAAAGGGATATTTGGAAGCCCATAGAGGGCTATGGTGAAAAAGGAAATATCTTCCGTTCAAAACTGGAAAGAAGCTTTCTGAGGAACTGCTCTGTGTTCTCTGAATTATTCTCACAGACTTACATCTTTCCCTTCAAGAAGCCTTTCGCTAAGGATGTTCTTGTGGAACTGGCAAAGGGACATTTGGAAACCCATAGAGGGCTCTCGTGAAAAAGGAAATATCTTCCGTTCAAAACTGGAAAGAAGCTTTCTGAGAAACTGCTCTGTGTTTTGTTAGTTCATCTCACAGAGTTACGTCTTTGCTTTCAAGAAGCCTTTCGCTAAGGCTTTTCTTGTGGAACTGTCAAAGGGATATTTGGAAGCCCATAGAGGGCAATGGAGAAAAAGGAAATATCTTCCGTCCAAAACTGGAAAGAAGCTTTCTGAGAATCTGCTCAGTGTTCTCTGAATTCATCTCACAGAGTTACATCTTTCCCTTCAAGAAGCCTTTCGCTAAGGCTGTTCTTGTGGAATTGGCAAAGGGATATTTGAAAGCCCATAGAGGGTTATGGTGAAAAAGGAAGTATCTTCCGTTCAAACTGGAAAGAAGCTTTCTGAGAAACTCTTCTGTGTTCTGTTAATTCATCTCACAGAGATACATCTTCCCCTTCAAGAAGCCTTTCGCTAAGGCTGTTCTTGTGGAATTGGCAAAGTGATATTTGGAAGCCCATAGAGGGCTATGGTGAAAAAGGAAATATCTTCCGTTCAAAACCGGAAAGAAGCTTTCTGAGAAACTGCTCTGTGTTCTCTGAATTCATCTCACAGAGTTACATCTTTACTTTGAAGAAGACTTTCGCTAAGGCTGTTCTTGAGTAATTGGCAAAGGGATATTTGGAAGCCCATAGAGGGCTATGGTGAAAAAGGAAATATCTTACGTTCAAAACTGGAAAGAAGCTTTCTGAGAAACTGTTCCGTGTTCTGTTAATTCATCTCACAGAGTTACATCTTTCCCTTCAAGAAGCCTTTCGCTAAGACTGTTCTTGTGGAACTGGCAAAGGGATATTTGGAAGCCCTTATAGGGTTATGGTGAAAAAGGAAATATCTTCCGTTCAAAACTGGAAAAAGCTTTCTGAGAAACTGCTCTGTGTTCTCTGAATTCATCTCACAGAGTTACATCTTTCCCTTCAAGAAGCCTTTCGCTAAGGCTGTTTTTGTGGAATTGGCAAAGGGATATTTGGAAGCCCATAGAGGGCTATGGTGAAAAAGGAAATACCTTCCGTTCAAAACTGGAAAGAAGCTTTCTGAGAAACTGCTCTGTGTTCTGTTAGTTCATCTCACAGAGTTACATCTTGCCCTTCAGGAAGACTTTCGCCAACGCTGTTCTTGTGGAATTGGCAGAGGGATATTTTGAAGCCCATAGAGGGCTATGGTGAAAAAAGGAAATATCTTCCGTTCAAAACTGGAAAGAAGCTTTCTGAGAAACTGCTCTGTGTTCTGTTAGTTCATCTCACAGAGTTACATCTTTCCCTTCAAGAAGCCTTTCGCTAAGGCTGTTCTTATGGAACTGGCAAAGGGATATTTGGAAGCCCTTAGAGGGCTATGGTGAAAAAGGAAATATCTTCCGTTCAAAACTGGAAAGAAGCTTTCTGAGAAACTGCTCTGTGTTCTGTTAATTCATCTCACAGAGTTACATCTTTCCCTTCAAGAAGCCTTTCGCTAAGGCTGTTCTTGTGGAATTGGCAAAGGGATATTTGGAAGCCCATAGAGGGCTATGGTGAAAAAGGAAATATCTTCCGTTCAAAACTGGAAAGAAGCTTTCTGAGAAACTGCCCTGTGTTCTGTTAATTCATCTCACGGAGCTGCATCTTTCCCTTCAAGAAGCCTTTCGCTAAGGCTGTTCATGTGGAATTGGCAAAGTGATATTTGGAAGACCATTGAGGGCTATGGTGAAAAAGGAAATATCTTCCGTTCAAAACTGGAAAGAATCTTTCTGAGAAACTGTTCTGTGTTTTGTTAGTACATATCACAGAGTTACATCTTTCCCTCCAAGAAGCCTTTCGCTAAGGCTGTTCTTGTGGAACTGGCAAAGGGATATTTGGAAGCGCATAGAGGGCTATGGTGAAAAAGGAAATATCTTCCGTTCAAAACTGGAAAGAAGCTTTCTGTGAAACTGCTCTGTGTTCTGTTAATTCATCTCACAGTGTTACATCTTTCCCTTCAAGAAGCCATTCGCTAAGGCTGTTCTTGTGGAATTGGCAAAGTGATATTTGGAAGCCCATAGAGGGCTATGGTGAAAAAGGAAATATCTTCCGTTCAAAACTGGAAAGAAGCTTTCTGAGAAACTGCTCTGTGTTCTGTTAGTTCATCTCACAGAGTTACATCTTGCCCTTCAAGAAGCCTTTCGCCAAGTCTGTTCTTGTGGAATTGGCAAAGGGATATTTGGAAGCCCATAGAGGGCTATGGTGAAAAAGGAAATATCTTCCGTTCAAAACTGGAAAGAAGCTTCCTGAGAAACTGCTCTGTGTTCTGTTAATTCATCTCACAGAGTTACATCTTTCCCTTCAAGAAGCCTTTCGCCAAGGCTGTTCTTGTGGAACTGGCAAAGGGATATTTGGAAGCCCATAGAGGGTTATGGTGAAAAAGGAAATATCTTCCGTTCAAAACTGGAAAAAGGTTTCTGAGAAACTGCTCTGTGTTCTCTGAATTCTTCTCACAGAGTTACATCTTTCCCTTCAAGAAGCCTTTCGCTAAGGCTGTTCTTGTGGAACTGGCAAAGGGATATTTGGAAGCCCATAGAGGGCTATGGTGAAAAAGGAAATATCTTCCGTTCAAAATTGGAAAGAATCTTTCTGAGAAACTGCTCTGTTTACTCTCAATTCATCTCACAGAGTTACATCTTTCCCTTCAAGAAGCCTTTAGATAAGGATGTTCTAGTGGAATTGGCAAAGTGATATTTGGAAGCCCATAGAGGGCTATGGTGAAAAAGGAAATATCTTCCGTTCAAAACTGGAAAGAAGCTTTCTGAGAAACTGCTCTGTGTTCTATGAATTCATCTCACAGAGTTACATCTTTCCCTTCAAGAAGCCTTTCGCTAAGGCTGTTCTTGTGGAATTGGCAAAGGGATATTTGGAAGCCCATACAGGGCTATGCTGAAAAAGGAAATAACTTCCGTTCAAAATTGGAAAGAATCTTTCTGAGAAACTACTCTGTGTTCTGTTAGTTCATCTCACAGAGTTACATCTTGCCCTTCAAGAAGCCTTTCGCCAAGGCTGTTCTTGTGGAATTGGCAAAGGGATATTTGGAAGCCCATAGAGGGCTATGGTGAAAAAGGAAATATCTTCCGTTCAAAACTGGAAAGAAGCTTTCTGAGAAACTGCTCTGTGTTCTGTTAGTTCATCTCACAGAGTTACATATTTCCCTTCAAGAAGCCTTTCGCTAAGGCTGTTCTTGTGGAACTGGCAAAGGGATATTTGGAAGCCCATAGAGGGCTATGGTGAAAAAGAAAATATCTTCCGTTCAAAACTGGAAAGAAGCTTTCTGAGAAACTGCTCTGTGTTCTCTGAATTCATCTCACAGAGTTATATCATTCCCTTCAAGAAGCCTTTCGCTAAGGCTGGTCTTGTTGAACTGGCAAAGGGATATTTCGAAGCTCATAGAGGGCTATGGTGAAAAAGGAAATATCTTCCGTTCAAAACTGGAAAGAAGCCTTCTGAGAAACTGCTCTGTGTTCTCTGAATTCATCTCACAGAGTTACATCTTTCCCTTCAAGAATCCTTTCGCTAAGGCTGTTCTTGTGGAACTGGCAAAGGGATATTTGGAAGCCCATAGAGGGCTATGGTGAAAAAGGAAATATCTTCCGTTCAAAACTGGAAAGAAGCTTTCTGAGAAACTGCTCTGTGTACTCTGAATTCATCTCACAGAGTTACCTCTTACCCTTCAAGAAGCCTTTCGCTAAGGCTGTTCTTGTGGAATTGGCAAAGTGATATTTGGAAGCCCATAGAGGGCTATGGTGAAAAAGGAAATATCTTCCGTTCAAAACTGGAAAGTAGCTTTCTGAGAAACTGCTCTGTGTTCTGTTAGTTCATCTCACAGAGATACATCTTTCCCTTCAAGAAGCCTTTCGCCAAGGCTGTTCTTGTGGAATTGGCAAAGGGATATTTGGAAGCCCATAGAGGGCTATGGTGAAAAAGGAAATATTTTCCGTTCAAAACTGGAAAGAAGCTTTCTGAGAAACTGCTCTGTGTTCTGTTAATTCATCTCACAGAGTTACATCTTTCCCTTCAAGAAGCCTTTCGCTAAGGCTGTTCTTGTGGAACTGGCAAAGTGATATTTGGAAATCCATAGAGGGCTATGGTGAAAAAGAAATATCTTCCGTTCAAAACTGGAAAGAAGCATTCTGAGAAACTGTTCTGTGTTCTGTTAGTTCATATCACAGTGTTACATCTTTCCCTGAAAGAATCCTTTCGCTAAGGCTGTTCTTGTGGAACTGGCAAAGGGATATTTGGAAGCCCATAGAGGGCTATGGTGAAAAAGGAAATATCTTTCGTTCAAAACTGGAAAGAAGCTTTCTGAGGAACTGCTCTGTGTTCTCTGAATTATTCTCACAGACTTACATCTTTCCCTTCAAGAAGCCTTTCGCTAAGGCTGTTCTTGTGGAACTGGCAAAGGGACATTTGGAAACCCATAGAGGGCTTTCGTGAAAAAGGAAATATCTTCCGTTCAAAACTGGAAAGAAGCTTTCTGAGAAACTGCTCTGTGTTTTGTTAGTTCATCTCACAGAGTTACGTCTTTGCTTTCAAGAAGCCTTTCGCTAAGGCTTTTCTTGTGGAACTGTCAAAGGGATATTTGGAAGCCCATAGAGGGCAATGGAGAAAAAGGAAATATCTTCCGTCCAAAACTGGAAAGAAGCTTTCTGAGAATCTGCTCAGTGTTCTCTGAATTCATCTCACAGAGTTACATCTTTCCCTTCAAGAAGCCTTTCGCTAAGGCTGTTCTTGTGGAATTGGCAAAGGGATATTTGGAAGCCCATAGAAGGTTATGGTGAAAAAGGAAATATCTTCCGTTCAAACTGGAAAGAAGCTTTCTGAGAAACTCCTCTGTGTTCTGTTAATTCATCTCACAGAGATACATCTTCCCCTTCAAGAAGCCTTTCGCTAAGGCTGTTCTTGTGGAATTGGCAAAGTGATATTTGGAAGCCCATAGAGGGCTATGGTGAAAAAGGAAATATCTTCCGTTCAAAACCGGAAAGAAGCTTTCTGAGAAACTGCTCTGTGTTCTCTGAATTCATCTCACAGAGTTACATCTTTACTTTGAAGAAGACTTTCGCTAAGGCTGTTCTTGAGTAATTGGCAAAGGGATATTTGGAAGCCCATAGAGGGCTATGGTGAAAAAGGAAATATCTTACGTTCAAAACTGGAAAGAAGCTTTCTGAGAAACTGTTCCGTGTTCTGTTAATTCATCTCACAGAGTTACATCTTTCCCTTCAAGAAGCCTTTCGCTAAGACTGTTCTTGTGGAACTGGCAAAGGGATATTTGGAAGCCCTTATAGGGTTATGGTGAAAAAGGAAATATCTTCCGTTCAAAACTGGAAAAAGCTTTCTGAGAAACTGCTCTGTGTTCTCTGAATTCATCTCACAGAGTTAAATCTTTCCCTTCAAGAAGCCTTTCGCTAAGGCTGTTTTTGTGGAATTGGCAAAGGGATATTTGGAAGCCCATAGAGGGCTATGGTGAAAAAGGAAATACCTTCCGTTCAAAACTGGAAAGAAGCTTTCTGAGAAACTGCTCTGTGTTCTGTTAGTTCATCTCACAGAGTTACATCTTGCCCTTCAGGAAGACTTTCGCCAACGCTGTTCTTGTGGAATTGGCAGAGGGATATTTTGAAGCCCATAGAGGGCTATGGTGAAAAAAGGAAATATCTTCCGTTCAAAACTGGAAAGAAGCTTTCTGAGAAACTGCTCTGTGTTCTGTTAGTTCATCTCACAGAGTTACATCTTTCCCTTCAAGAAGCCTTTCGCTAAGGCTGTTCTTATGGAACTGGCAAAGGGATATTTGGAAGCCCTTAGAGGGCTATGGTGAAAAAGGAAATATCTTCCGTTCAAAACTGGAAAGAAGCTTTCTGAGAAACTGCTCTGTGTTCTGTTAATTCATCTCACAGAGTTACATCTTTCCCTTCAAGAAGCCTTTCGCTAAGGCTGTTCTTGTGGAATTGGCAAAGGGATATTTGGAAGCCCATAGAGGACTATGGTGAAAAAGGAAATATCTTCCGTTCAAAACTGGAAAGAAGCTTTCTGAGAAACTGCCCTGTGTTCTGTTAATTCATCTCACGGAGCTGCATCTTTCCCTTCAAGAAGCCTTTCGCTAAGGCTGTTCATGTGGAATTGGCAAAGTGATATTTGGAAGACCATTGAGGGCTATGGTGAAAAAGGAAATATCTTCCGTTCAAAACTGGAAAGAATCTTTCTGAGAAACTGTTCTGTGTTTTGTTAGTTCATATCACAGAGTTACATCTTTCCCTTCAAGAAGCCTTTCGCTAAGGCTGTTCTTGTGGAACTGGCAAAGGGATATTTGGAAGCCCATAGAGGGCTATGGTGAAAAAGGAAATATCTTCCGTTCAAAACTGGAAAAAGCTTTCTGAGAAACGGCTCTGTGTTCTCTGAATTCATCTCACAGAGTTACATCTTTGCCTTCAAGAAGCCTTTCGCTAATGCTCTTCTTCTGGAATTGGCAAAGGGATATTTGGAAGCCCATAGAGGGCTATGGTGAAAAAGGAAATATCTTCCGTTGAAAACTGGAAAGAAGCTTTCTGAGAAACTGCTCTGTGTTTTGTTAGTTCATCTCACAGAGTTACGTCTTTGCCTTCAAGAAGCCTTTCGCTAAGGCTTTTCTTGTGGAACTGTCAAAGGGATATTTGGAAGCCCATAGAGGGCAATGGAGAAAAAGGGAATATCTTCCGTCCAAAACTGGAAAGAAGCTTTCTGAGAATCTGCTCAGTGTTCTCTGAATTCATCTCACAGAGTTACATCTTTCCCTTCAAGAAGCCTTTCGCTAAGGCTGTTCTTGTGGAATTGGCAAAGGGATATTTGGAAGCCCATAGAGGGCTATGGTGAAAAAGGAAATATCTTCCGTTCAAAATTGGAAAGAAGCTTTCTGAGAAACTGCTCTGTGTTCTGTTAATTCATCTCACAGAGTTACATCTTTCCCTTCAAGAAGCCTTTCGCTAAGGCTGTTCTTGTGGAATTGGCAAAGGGATATTTGGAAGCCCTTAGAGGGCTATGGTGAAAAAGGAAATATCTTCCGTTCAAAACTGGAAAGAAGCTTTCTGAGAAACTGCTCTGTGTTCTGTTAATTCATCTCACGGAGCTGCATCTTTCCCTTCAAGAAGCCTTTCGCTAAGGCTGTTCATGTGGAATTGGCAAAGTGATATTTGGAAGCCCATAGAGGGCTATGGTGAAAAAGGAAATATCTTTCGTTCAAAACTGGAAAGAAGCTTTCTGAGAAACTGTTCTGTGTTCTGTTAGTTCATATCACAGAGTTACATCTTTCCCTTCAAGAAGCCTTTCGCTAAGGCTGTTCTTGTGGAACTGGCAATGGGATATTTGGAAGCCCATAGAGGGCTATGGTGAAAAAGGAAATATCTTCCGTTCAAAACTGGAAAGAAGCTTTCTGAGAAACTGCTCTGTGTTCTCTGAATTCTTCTCACAGAGTTACATCTTTCCCTTCAAGAAGCCTTTCGCTAAGGCTGTTCTTGTGGAACTGGCAAAGGGATATTTGGAAACCCATAGAGGGCTATGGTGAAAAAGGAAATATCTTCCGTTGAAAACTGGAAAGAAGCTTTCTGAGAAACTGCTCTGTGTTTTGTTAGTTCATCTCACAGAGTTACATCTTTCCCTTCAAGAAGCCTTTCGCTAAGGCTGTTCTTGTGGAATTCGCAAAGGGATATTTGGAAGCCCATAGAGGGCTATGGTGAAAAAGGAAATATCTTCCGTTCAAAACTGGAAAGAAGTTTTCTTAGAAACGGCTCTGTGTTCTCTGAATTCATCTCACAGAGTTACATCTTTGCCTTCAAGAAGCCTTTCGCTAATGCTGTTCTTCTGGAATTGGCAAAGGGATATTTGGAAGCCCATAGAGGGCTATGGTGAAAAAGGAAATATCTTCCGTTCAAAACTGGAAAATAGCTTTCTGAGAAACTGCTCAGTGTTCTCTGAATTCATCTCACAGAGTTACATCTTTCCCTTCAAGAAACCTTTCGCTAAGGCTGTTCTTGTTGAATTGGCAAAGGGATATTTGGAAGCCCATAGAGGGCTATGGTGAAAAAGGAAATATCTTCCGTTGAAAACTGGAAAGAAGCTTTCTGAGAAACTGCTCTGTGTTTTGTTAGTTCATCTCACAGTGTTACATCTTTCCCTTCAAGAAGCCATTCGCTAAGGCTGTTCTTGTGGAACTGTCAAAGTGATATTTGGAAGCCCATAGAGGGCAATGGAGAAAAAGGAAATATCTTCCGTCCAAAACTGGAAAGAAGCCTTCTGAGAATCTGCTCTGTGTTCTATGAATTCATCTCACAGAGTTACATCTTTCCCTTCAAGAAGCCTTTCGCTAAGGCTCTTCTTGTGGAATTGGCAAAGGGATATTTGGAAGCCCATAGAGGGCTATGGTGAAAAAGGAAATATCTTCCGTTCAAAACTGGAAAGAAGCTTTCTGAGAAACTGCTCTGTGTTCTGTTAGTTCATCTCACAGAGTTACATCTTGCCCTTCAAGAAGCCTTTCGCCAAGGCTGTTCTTGTGGAATTGGCAAAGGGATATTTGGAAGCCCATAGAGGGCTATGGTGAAAAAGGAAATATCTTCCGTTCAAAACTGGAAAGAAGCTTTCTGAGAAACTGCTCTGTGTTCTGTTAATTCATCTCACAGAGTTACATCTTTCCCTTCAAGAAGCCTTTCGCTAAGGCTGTTCTTCTGGAACTGGCAAAGGGATATTTGGAAGCCCGTAGAGGTTTATGGTGAAAAAGGAAATATCTTCCGTTCAAAACTGGAAAAAGGTTTCTGAGAAACTGCTCTGTGTTCTCTGAATTCATCTCACAGAGTTACATCTTTACCTTCAAGAAGACTTTCGCTAAGGCTGTTCTTGAGGAATTGGCAAAGGGATATTTGGAAACCCATAGAGGGCTATGGTGAAAAAGGAAATATCTTCCGTTCAAAACTGGAAAGAAGCTTTCTGAGAAACTGCTCTGTGTTCTGTCAGTTCATCTCACAGAGTTACATCTTGCCCTTCAAAAGCCTTTCGCCAACGCTGTTCTTGTGGAATTGGCAAAGGGATATTTGGAAGCCCATAGAGGGCTATGGTGAAAAAGGAAATATCTTCCGTTCAAAACTGGAAAGAAGCTTTCTGAGAAACTGCTCTGTGTTCTGTTAATTCATCTCACAGAGTTACATCTTTCCCTTCAAGAAGCCTTTCGCTAAGGCTGTTCTTGTGGAATTGGCAAAGGGATATTTGGAAGCCCATAGAGGGCTATGGTGAAAAAGGAAATATCTTCCGTTCAAAACTGGAAAGAAGCTTTCTGAGAAACTGCTCTGTGTTCTATTAGTTCATCTCACAGAGTTACATCTTGCCCTTCAAGAAGCCTTTCGCCAAGGCTGTTCTTGTGGAATTGGCAAAGGGATATTTGGAAGCCCATAGAGGGCTATGGTGAAAAAGGAAATATCTTCCGTTCAAAACTGGAAAGAAGCTTTCTGAGAAACTGCTCTGTGTTCTGTTAATTCATCTCACAGAGTTATATCTTTCCCTTCAAGAAGCCTTTCGCTAAGGCTGTTCTTCTGGAACTGGCAAAGGGATATTTGGAAGCCCATAGAGGTTTATGGTGAAAAAGGAAATATCTTCCGTTCAAAACTGGAAAAAGGTTTCTGAGAAACTGCTCTGTGTTCTCTGAATTCATCTCACAGAGTTACATCTTTACCTTCAAGAAGACTTTCGCTAAGGCTGTTCTTGAGGAATTGGCAAAGGGATATTTGGAAACCCATAGAGGGCTATGGTGAAAAAGGAAATATCTTCCGTTCAAAACTGGAAAGAAGCTTTCTGAGAAACTGCTCTGTGTTCTGTCAGTTCATCTCACAGAGTTACATCTTGCCCTTCAAAAGCCTTTCGCCAACGCTGTTCTTGTGGAATTGGCAAAGGGATATTTGGAAGCCCATAGGGGGCTATGGTGAAAAAGGAAATATCTTCCGTTCAAAACTGGAAAGAAGCTTTCTGAGAAACTGCTCTGTGTTCTGTTAATTCATCTCACAGAGTTACATCTTTCCCTTCAAGAAGCCTTTCGCTAAGGCTGTTCTTGTGGAATTGGCAAAGGGATATTTGGAAGCCCATAGAGGGCTATGGTGAAAAAGGAAATATCTTCCGTTCAAAACTGGAAAGAAGCTTTCTGAGAAACTGCTCTGTGTTCTGTTAATTCATCTCACGGAGCTGCATCTTTCCCTTCAAGAAGCCTTTCGCTAAGGCTGTTCATGTGGAATTGGCAAAGTGATATTTGGAAGCCCATAGAGGGCTATGGTGAAAAAGGAAATATCTTTCGTTCAAAACTGGAAAGAAGATTTCTGAGAAACTGTTCTGTGTTCTGTTAGTTCATATCACAGAGTTACATCTTTCCCTTCAAGAAGCCTTTCGCTAAGGCTGTTCTTGTGGAACTGGCAAAGGGATATTTGGAAGCCCATAGAGGGCTATGGTGAAAAAGGAAATATCTTCCGTTCAAAACTGGAAAGAAGCTTTCTGAGAAACTGCTCTGTGTTCTCTGAATTCTTCTCACAGTGTTACATCTTTCCCTTCAAGAAGCCTTTCGCTAAGGCTGTTCTTGTGGAACTGGCAAAGGGATATTTGGAAACCCATAGAGGGCTATGGTGAAAAAGGAAATATCTTCCGTTGAAAACTGGAAAGAAGCTTTCTGAGAAACTGCTCTGTGTTTTGTTAGTTCATCTCACAGAGTTACATCTTTCCCTTCAAGAAGCCTTTCGCTAAGGCTGTTCTTGTGGAATTCGCAAAGGGATATTTGGAAGCCCATAGAGGGCTATGGTGAAAAAGGAAATATCTTCCGTTCAAAACTGGAAAGAAGTTTTCTTAGAAACGGCTCTGTGTTCTCTGAATTCTTCTCACAGAGTTACATCTTTGCCTTCAAGAAGCCTTTCGCTAATGCTGTTCTTCTGGAATTGGCAAAGGGATATTTGGAAGCCCATAGAGGGCTATGGTGAAAAAGGAAATATCTTCCGTTCAAAACTGGAAAATAGCTTTCTGAGAAACTGCTCAGTGTTCTCTGAATTCATCTCACAGTGTTACATCTTTCCCTTCAAGAAGCCATTCGCTAAGGCTGTTCTTGTGGAACTGTCAAAGTGATATTTGGAAGCCAATAGAGGGCAATGGAGAAAAAGGAAATATCTTCCGTCCAAAACTGGAAAGAAGCCTTCTGAGAATCTGCTCTCTGTTCTATGAATTCATCTCACAGAGTTACATCTTTCCCTTCAAGAAGCCTTTCGCTAAGGCTCTTCTTGTGGAATTGGCAAAGGGATATTTGGAAGCCCATAGAGGGCTAAGGTGAAAAAGGAAATATCTTCCGTTCAAAACTGGAAAGAAGCTTTCTGAGAAACTGCTCTGTGTTCTGTTAGTTCATCTCACAGAGTTACATCTTTCCCTTCAAGAAGCCTTTCGCTAAGGCTGTTCTTCTGGAACTGGCAAAGGGATATTTGGAAGCCCATAGAGGGTTATGGTGAAAAAGGAAATATCTTCCGTTCAAAACTGGAAAGAAGCTTTCTGAGAAACTGCTCTGTGTTCTGTCAGTTCATCTCACAGAGTTACATCTTGCCCTTCAAAAGCCTTTCGCCAACGCTGTTCTTGTGGAATTGGCAAAGGGATATTTGGAAGCCCATAGAGGGCTATGGTGAAAAAGGAAATATCTTCCGTTCAAAACTGGAAAGAAGCTTTCTGAGAAACGGCTCTGTGTTCTCTGAATTCATCTCACAGAGTTACATCTTTGCCTTCAAGAAGCCTTTCGCTAATGCTCTTCTTCTGGAATTGGCAAAGGGATATTTGGAAGCCCTTAGAGGGCTATGGTGAAAAAGGAAATATCTTCCGTTCAAAACTGGAAAATAGCTTTCTGAGAAACTGCTCAGTGTTCTCTGAATTCATCTCACAGAGTTACATCTTTCCCTTCAAGAAGCCTTTCGCTAAGGCTGTTCTTGTGGAATTGGCAAAGGGATATTTGGAAGCCCATAGAGGGCTATGGTGAAAAAGGAAATATCTTCCGTTGAAAACTGGAAAGAAGCTTTCTGAGAAACTGCTCTGTGTTTTGTTAGTTCATCTCACAGAGTTACGTCTTTGCCTTCAAGAAGC
Source organism: Chlorocebus sabaeus (assembly GCF_047675955.1). Classification (NCBI taxonomy): domain Eukaryota; kingdom Metazoa; phylum Chordata; class Mammalia; order Primates; family Cercopithecidae; genus Chlorocebus; species Chlorocebus sabaeus. Next base: position 2,370,223 of record NW_027326857.1, read on the forward strand.
CTTTCGCTAAGGCTTTTCTTGTGGAACTGTCAAAGGGATATTTGGAAGCCCATAGAGGGCAATGGAGAAAAAGGAAATATCTTCCGTCCAAAACTGGAAAGAAGCTTTCTGAGAATCTGCTCAGTGTTCTCTGAATTCATCTCACAGAGTTACATCTTTCCCTTCAAGAAGCCTTTCGCTAAGGCTGTTCTTGTGGAATTGGCAAAGGGATATTTGGAAGCCCATAGAGGGCTATGGTGAAAAAGGAAATATCTTCCGTTCAAAACTGGAAAGAAGCTTTCTGAGAAACTGCTCTGTGTTCTGTTAATTCATCTCACAGAGTTACATCTTTCCCTTCAAGAAGCCTTTCGCTAAGGCTGTTCTTGTGGAATTGGCAAAGGGATATTTCGAAGCCCATAGAGGGCTATGGTGAAAAAGGAAATATCTTCCGTTCAAAACTGGAAAGAAGCTTTCTGAGAAACTGCTCTGTGTTCTGTTAATTCATCTCACGGAGCTGCATCTTTCCCTTCAAGAAGCCTTTCGCTAAGGCTGTTCATGTGGAATTGGCAAAGTGATATTTGGAAGCCCATAGAGGGCTATGGTGAAAAAGGAAATATCTTTCGTTCAAAACTGGAAAGAAGCTTTCTGAGAAACTGTTCTGTGTTCTGTTAGTTCATATCACAGAGTTACATCTTTCCCTTCAAGAAGCCTTTCGCTAAGGCTGTTCTTGTGGAACTGGCAAAGGGATATTTGGAAGCCCATAGAGGGCTATGGTGAAAAACGAAATATCTTCCGCTCAAAACTGGAAAGAAGCTTTCTGAGAAACTGCTCTGTGTTCTCTGAATTCTTCTCACAGAGTTACATCTTTCCCTTCAAGAAGCCTTTCGCTAAGGCTGTTCTTGTGGAACAGGCAAAGGGATATTTGGAAACCCATAGAGGGCTATGGTGAAAAAGGAAATATCTTCCGTTGAAAACTGGAAAGAAGCTTTCTGAGAAACTGCTCTGTGTTTTGTTAGTTCATCTCACAGAGTTACATCTTTCCCTTCAAGAAGCCTTTCGCTAAGGCTGTTCTTGTGGAATTCGCAAAGGGATATTTGGAAGCCCATAGAGGGCTATGGTGAAAAAGGAAATATCTTCCGTTCAAAACTGGAAAGAAGCTTTCTTAGAAACGGCTCTGTGTTCTCTGAATTCATCTCACAGAGTTACATCTTTGCCTTCAAGAAGCCTTTCGCTAATGCTGTTCTTCTGGAATTGGCAAAGGGATATTTGGAAGCCCCTAGAGGGCTATGGTGAAAAAGGAAATATCTTCCGTTCAAAACTGGAAAATAGCTTTCTGAGAAACTGCTCAGTGTTCTCTGAATTCATCTCACAGAGTTACATCTTTCCCTTCAAGAAACCTTTCGCTAAGGCTGTTCTTGTGGAATTGGCAAAGGGATATTTGGAAGCCCATAGAGGGCTATGGTGAAAAAGGAAATATCTTCCGTTGAAAACTGGAAAGAAGCTTTCTGAGAAACTGCTCTGTGTTTTGTTAGTTCATCTCACAGTGTTACATCTTTCCCTTCAAGAAGCCATTCGCTAAGGCTGTTCTTGTGGAACTGTCAAAGTGATATTTGGAAGCCCATAGAGTGCAATGGAGAAAAAGGAAATATCTTCCGTCCAAAACTGGAAAGAAGCCATCTGAGAATCTGCTCTGTGTTCTATGAATTCATCTCACAGAGTTACATCTTTCCCTTCAAGAAGCCTTTCGCTAAGGCTCTTCTTGTGGAATTGGCAAAGGGATATTTGGAAGCCCATAGAGGGCTATGGTGAAAAAGGAAATATCTTCCGTTCAAAACTGGAAAGAAGCTTTCTGAGAAACTGCTCTGTGTTCTGTTAGTTCATCTCACAGAGTTACATCTTGCCCTTCAAGAAGCCTTTCGCCAAGGCTGTTCTGGTGGAATTGGCAAAGGGATATTTGGAAGCCCATAGAGGGCTATGGTGAAAAAGGAAATATCTTCCGTTCAAAACTGGAAAGAAGCTTTCTGAGAAACTGCTCTGTGTTCTGTTAATTCATCTCACAGAGTTACATCTTTCCCTTCAAGAAGCCTTTCGCTAAGGCTGTTCTTCTGGAACTGGCAAAGGGATATTTGGAAGCCCATAGAGGGTTATGGTGAAAAAGGAAATATCTTCCGTTCAAAACTGGAAAGAAGCTTTCTGAGAAACTGCTCTGTGTTCTGTCAGTTCATCTCACAGAGTTACATCTTTCCCTTCAAGAAGCCTTTCGCTAAGGCTGTTCTTGTGGAACTGGCAAAGGGATATTTGGAAGCCCATAGAGGGCTATGGTGAAAAAGGAAATATCTTCCGTTCAAAACTGGAAAGAAGCTTTCTGAGAAACTGCTCTGTGTTCTCTGAATTGTTTTCACAGGGTTACATCTTTCCCTTCAAGAAGCCTTTCGCTAAGGCTGTTCTTGTGGAACTGGCAAAGGGATATTTGGAAACCCATAGAGGGCTATGGTGAAAAAGGAAATATCTTCCGTTGAAAACTGGAAAGAAGCTTTCTGAGAAACTGCTCTGTGTTTTGTTAGTTCATCTCACAGAGTTACATCTTTCCCTTCAAGAAGCCTTTCGCTAAGGCTGTTCTTGTGGAATTCGCAAAGGGATATTTGGAAGCCCATAGAGGGCTATGGTGAAAAAGGAAATATCTTCCGTTCAAAACTGGAAAGAAGCTTTCTGAGAAACTGTTCTGTGTTCTGTTAATTCATCTCACAGAGTTACATCTTTCCCTTCAAGAAGCCTTTCGCTAAGGCTATTCTTGTGGAATTGGCAAAGGGATATTTGGAAGCCCATAGAGGGCTATGGTGAAAAAGGAAATATCTTCCGTTCAAAACTGGAAAGAAGCTTTCTGTGAAACTGCTCTGTGTTCTGTTAATTCATCTCACAGTGTTACATCTTTCCCTTCAAGAAGCCATTCGCTAAGGCTGTTCTTGTGGAATTGGCAAAGTGATATTTGGAATCCCATAGAGGGCTATGGTGAAAAAGGAAATATCTTCCGTTCAAAACTGGAAAGAAGCTTTCTGAGAAACTGCTCTGTGTTCTGTTAGTTCATCTCACAGAGTTACATCTTGCCCTTCAAGAAGCCTTTCGCCAAGGCTGTTCTTGAGGAATTGGCAAAGGGATATTTGGAAGCCCATAGAGGGCTATGGTGAAAAAGGAAATATCTTCCGTTGAAAACTGGAAAGAAGCTTTCTGAGAAACTGCTCTGTGTTTTGTTAGTTCATCTCACAGAGTTACGTCTTTGCCTTCAAGAAGCCTTTCGCTAAGGCTTTTCTTGTGGAACTGTCAAAGGGATATTTGGAAGCCCATAGAGGGCAATGGAGAAAAAGGAAATATCTTCCGTCCAAAACTGGAAAGAAGCTTTCTGAGAATCTGCTCAGTGTTCTCTGAATTCATCTCACAGAGTTACATCTTTCCCTTCAAGAAGCCTTTCGCTAAGGCTGTTCTTGTGGAATTGGCAAAGGGATATTTGGAAGCCCATAGAGGGCTATGGTGAAAAATTAAATATCTCCCGTTCAAAACTGGAAAGAAGCTTTCTGAGAAACTACTCTGTGTTCTCTGAATTCATCTCACAGAGTTACATCTTTCCCTTCAAGAAGCCTTTCGCTAAGGCTGTTCTTGTGGAATTGGCAAAGGGATATTTGGAAGCCCATAGAGGGCTGTGGTGAAAAAGGAAATATCTTCCGTTCAAACTGGAAAGAAGCTTTCTGAGAAACTCCTCTGTGTTCTGTTAATTCATCTCACAGAGATACATCATTCCCTTCAAGAAGCCTTTCGCTAAGGCTGTTCTTGTGGAATTGGCAAAGTGATATTTGGAAGCCCCTAGAGGGCTATGGTGAAAAAGGAAATATCTTCCGTTCAAAACCGGAAAAAAGCTTTCTGAGAAACTGCTCTGTGTTCTCTGAATTCATCTCACAGAGTTACATCTCTACCTTCAAGACGACTTTCCCTAAGGCTGTTCTTGTGGAATTCGCAAAGGGATATTTGGAAGCCCATAGAGGGCTATGGTGAAAAAGGAAATATCTTCCGTTCAAAACTGGAAAGAAGCTTTCTTAGAAACGGCTCTGTGTTCTGTTAATTCATCTCACAGAGTTACATCTTTCCCTTCAAGAAGCCTTTCGCTAATGCTGTTCTTCTGGAATTGGCAAAGGGATATTTGGAAGCCCATAGAGGGCTATGGTGAAAAAGGAAATATCTTCCGTTCAAAACTGGAAAATAGCTTTCTGAGAAACTGCTCAGTGTTCTCTGAATTCATCTCACAGAGTTACATCTTTCCCTTCAAGAAGCCTTTCGCTAAGGCTGTTCTTGTGGAATTGGCAAAGGGATATTTGGAAGCCCATAGAGGGCTATGGTGAAAAAGGAAATATCTTCCTTTGAAAACTGGAAAGAAGCTTTCTGAGAAACTGCTCTGTGTTTTGTTAGTTCATCTCACAGAGTTACGTCTTTGACTTCAAGAAGCCTTTCGCTAAGGCTTTTCTTGTGGAACTGTCAAAGGGATATTTGGAAGCCCATAGAGGGCAATGGAGAAAAAGGAAATATCTTCCGTCCAAAACTGGAAAGAAGCTTTCTGAGAAACTGCTCTGTGTTCTGTTAGTTCATCTCACAGAGTTACATCTTGCCCTTCAAGAAGCCTTTCGCCAAGGCTGTTCTGGTGGAATTGGCAAAGGGATATTTGGAAGCCCATAGAGGGCTATGGTGAAAAAGGAAATATCTTCCGTTCAAAACTGGAAAGAAGCTTTCTGAGAAACTGCTCTGTGTTCTGTTAATTCATCTCACAGAGTTACATCTTTCCCTTCAAGAAGCCTTTCGCTAAGGCTGTTCTTTTGGAACTGGCAAAGGGATATTTGGAAGCCCATAGAGGGTTATGGTGAAAAAGGAAATATCTTCCGTTCAAAACTGGAAAAAGGTTTCTGAGAAACTGCTCTGTGTTCTCTGAATTCATCTCACAGAGTTACATCTTTACCTTCAAGAAGACTTTCGCTAAGGCTGTTCTTGAGGAATTGGCAAAGGGATATTTGGAAACCCATAGAGGGCTATGGTGAAAAAGGAAATATCTTCCGTTCAAAACTGGAAAGAAGCTTTCTGAGAAACTGCTCTGTGTTCTGTCAGTTCATCTCACAGAGTTACATCTTGCCCTTCAAAAGCCTTTCGCCAACGCTGTTCTTGTGGAATTGGCAAAGGGATATTTGGAAGCCCATAGAGGGCTATGGTGAAAAAGGAAATATCTTCCGTTCAAAACTGGAAAGAAGCTTTCTGAGAAACTGCTCTGTGTTCTGTTAATTCATCTCACAGAGTTACATCTTTCCCTTCAAGAAGCCTTTCGCTAAGGCTGTTCTTGTGGAATTGGCAAAGGGATATTTGGAAGCCCATAGAGGGCTATGGTGAAAAAGGAAATATCTTCCGTTCAAAACTGGAAAGAAGCTTTCTGAGAAACTGCTCTGTGTTCTCTTAATTCATCTCAAGGAGTTGCATCTTTCCCTTCAAGAAGCCTTTCGCTAAGGCTGTTCATGTGGAATTGGCAAAGTGATATTTGGAAGCCCATAGAGGGCTATGGTGAAAAAGGAAATATCTTTCGTTCAAAACTGGAAAGAAGATTTCTGAGAATCTGTTCTGTGTTCTGTTAGTTCATATCACAGAGTTACATCTTTCCCTTCAAGAAGCCTTTCGCTAAGGCTGTTCTTGTGGAACTGGCAAAGGGATATTTGGAAGCCCATAGAGGGCTATGGTGAAAAAGGAAATATCTTCCGTTCAAAACTGGAAAGAAGCTTTCTGAGAAACTGCTCTGTGTTCTCTGAATTCTTCTCACAGAGTTACATCTTTCCCTTCAAGAAGCCTTTCGCTAAGGCTGTTCTTGTGGAACTGGCAAAGGGATATTTGGAAACCCATAGAGGGCTATGGTGAAAAAGGAAATATCTTCCGTTGAAAACTGTAAAGAAGCTTTCTGAGAAACTGCTCTGTGTTTTGTTAGTTCATCTCACAGTGTTACATCTTTCCCTTCAAGAAGCCATTCGCTAAGGCTGTTCTTGTGGAACTGTCAAAGTGATATTTGGAAGCCCATAGAGGGCAATGGAGAAAAAGGAAATATCTTCCGTCCAAAACTGGAAAGAAGCCTTCTGAGAATCTGCTCTGTGTTCTATGAATTCATCTCACAGAGTTACATCTTTCCCTTCAAGAAGCCTTTCGCTAAGGCTCTTCTTGTGGAATTGGCAAAGGGATATTTGGAAGCCCATAGAGGGCTATGGTGAAAAAGGAAATATCTTCCGTTCAAAACTGGAAAGAAGCTTTCTGAGAAACTGCTCTGTGTTCTGTTAGTTCATCTCACAGAGTTACATCTTGCCCTTCAAGAAGCCTTTCGCCAAGGCTGTTCTTGTGGAATTGGCAAAGGGATATTTGGAAGCCCATAGAGGGCTATGGTGAAAAAGGAAATATCTTCCGTTCAAAACTGGAAAGAAGCTTTCTGAGAAACTGCTCTGTGTTCTGTCAGTTCATCTCACAGAGTTACATCTTGCCCATCAAAAGCCTTTCGCCAACGCTGTTCTTGGGGAATTGGCAAAGGGATATTTGGAAGCCCTTAGATGGCTATGTTTAAAAAAGGAAATATCTTCCGTTCAAAACTGGAAAGAAGCTTTCTGAGAAACTGCTCTGTGATCTGTTAGTTCATCTCACAGAGTTACATCTTTCCCTTCAAGAAGCCTTTCGCTAAGGCTGTTCTTATGGAACTGGCAAAGGGATATTTGGAAGCCCATAGAGGGCTATGGTGAAAAAGGAAATATCTGCCGTTCAAAACTGGAAAGAAGCTTTCTGAGAAACTGCTCTGTGTTCTGTTAATTCATCTCACAGAGTTACATCTTTCCCTTCAAGAAGCCTTTCGCTAAGGCTGTTCTTGTGGAATTGGCAAAGGGATATTTGGAAGCCCATAGAGGGCTATGTTGAAAAAGGAAATATCTTCCGTTCAAAACTGGAAAGAAGCTTTCAGAGAAACTGCTCTGTGTTCTATGAATTCATCTCACAGAGTTACATCTTTCCCTTCCAGAAGCCTTTCGCTAAGGCTGTTCTTGTGGAATTGGCAAAGGGATATTTGGAAGCCCATAGAGGGCTATGGTGAAAAAGGAAATATCTTCCGTTCAAAACTGGAAAGAAGCTTTCTGAGAAACTGCTCTGTGTTCTGTCAGTTCATCTCACAGAGTTACATCTTGCCCTTCAAAAGCCTTTCGCCAACGCTGTTCTTGTGGAATTGGCAAAGGGATATTTGGAAGCCCATAGAGGGCTATGGTGAAAAAGGAAATATCTTCCGTTCAAAACTGGAAAGAAGCTTTCTGAGAAACGGCTCTGTGTTCTCTGAATTCATCTCACAGAGTTACATCTTTGCCTTCAAGAAGCCTTTCGCTAATGCTCTTCTTCTGGAATTGGCAAAGGGATATTTGGAAGCCCATAGAGGGCTATGGTGAAAAAGGAAATATCTTCCGTTCAAAACTGGAAAATAGCTTTCTGAGAAACTGCTCAGTGTTCTCTGAATTCATCTCACAGAGTTACATCTTTCCCTTCAAGAAGCCTTTCGCTAAGGCTGTTCTTGTGGAATTGGCAAAGGGATATTTGGAAGCCCAGAGAGGGCTATGGTGAAAAAGGAAATATCTTCCGTTGAAAACTGGAAAGAAGCTTTCTGAGAAACTGCTCTGTGTTTTGTTAGATCATCTCGCAGAGTTACGTCTTTGCCTTCAAGAAGCCTTTCGCTAAGGCTTTTCTTGTGGAACTGTCAAAGGGATATTTGGAAGCCCATAGAGGGCAATGGAGAAAAAGGAAATATCTTCCGTCCAAAACTGGAAAGAAGCTTTCTGAGAATCTGCTCAGTGTTCTCTGAATTCATCTCACAGAGTTACATCTTTCCCTTCAAGAAGCCTTTCGCTAAGGCTGTTCTTGTGGAATTGGCAAAGGGATATTTGGAAGCCCATAGAGGGCTATGGTGAAAAATTAAATATCTCCCGTTCAAAACTGGAAAGAAGCTTTCTGAGAAACTACTCTGTGTTCTCTGAATTCATCTCACAGAGTTACATCTTTCCCTTCAAGAAGCCTTTCGCTAAGGCTGTTCTTGTGTAATTGGCAAAGGGATATTTGGAAGCCCATAGAGGGCTATGGTGAAAAAGGAAATATCTTCCGTTCAAACTGGAAAGAAGCTTTCTGAGAAACTCCTCTGTGTTCTGTTAATTCATCTCACAGAGATACATCTTTCCCTTCAAGAAGCCTTTCGCTAAGGCTGTTCTTGTGGAATTGGCAAAGTGATATTTGGAAGCCCCTAGAGGGCTATGGGGAAAAAGGAAATATCTTCCGTTCAAAACCGGAAAAAAGCTTTCTGAGAAACTGCTCTGTGTTCTCTGAATTCATCTCACAGAGTTACATCTCTACCTTCAAGACGACTTTCCCTAAGGCTGTTCTTGAGTAATTGGCAAAGGGATATTTGGAAGCCCATAGAGGGCTATGGTGAAAAAGGAAATATCTTCCGTTCAAAACTGGAAAGAAGCTTTCTGAGAAACTGTTCTGTGTTCTGTTAATTCATCTCACAGAGTTACATCTTTCCCTTCAAGAAGCCTTTCGCTAAGGCTATTCTTGTGGAATTGGCAAAGGGATATTTGGAAGCCCATAGAGGGCTATGGTGAAAAAGGAAATATCTTCCGTTCAAAACTGGAAAGAAGCTTTCTGTGAAACTGCTCTGTGTTCTGTTAATTCATCTCACAGTGTTACATCTTTCCCTTCAAGAAGCCATTCGCTAAGGCTGTTCTTGTGGAATTGGCAAAGTGATATTTGGAAGCCCATAGAGGGCTATGGTGAAAAAGGAAATATCTTCCGTTCAAAACTGGAAAGAAGCTTTCTGAGAAACTGCTCTGTGTTCTGTTAGTTCATCTCACAGAGTTACATCTTGCCCTTCAAGAAGCCTTTCGCCAAGGCTGTTCTTGTGGAATTGGCAAAGGGATATTTGGAAGCCCATAGAGGGCTTTGGTGAAAAAGGAAATATCTTCCGTTCAAAACTGGAAAGAAGCTTCCTGAGAAACTGCTCTGTGTTCTGTTAATTCATCTCACAGAGTTACATCTTTCCCTTCAAGAAGCCTTTCGCCAAGGCTGTTCTTGTGGAACTGGCAAAGGGATATTTGGAAGCCCATAGAGGGCTATGGTGAAAAAGGAAATATCTTCCGTTCAAAACTGGAAAGAAGCTTTCTGAGAAACTGCTCTGTGATCTGTTAGTTCATCTCACAGAGTTACATCTTTCCCTTCAAGAAGCCTTTCGCTAAGGCTGTTCTTATGGAACTGGCAAAGGGATATTTGGAAGCCCATAGAGGGCTATGGTGAAAAAGGAAATATCTTCCGTTCAAAACTGGAAAGAAGCTTTCTGAGAAACTGCTCTGTGTTCTGTTAATTCATCTCACAGAGTTACATCTTTCCCTTCAAGAAGCCTTTCGCTAAGGCTGTTCTTGTGGAATTGGCAAAGGGATATTTGGAAGCCCATAGAGGGCTATGGTGAAAAAGGAAATATCTTCCGTTGAAAACTGGAAAGAAGCTTTCTGAGAAACTGCTCTGTGTTTTGTTAGTTCATCTCACAGAGTTACGTCTTTGCCTTCAAGAAGCCTTTCGCTAAGGCTTTTCTTGTGGAACTGTCAAAGGGATATTTGGAAGCCCATAGAGGGCAATGGAGAAAAAGGAAATATCTTCCGTCCAAAACTGGAAAGAAGCTTTCTGAGAATCTGCTCAGTGTTCTCTGAATTCATCTCACAGAGTTACATCTTTCCCTTCAAGAAGCCTTTCGCTAAGGCTGTTCTTGTGGAATTGGCAAAGGGATATTTGGAAGCCCATAGAGGGCTATGGTGAAAAATTAAATATCTCCCGTTCAAAACTGGAAAGAAGCTTTCTGAGAAACTACTCTGTGTTCTGTTAATTCATCTCACAGAGATACATCATTCCCTTCAAGAAGCCTTTCGCTAAGGCTGTTCTTGTGGAATTGGCAAAGTGATATTTGGAAGCCCCTAGAGGGCTATGGTGAAAAAGGAAATATCTTCCGTTCAAAACCGGAAAAAAGCTTTCTGAGAAACTGCTCTGTGTTCTCTGAATTCATCTCACAGAGTTACATCTCTACCTTCAAGACGACTTTCCCTAAGGCTGTTCTTGTGGAATTCGCAAAGGGATATTTGGAAGCCCATAGAGGGCTATGGTGAAAAAGGAAATATCTTCCGTTCAAAACTGGAAAGAAGCTTTCTTAGAAACGGCTCTGTGTTCTGTTAATTCATCTCACAGAGTTACATCTTTCCCTTCAAGAAGCCTTTCGCTAAGGCTGTTCTTGTGGAATTGGCAAAGGGATATTTTGAAGCCCATAGAGGGCTATGGTGAAAAAGGAAATATCTTCCGTTGAAAACTGGAAATAAGCTTTCTGAGAAACTGCTCTGTGTTTTGTTAGTTCATCTCACAGAGTTACGTCTTTGACTTCAAGAAGCCTTTCGCTAAGGCTTTTCTTGTGGAACTGTCAAAGGGATATTTGGAAGCCCATAGAGGGCAATGGAGAAAAAGGAAATATCTTCCGTCCAAAACTGGAAAGAAGCTTTCTGAGAAACTGCTCTGTGTTCTGTTAGTTCATCTCACAGAGTTACATCTTTCCCTTCAAGAAGCCTTTCGCTAAGGCTGTTCTTGTGGAATTGGCAAAGGGATATTTGGAAGCCCATAGAGGGCTATGGTGAAAAAGGAAATATCTTCCGTTCAAAACTGGAAAGAAGCTTTCTGAGAAACTGCTCTGTGTTCTGTTAATTCATCTCACAGAGTTACATCTTTCCCTTCAAGAAGCCTTTCGCTAAGGCTGTTCTTGTGGAATTGGCAAAGGGATATTTGGAAGCCCATAGAGGGCTATGGTGAAAAAGGAAATATCTTCCGTTCAAAACTGGAAAGAAGCTTTCTGAGAAACTGCTCTGTGTTCTGTTAATTCATCTCACGGAGCTGCATCTTTCCCTTCAAGAAGCCTTTCGCTAAGGCTGTTCATGTGGAATTGGCAAAGTGATATTTGGAAGCCCATAGAGGGCTATGGTGAAAAAGGAAATATCTTTCGTTCAAAACTGGAAAGAAGCTTTCTGCGACACTGTTCTGTGTTCTGTTAGTTCATATCACAGAGTTACATCTTTCCCTTCAAGAAGCCTTTCGCTAAGGCTGTTCTTGTGGAACTGGCAAAGGGATATTTGGAAGCCCATAGAGGGCTATGGTGAAAAAGGAAATATCTTCCGTTCAAAACTGGAAAGAAGCTTTCTTAGAAACTGCTCTGTGTTCTGTTAGTTCATCTCACAGAGTTACATCTTGCCCTTCAAGAAGCCTTTCGCCAACGCTGTTCTTGTGGAACTGGCAAAGGGATATTTGGAAGCCCTTACAGGGCTATGTTTAAAAAAGGAAATATCTTCCGTTCAAAACTGGAAAGAAGCTTTCTGAGAAACTGCTCTGTGATCTGTTAGTTCATCTCACAGAGTTACATCTTTCCCTTCAAGAAGCCTTTCGCTAAGGCTGTTCTTATGGAACTGGCAAAGGGATATTTGGAAGCCCATAGAGGGCTATGGTGAAAAAGGAAATATCTTCCGTTCAAAACTGGAAAGAAGCTTTCTGAGAAACTGCTCTGTGTTCTGTTAATTCATCTCACAGAGTTACATCTTTCCCTTCAAGAAGCCTTTCGCTAAGGCTGTTCTTGTGGAATTGGCAAAGGGATATTTGGAAGCCCATAGAGGGCTATGGTGAAAAAGGAAATATCTTCCGTTCAAAACTGGAAAGAAGCTTTCTGAGAAACTGCTCTGTGTTCTGTTACTTCATCTCACAGAGCTGCATCTTTCCCTTCAAGAAGCCTTTCGCCAAGGCTGTTCTTATTGAATTGGCAATGGGATATTTGGAAGCCCATAGAGGGCTATGGTGAAAAAGGAAATATCTTCCGTTCAAAACTGGAAAGAAGCATTCTGAGAAACTGCTCTGTGTTCTGTTAGTTCATCTCACAGAGTTACATCTTTCCCTTCAAGAAGCCTTTCGCGAAGGCTGTTCTTGAGGAATTGGCAAAGGGATATTTGGAAACCCATAGAGGGCTATGGTGAAAAAGGAAATATCTTCCCTTCAAAACTGGAAAGAAGCTTTCTGAGAAACTTCTCTGTGTTCTGTCAGTTCATCTCACAGAGTTACATCTTGGCCTTCAAAAGCCTTTCGCCAACGCTGTTCTTGTGGAATTGGCAAAGGGATATTTGGAAGCCGATAGAGGGCTATGGTGAAAAAGGAAATATCTTCCGTTCAAAACTGGAAAGAAGCCTTCTGAGAAACTGCTCTGTGTTCTGTTAATTCATCTCACAGAGTTACATCTTTCCCTTCAAGAAGCCTTTCGCTAAGGCTTTTCTTGTGGAATTGGCAAAGGGATATTTGGAAGCCCATAGAGGGCTATGGTGAAAAAGGAAATATCTTCCGTTCAAAACTGGAAAGAAGCTTTCTGAGAAACTGCTCTGTGTTCTCTTAATTCATCTCACGGAGCTGCATCTTTCCCTTCAAGAAGCCTTTCGCTAAGGCTGTTCACGTGGAATTGGCAAAGTGATATTTGGAAGCCCATAGAGGGCTATGGTGAAAAAGGAAATATCTTTCGTTCAAAACTGGAAAGAAGATTTCTGAGAAACTGTTCTGTGTTCTGTTAGTTCATATCACAGAGTTACATCTTTCCCTTCAAGAAGCCTTTCGCTAAGGCTGTTCTTGTGGAACTGGCAAAGGGATATTTGGAAGCCCATAGAGGTCTATGGTGAAAAAGGAAATATCTTCCGTTCAAAACTGGAAAGAAGCTTTCTGAGAAACTGCTCTGTGTTCTCTGAATTCTTCTCACAGAGTTACATCTTTCCCTTCAAGAAGCCTTTCGCTAAGGCTGTTCTTGTGGAACTGGCAAATGGATATTTGGAAACCCATAGAGGGCTATGGTGAAAAAGGAAATATCTTCCGTTGAAAACTGGAAAGAAGCTTTCTGAAAAACTGCTCTGTGTTTTGTTAGTTCATCTCACAGAGTTACATCTTTCCCTTCAAGAAGCCTTTCGCTAAGGCTGTTCTTGTGGAATTCGCAAAGGGATATTTGGAAGCCCATAGAGGGCTATGGTGAAAAAGGAAATATCTTCCGTTCAAAACTGGAAAGAAGCTTTCTTAGAAACGGCTCTGTGTTCTCTGAATTCATCTCACAGAGTTACATCTTTGCCTTCAAGAAGCCTTTCGCTAATGCTGTTCTTCTGGAATTGGCAAAGGGATATTTGGAAGCCCATAGAGGGCTATGGTGAAAAAGGAAATATCTTCCGTTCAAAACTGGAAAATAGCTTTCTGAGAAACTGCTCAGTGTTCTCTGAATTCATCTCACAGAGTTACATCTTTCCCTTCAAGAAACCTTTCGCTAAGGCTGTTCTTGTGGAATTGGCAAAGGGATATTTGGAAGCCCATAGAGGGCTATGGTGAAAAAATAAATATCTTCCGTTGAGAACTGGAAAGAAGCTTTCTGAGAAACTGCTCTGTGTTTTGTTAGTTCATCTCACAGTGTTACATCTTTCCCTTCAAGAAGCCATTCGCTAAGGCTGTTCTTGTGGAACTGTCAAAGTGATATTTGGAAGCCCATAGAGGGCAATGGAGAAAAAGGAAATATCTTCCGTCCAAAACTGGAAAGAAGCCTTCTGAGAATCTGCTCTGTGTTCTATGAATTCATCTCACAGAGTTACATCTTTCCCTTCAAGAAGCCTTTCGCTAAGGCTCTTCTTGTGGAATTGGCAAAGGGATATTTGGAAGCCCATAGAGGGCTATGGTGAAAAAGGAAATATCTTCCGTTCAAAACTGGAAAGAAGCTTTCTGAGAAACTGCTCTGTTTTCTGTTAGTTCATCTCACAGAGTTACATCTTGCCCTTCAAGAAGCCTTTCGCCAAGGCTGTTCTTGTGGAATTGGCAAAGGGATATTTGGAAGCCCATAGAGGGCTATGGTGAAAAAGGAAATATCTTCCGTTCAAAACTGGAAAGAAGCTTTCTGAGAAACTGCTCTGTGTTCTGTTAATTCATCTCACAGAGTTACATCTTTCCCTTCAAGAAGCCTTTCGCTAAGGCTGTTCTTCTGGAACTGGCAAAGGGATATTTGGAAGCCCATAGAGGGTTATGGTGAAAAAGGAAATATCTTCCGTTCAAAACTGGAAAAAGGTTTCTGAGAAACTGCTCTGTGTTCTCTGAATTCATCTCACAGAGTTACATCTTTCCCTTCAAGAAGACTTTCGCTAAGGCTGTTCTTGAGTAATTGGCAAAGGGATATTTGGAAACCCATAGAGGGCTATGGTGAAAAAGGAAATATCTTCCGTTCAAAACTGGAAAGAAGCTTTCTGAGAAACTGCTCTGTGTTCTGTCAGTTCATCTCACAGAGTTACATCTTGCCCTTCAAAAGCCTTTCGCCAACGCTGTTCTTGTGGAATTGGCAAAGGGATATTTGGAAGCCCATAGAGGGCTATGGTGAAAAAGGAAATATCTTCCGTTCAAAACTGGAAAATAGCTTTCTGAGAAACTGCTCAGTGTTCTCTGAATTCATCTCACAGAGTTACATCTTTCCCTTCAAGAAGCCTTTCGCTAAGGCTGTTCTTGTGGAATTGGCAAAGGGATATTTGGAAGCCCATAGAGGGCTATGGTGAAAAAGGAAATATCTTCCGTTGAAAACTGGAAAGAAGCTTTCTGAGAAACTGCTCTGTGTTTTGTTAGTTCATCTCACAGAGTTACGTCTTTGCCTTCAAGAAGCCTTTCGCTAAGGCTTTTCTTGTGGAACTGTCAAAGGGATATTTGGAAGCCCATAGAGGGCAATGGAGAAAAAGGAAATATCTTCCGTCCAAAACTGGAAAGAAGCTTTCTGAGAATCTGCTCAGTGTTCTCTGAATTCATCTCACAGAGTTACATCTTTCCCTTCAAGAAGCCTTTCGCTAAGGCTGTTCTTGTGGAATTGGCAAAGGGATATTTGGAAGCCCATAGAGGGCTATGGTGAAAAAGGAAATATCTTCCGTTCAAAACTGGAAAGAAGCTTTCTGAGAAACTGCTCTGTGTTCTGTTAGTTCATATCACAGAGTAACATCTTTCCCTTCAAGAAGCCTTTTGCTAAGGCTGTTCTTGTGCAACTGGCAAAGGGATATTTGGAAGCCCATAGAGGGCTATGGTGAAAAAGGAAATATCTTCCGTTCAAAACTGGAAAGAAGCTTTCTTAGAAACTGCTCTGTGTTCTGTTAGTTCATCTCACAGAGTTACATCTTGCCCTTCAAGAAGCCTTTCGCCAACGCTGTTCTTGTGGAACTGGCAAAGGGATATTTGGAAGCCCTTAGAGGGCTATGTTTAAAAAAGGAAATATCTTCCGTTCAAAACTGGAAAGAAGCTTTCTGAGAAACTGCTCTGTGATCTGTTAGTTCATCTCACAGAGTTACATCTTTCCCTTCAAGAAGCCTTTCGCTAAGGCTGTTCTTATGGAACTGGCAAAGGGATATTTGGAAGCCCATAGAGGGCTATGGTGAAAAAGGAAATATCTTCCGTTCAAAACTGGAAAGAAGCTTTCTGAGAAACTGCTCTGTGTTCTGTTACTTCATCTCACAGAGCTGCATCTTTCCCTTCAAGAAGCCTTTCGCCAAGGCTGTTCTTATGGAATTGGCAATGGGATATTTGGAAGCCCATAGAGGGCTATGGTGAAAAAGGAAATATCTTCCGTTCAAAACTGGAAAGAAGCATTCTGAGAAAGTGCTCTGTGTTCTGTTAGTTCATCTCACAGAGTTACATCTTTCCCTTCAAGAAGCCTTTCGCTAAGGCTGTTCTTGAGGAATTGGCAAAGGGATATTTGGATACCCCTAGAGGGGTATGGTGAAAAAGGAAATATCTTCCCTTCAAAACTGGAAAGAAGCTTTCTGAGAAACTGCTCTGTGTTCTGTCAGTTCGTCTCACAGAGTTACATCTTGGCCTTCAAAAGCCTTTCGCCAACGCTGTTCTTGTGGAATTGGCAAAGGGATATTTGGAAGCCCATAGAGGGCTATGGTGAAAAAGGAAATATCTTCCGTTCAAAACTGGAAAGAAGCTTTCTGAGAAACTGCTCTGTGTTCTGTTAATTCATCTCACAGAGTTACATCTTTCCCTTCAAGAAGCCTTTCGCTAAGGCTGTTCTTGTGGAATTGGCAAAGGGATATTTGGAAGCCCATAGAGGGCTATGGTGAAAAAGGAAATATCTTCCATTCAAAACTGGAAAGAAGCTTTCTGAGAAACTGCTCTGTGTTCTCTTAATTCATCTCACGGAGCTGCATCTTTCCCTTCAAGAAGCCTTTCGCTAAGGCTGTTCATGTGGAATTGGCAAAGTGATATTTGGAAGCCCATAGAGGGCTATGGTGAAAAAGGAAATATCTTTCGTTCAAAACTGGAAAGAAGATTTCTGAGAAACTGTTCTGTGTTCTGTTAGTTCATATCACAGAGTTACATCTTTCCCTTCAAGAAGCCTTTCGCTAAGGCTGTTCTTGTGGAACTGGCAAATGGATATTTGGAAACCCATAGAGGGCTATGGTGAAAAAGGAAATATCTTCCGTTGAAAACTGGAAAGAAGCTTTCTGAAAAACTGCTCTGTGTTTTGTTAGTTCATCTCACAGAGTTACATCTTTCCCTTCAAGAAGCCTTTCGCTAAGGCTGTTCTTGTGGAATTCGCAAAGGGATATTTGGAAGCCCATAGAGGGCTACGGTGAAAAAGGAAATATCTTCCGTTCAAAACTGGAAAGAAGCTTTCTTAGAAACGGCTCTGTGTTCTCTGAATTCATCTCACAGAGTTACATCTTTGCCTTCAAGAAGCCTTTCGCTAATGCTGTTCTTCTGGAATTGGCAAAGGGATATTTGGAAGCCCATAGAGGGCTATGGTGAAAAAGGAAATATCTTCCGTTCAAAACTGGAAAATAGCTTTCTGAGAATCTGCTCAGTGTTCTCTGAATTCATCTCACAGAGTTACATCTTTCCCTTCAAGAAACCTTTCGCTAAGGCTGTTCTTGTGGAATTGGCAAAGGGATATTTGGAAGCCCATAGAGGGCTATGGTGAAAAAATAAATATCTTCCGTTGAAAACTGGAAAGAAGCTTTCTGAGAAACTGCTCTCTGTTTTGTTAGTTCATCTCACAGTGTTACATCTTTCCCTTCAAGAAGCCATTCGCTAAGGCTGTTCTTGTGGAACTGTCAAAGTGTTATTTGGAAGCCCATAGAGGGCAATGGAGAAAAAGGAAATATCTTCCGTCCAAAACTGGAAAGAAGCCTTCTGAGAATCTGCTCTGTGTTCTATGAATTCATCTCACAGAGTTACATCTTTCCCTTCAAGAAGCCTTTCGCTAAGGCTCTTCTTGTGGAATTGGCAAAGGGATATTTGGAAGCCCATAGAGGGCTATGGTGAAAAAGGAAATATCTTCCGTTCAAAACTGGAAAGAAGCTTTCTGAGAAACTGCTCTGTGTTCTGTTAGTTCATCTCACAGAGTTACATCTTGCCCTTCAAAAAGCCTTTCGCCAAGGCTGTTCTTGTGGAATTGGCAAAGGGATATTTGGAAGCCCATAGAGGGCTATGGTGAAAAAGGAAATATCTTCCGTTCAAAACTGGAAAGAAGCTTTCTGAGAAACTGCTCTGTGTTCTGTTAATTCATCTCACAGAGTTACATCTTTCCCTTCAAGAAGCCTTTCGCTAAGGCTGTTCTTCTGGAACTGGCAAAGGGATATTTGGAAGCCCATAGAGGGTTATGGTGAAAAAGGAAATATCTTCCGTTCAAAACTGGAAAAAGGTTTCTGAGAAACTGCTCTGTGTTCTCTGAATTCATCTCACAGAGTTACATCTTTACCTTCAAGAAGACTTTCGCTAAGGCTGTTCTTGAGGAATTGGCAAAGGGATATTTGGAAACCCATAGAGGGCTATGGTGAAAAAGGAAATATCTTCCGTTCAAAACAGGAGAGAAGCTTTCTGAGAAACTGCTCTGTGTTCTGTCAGTTCATCTCACAGAGTTACATCTTACCCTTCAAAAGCCTTTCGCCAACGCTGTTCTTGTGGAATTGGCAAAGGGATATTTGGAAGCCCATAGAGGGCTATGGTGAAAAAGGAAATATCTTCCGTTCAAAACTGGAAAATAGCTTTCTGAGAAACTGCTCAGTGTTCTCTGAATTCATCTCACAGAGTTACATCTTTCCCTTCAAGAAGACTTTCGCTAAGGCTGTTCTTGTGGAATTGGCAAAGGGATATTTGGAAGCCCATAGAGGGCTATGGTGAAAAAGGAAATATCTTCCGTTGAAAACTGGAAAGAAGCTTTCTGAGAAACTGCTCTGTGTTTTGTTAGTTCATCTCACAGAGTTACGTCTTTGCCTTCAAGAAGCCTTTCGCTAAGGCTTTTCTTGTGGAACTGTCAAAGGGATATTTGGAAGCCCATAGAGGGCAATGGAGAAAAAGGAAATATCTTCCGTCCAAAACTGGAAAGAAGCTTTCTGAGAATCTGCTCAGTGTTCTCTGAATTCATCTTACAGAGTTACATCTTTCCCTTCAAGAAGCCTTTCGCTAAGGCTGTTCTTGTGGAATTGGCAAAGGGATATTTGGAAGCCCATAGAGGGCTATGGTGAAAAAGGAAATATCTTCCGTTCAAAACTGGAAAGAAGCTTTCTGAGAAACTGCTCTGTGATCTGTTAGTTCATCTCACAGAGTTGCATCTTTCCCTTCAAGAAGCCTTTCGCTAAGGCTGTTCTTATGGAACTGGCAAAGGGATATTTGGAAGCCCATAGAGGGCTATGGTGAAAAAGGAAATATCTTCCGTTCAAAACTGGAAAGAAGCTTTCTGAGAAACTGCTCTGTGTTCTGTTAATTCATCTCACAGAGTTACATCTTTCCCTTCAAGAAGCCTTTCGCTAAGGCTGTTCTTGTGGAATTGGCAAAGGGATATTTGGAAGCCCATAGAGGGCTATGGTGAAAAAGGAAATATCTTCCGTTGAAAACTGGAAAGAAGCTTTCTGAGAAACTGCTCTGTGTTTTGTTAGTTCATCTCACAGAGTTACGTCTTTGCCTTCAAGAAGCCTTTCGCTAAGGCTTTTCTTGTGGAACTGTCAAAGGGATATTTGGAAGCCCATAGAGGGAAATGGAGAAAAAGGAAATATCTTCCGTCAAAAACTGGAAAGAAGCTTTCTGAGAATCTGCTCAGTGTTCTCTGAATTCATCTCACAGAGTTACATCTTTCCCTTCAAGGAGCCTTTCGCTAAGGCTGTTCTTGTGGAATTGGCAAAGGGATATTTGGAAGCCCATAGAGGGCTATGGTGAAAAATTAAATATCTCCCGTTCAAAACTGGAAAGAAGCTTTCTGAGAAACTACTCTGTGTTCTCTGAATTCATCTCACAGAGTTACATCTTTCCCTTCAAGAAGCCTTTCGCTAAGGCTGTTCTTGTGGAATTGGCAAAGGGATATTTGGAAGCCCATAGAGGGCTATGGTGAAAAAGGAATTATCTTCCGTTCAAACTGGAAAGAAGCTTTCTGAGAAACTCCTCTGTGTTCTGTTAATTCATCTCACAGAGATACATCATTCCCTTCAAGAAGCCTTTCGCTAAGGCTGTTCTTGTGGAATTGGCAAAGTGATATTTGGAAGCCCCTAGAGGGCTATGGTGAAAAAGGAAATATCTTCCGTTCAAAACCTGAAAAAAGCTTTCTGAGAAACTGCTCTGTGTTCTCTGAATTCATCTCACAGAATTACATCTCTACCTTCAAGACGACTTTCCCTAAGGCTGTTCTTGTGGAATTCGCAAAGGGATATTTGGAAGCCCATAGAGGGCTATGGTGAAAAAGGAAATATCTTCCGTTCAAAACTGGAAAGAAGCTTTCTTAGAAACGGCTCTGTGTTCTGTTAATTCATCTCACAGAGTTACATCTTTGCCTTCAAGAAGCCTTTCGCTAATGCTGTTCTTCTGGAATTGGCAAAGGGATATTTGGAAGCCCATAGAGGGCTATGGTGAAAAAGGAAATATCTTCCGTTCAAAACTGGAAAATAGCTTTCTGAGAAACTGCTCAGTGTTCTCTGAATTCATCTCACAGAGTTACATCTTTCCCTTCAAGAAGCCTTTCGCTAAGTCTGTTCTTGTGGAATTGGCAAAGGGATATTTGGAAGCCCATAGAGGGCTATGGTGAAAAAGGAAATATCTTCCGTTGAAAACTGGAAAGAAGCTTTCTGAGAAACTGCTCTGTGTTTTGTTAGTTCATCTCACAGAGTTACGTCTTTGACTTCAAGAAGCCTTTCGCTAAGGCTTTTCTTGTGGAACTGTCAAAGGGATATTTGGAAGCCCATAGAGGGCAATGGAGAAAAAGGAAATATCTTCCGTCCAAAACTGGAAAGAAGCTTTCTGAGAATCTGCTCAGTGTTCTCTGAATTCATCTCACAGAGTTACATCTTTCCCTTCAAGAAGCCTTTCGCTAAGGCTGTTCTTGTGGAATTGGCAAAGGGATATTTGGAAGCCCATAGAGGGCTATGGTGAAAAAGGAAATATCTTCCGTTCAAAACTGGAAAGAAGCTTTCTGAGAAACTGCTCTGTGTTCTGTTAGTTCATCTCACAGAGTTACATCTTGCCCTTCAAGAAGCCTTTCGCCAAGTCTGTTCTTGTGGAATTGGCAAAGGGATATTTGGAAGCCCATAGAGGGCTATGGTGAAAAAGGAAATATCTTCCGTTCAAAACTGGAAAGAAGCTTCCTGAGAAACTGCTCTGTGTTCTGTTAATTCATCTCACAGAGTTACATCTTTCCCTTCAAGAAGCCTTTCGCCAAGGCTGTTCTTGTGGAACTGGCAAAGGGATATTTGGAAGCCCATAGAGGGTTATGGTGAAAAAGGAAATATCTTCCGTTCAAAACTGGAAAGAAGCTTTCTGAGAAACTGCTCTGTGTTCTGTGAGTTCATCTCACAGAGTTACATCTTGCCCTTCAAAAGCCTTTCGCCAACGCTGTTCTTGTGGAATTGGCAAAGGGATATTTGGGAGCCCATAGAGGGCTATGGTGAAAAAGGAAATATCTTCCGTTCAAAACTGGAAAGAAGCTTTCTGAGAAACGGCTCTGTGTTCTCTGAATTCATCTCACAGAGTTACATCTTTGCCTTCAAGGAGCCTTTCGCTAATGCTCTTCTTCTGGAATTGGCAAAGGGATATTTGGAAGCCCATAGAGGGCTATGGTGAAAAAGGAAATATCTTCCGTTCAAAACTGGAAAATAGCTTTCTGAGAAACTGCTCAGTGTTCTCTGAATTCATCTCACAGAGTTACATCTTTCCCTTCAAGAAGCCTTTCGCTAAGGCTGTTCTTGTGGAATTGGCAAAGGGATATTTGGAAGCCCATAGAGGGCTATGGTGAAAAAGGAAATATCTTCCGTTGAAAACTGGAAAGAAGCTTTCTGAGAAACTGCTCTGTGTTTTCTTAGTTCATCTCACAGAGTTACGTCTTTGCCTTCAAGAAGCCTTTCGCTAAGGCTTTTCTTGTGGAACTGTCAAAGGGATATTTGGAAGCCCATAGAGGGCAATGGAGAAAAAGGAAATATCTTCCGTCCAAAACTGGAAAGAAGCTTTCTGAGAATCTGCTCAGTGTTCTCTGAATTCATCTCACAGAGTTACATCTTTCCCTTCAAGAAGCCTTTCGCTAAGGCTGTTCATGTGGAATTGGCAAAGTGATATTTGGAAGCCAATAGAGGGCTATGGTGAAAAAGGAAATATCTTTCGTTCAAAACTGGAAATAAGCTTTCTGAGAAACTGTTCTGTGTTCTGTTAGTTCATATCACAGAGTTACATCTTTCCCTTCAAGAAGCCTTTCGCTAAGGCTTTTCTTGTGGAACTGGCAAAGGGATATTTGGAAGCCCATAGAGGGCTGTGGTGAAAAAGGAAATATCTTCCGTTCAAAACTGGAAAGAAGCTTTCTGAGAAACTCCTCTGTGTTCTGTTAATTCATCTCACAGAGATACATCTTTCCCTTCAAGAAGCCTTTCGCTAAGGCTGTTCTTGTGGAATTGGCAAAGTGATATTTGGAAGCCCCTAGAGGGCTATGGTGAAAAAGGAAATATCTTCCGTTCAAAACCGGAAAAAAGCTTTCTGAGAAACTGCTCTGTGATCTGTTAGTTCATCTCACAGAGTTACATCTTTCCCTTCAAGAAGCCTTTCGCTAAGGCTGTTCTTATGGAACTGGCAAAGGGATATTTGGAAGCCCATAGATGGCTATGGTGAAAAAGGAAATATCTTCCGTTCAAAACTGGAAAGAAGCTTTCTGAGAAACTGCTCTGTGTTCTGTTAATTCATCTAACAGAGTTACATCTTTCCCTTCAAGAAGCCTTTCGCTAAGGCTGTTCTTGTGGAATTGGCAAAGGGATATTTGGAAGCCCATAGAGGGCTATGGTGAAAAAGGAAATATCT
This sequence comes from Chlorocebus sabaeus, assembly GCF_047675955.1. Classification (NCBI taxonomy): domain Eukaryota; kingdom Metazoa; phylum Chordata; class Mammalia; order Primates; family Cercopithecidae; genus Chlorocebus; species Chlorocebus sabaeus. Next base: position 2,392,654 of record NW_027326857.1, read on the forward strand.
TCCGTTGAAAACTGGAAAGAAGCTTTCTGAGAAACTGCTCTGTGTTTTGTTAGTTCATCTCACAGAGTTACGTCTTTGCCTTCAAGAAGCCTTTCGCTAAGGCTTTTCTTGTGGAACTGTCAAAGGGATATTTGGAAGCCCATAGAGGGCAATGGAGAAAAAGGAAATATCTTCCGTCCAAAACTGGAAAGAAGCTTTCTGAGAATCTGCTCAGTGTTCTCTGAATTCATCTCACAGAGTTACATCTTTCCCTTCAAGAAGCCTTTCGCTAAGGCTGTTCTTGTGGAATTGGCAAAGGGATATTTGGAAGCCCATAGAGGGCTATGGTGAAAAAGGAAATATCTTCCGTTCAAAACTGGAAAGAAGCTTTCTGAGAAACTGATCTGTGTTCTGTTAATTCATCTCACAGAGTTACATCTTTCCCTTCAAGAAGCCTTTCGCTAAGGCTGTTCTTGTGGAATTGGCAAAGGGATATTTGGAAGCCCATAGAGGGCTATGGTGAAAAAGGAAATATCTTCCGTTCAAAACTGGAAAGAAGCTTTCTGAGAAACTGCTCTGTGTTCTGTTAATTCATCTCACGGAGCTGCATCTTTCCCTTCAACAAGCCTTTCGCTAAGGCTGTTCATGTGGAATTGGCAAAGTGATATTTGGAAGCCCATAGAGGGCTATGGTGAAAAAGGAAATATCTTTCGTTCAAAACTGGAAAAAAGCTTTCTGAGACACTGTTCTGTGTTCTGTTAGTTCATATCACAGAGTTACATCTTTCCCTTCAAGAAGCCTTTCGCTAAGGCTGTTCTTGTGGAACTGGCAAAGGGATATTTGGAAGCCCATAGAGGGCTATGGTGAAAAAGGAAATATCTTCCGTTCAAAACTGGAAAGAAGCTTTCTTAGAAACTGCTCTGTGTTCTGTTAGTTCATCTCACAGAGTTACATCTTGCCCTTCAAGAAGCCTTTCGCCAACGCTGTTCTTGTGGAACTGGCAAAGGGATATTTGGAAGCCCTTACAGGGCTATGTTTAAAAAAGGAAATATCTTCCGTTCAAAACTGGAAAGAAGCTTTCTGAGAAACTGCTCTGTGATCTGTTAGTTCATCTCACAGGGTTACATCTTTCCCTTCAAGAAGCCTTTCGCTAAGGCTGTTCTTATGGAACTGGCAAAGGGATATTTGGAAGCCCATAGAGGGCTATGGTGAAAAAGGAAATATCTTCCGTTCAAAGCTGGATAGAATCTTTCTGAGAAACTGCTCTGTGTTCTGTTAATTCATCTCACAGAGTTACATCTTTCCCTTCAAGAAGCCTTTCGCTAAGGCTGTTCATGTGGAATTGGCAAAGTGATATTTGGAAGCCCATAGAGGGCTATGGTGAAAAAGGAAATATCTTTCGTTCAAAACTGGAAAGAAGCTTTCTGAGAAACTGTTCTGTGTTCTGTTAGTTCATATCACAGAGTTACATCTTTCCCTTCAAGAAGCCTTTCGCTAAGGCTGTTCTTGTGGAACTGGCAAAGGGATATTTGGAAGCCCATAGAGGGCTGTGGTGAAAAAGGAAATATCTTCCGTTCAAAACTGGAAAGAAGCTTTCTGAGAAACTGCTCTGTGTTCTCTGAATTCTTCTCACAGAGTTACATCTTTCCCTTCAAGAAGCCTTTCGCTAAGGCTGTTCTTGTGGAACTGACAAAGGGATATTTGGAAACCCATAGAGGGCTATGGTGAAAAAGGAAATATCTTCGGTTGAAAACTGGAAAGAAGCTTTCTGAGAAACTGCTCTGTGTTTTGTTAGTTCATCTCACAGTGTTACATCTTTCCCTTCAAGAAGCCATTCGCTAAGGCTGTTCTTGTGGAACTGTCAAAGTGATATTTGGAAGCCCATAGAGTGCAATGGAAAAAAAGGAAATATCTTCCGTCCAAAACTGGAAAGAAGCCTTCTGAGAATCTGCTCTGTGTTCTATGAATTCATCTCACAGAGTTACATCTTTCCCTTCAAGAAGCCTTTCGCTAAGGCTCTTCTTGTGGAATTGGCAAAGGGATATTTGGAAGCCCATAGAGGGCTATGGTGAAAAAGGAAATATCTTCCGTTCAAAACTGGAAAGAAGCTTTCTGAGAAACTGCTCTGTGTTCTGTTAGTTCATCTCACAGAGTTACATCTTGCCCTTCAAGAAGCCTTTCGCCAAGGCTGTTCTGGTGGAATTGGCAAAGGGATATTTGGAAGCCCATAGAGGGCTATGGTGAAAAAGGAAATATCTTCCGTTCAAAACTGGAAAGAAGCTTTCTGAGAAACTGCTCTGTGTTCTGTTAATTCATCTCACAGAGTTACATCTTTCCCTTCAAGAAGCCTTTCGCTAAGGCTGTTCTTCTGGAACTGGCAAAGGGATATTTGGAAGCCCATAGAGGGTTATGGTGAAAAAGGAAATATCTTCCGTTCAAAACTGGAAAAAGTTTTCTGAGAAACTGCTCTGTGTTCTCTGAATTCATCTCACAGAGTTACATCTTTACCTTCAAGAAGACTTTCGCTAAAGCTGTTCTTGAGGAATTGGCAAAGGGATATTTGGAAACCCATAGAGGGCTATGGTGAAAAAGGAAATATCTTCCGTTCAAAACTGGAAAGAAGCTTTCTGAGAAACTGCTCTGTGTTCTGTCAGTTCATCTCACAGAGTTACATCTTGCCCTTCAAAAGCCTTTCGCCAACGCTGTTCTTGTGGAATTGGCAAAGGGATATTTGGAAGCCCATAGAGGGCTATGGTGAAAAAGGAAATATCTTCCGTTCAAAACTGGAAAGAAGCTTTCTGAGAAACTGCTCTGTGTTCTGTTAATTCAACTCACAGAGTTACATCTTTCCCTTCAAGAAGCCTTTCGCTAAGGCTGTTCTTGTGGAATTGGCAAAGGGATATTTGGAAGCCCATAGAGGGCTATGGTGAAAAAGGAAATATCTTCCGTTCAAAACTGGAAAGAAGCTTTCTGAGAAACTGCTCTGTGTTCTGTTAATTCATCTCACGGAGCTGCATCTTTCCCTTCAAGAAGCCTTTCGCTAAGGCTGTTCATGTGGAATTGGCAAAGTGATATTTGGAAGCCCATAGAGGGCTATGGTGAAAAAGGAAGTATCTTTCGTTCAAAACTGGAAAGAAGATTTCTGAGAAACTGTTCTGTGTTCTGTTAGTTCATATCACAGAGTTACATCTTTCCCTTCAAGAAGCCTTTCGCTAAGGCTGTTCTTGTGGAACTGGCAAAGGGATATTTGGAAGCCCATAGAGGACTATGGTGAAAAAGGAAATATCTTCCGTTCAAAACAGGAAAGAAGCTTTCTGAGAAACTGCTCTGTGTTCTCTGAATTCTTCTCACAGAGTTACATCTTTCCCTTCAAGAAGCCTTTCGCTAAGGCTGTTCTTGTGGAACTGGCAAAGGGATATTTGGAAACCCATAGAAGGCTATGGTGAAAAAGGAAATATCTTCCGTTGAAAACTGGAAAGAAGCTTTCTGAGAAACTGCTCTGTGTTTTGTTAGTTCATCTCACAGAGTTACATCTTTCCCTTCAAAAAGCCTTTCGCTAAGGCTGTTCTTGTGGAATTCGCAAAGGGACATTTGGAAGCCCATAGAGGGCTATGGTGAAAAAGGAAATATCTTCCGTTCAAAACTGGAAAGAAGCTTTCTTAGAAACGGCTCTGTGTTCTCTGAATTCATCTCACAGAGTTACATCTTTGCCTTCAAGAAGCCTTTCGCTAATGCTGTTCTTCTGGAATTGGCAAAGGGATATTTGGAAGCCCATAGAGGGCTATGGTGAAAAAGGAAATATCTTCCGTTCAAAACTGGAAAGAAGCTTTCTGAGAAACTGCTCTGTGTTCTCTGAATTCTTCTCACAGAGTTACATCTTTCCCTTCAAGAAGCCTTTCGCTAAGGCTGTTCTTGTGGAACTGGCAAAGGGATATTTGGAAACCCATAGAGGGCTATGGTGAAAAAGGAAATATCTTCCGTTGAAAACTGGAAAGAAGCTTTCTGAGAAACTGCTCTGTGTTTTGTTAGTTCATCTCACAGAGTTACATCTTTCCCTTCAAGAAGCCTTTCGCTAAGGCTGTTCTTGTGGAATTCGCAAAGGGATATTTGGAAGCCCATAGAGGGCTATGGTGAAAAAGGAAATATCTTCCGTTCAAAACTGGAAAGAAGCTTTCTTAGAAACGGCTCTGTGTTCTCTGAATTCATCTCACAGAGTTACATCTTTGCCTTCAAGAAGACTTTCGCTAATGCTGTTCTTCTGGAATTGGCAAAGGGATATTTGGAAGCCCATAGAGGGCTATGGTGAAAAAGGAAATATCTTCCGTTCAAAACTGGAAAATAGCTTTCTGAGAAACTGCTCAGTGTTCTCTGAATTCATCTCACAGAGTTACATCTTTCCCTTCAAGAAACCTTTCGCTAAGGCTGTTCTTGTGGAATTGGCAAAGGGATATTTGGAAGCCCATAGAGGGCTATGGTGAAAAAATAAATATCTTCCGTTGAAAACTGGAAAGAAGCTTTCTGAGAAACTGCTCTGTGTTTTGTTGGTTCATCTCACAGTGTTACATCTTTCCCTTCAAGAAGCCATTCGCTAAGGCTGTTCTTGTTTAACTGTCAAAGTGATATTTGGAAGCCCATAGAGGGCAATGGAGAAAAAGGAAATATCTTCCGTCCAAAACTGGAAAGAAGCCTTCTGAGAATCTGCTCTGTGTTCTATGAATTCATCTCACAGAGTTACATCTTTCCCTTCAAGAAGCCTTTCGCTAAGGCTCTTCTTGTGGAATTGGCAAAGGGATATTTGGAAGCCCATAGAGGGCTATGGTGAAAAAGGAAATATCTTCCGTTCAAAACTGGAAAGAAGCTTTCTGAGAAACTGCTCTGTGTTCTGTTAGTTCATCTCACAGAGTTACATCTTGCCCTTCAAGAAGCCTTTCGCCAAGGCTGTTCTTGTGGAATTGGCAAAGGGATATTTGGAAGCCCATAGAGGGCTATGGTGAAAAAGGAAATATCTTCCGTTCAAAACTGGAAAGAAGCTTTCTGAGAAACTGCTCTGTGTTCTGTTAATTCATCTCACAGAGTTACATCTTTCCCTTCAAGAAGCCTTTCGCTAAGGCTGTTCTTCTGGAACTGGCAAAGGGATATTTGGAAGCCCATAGAGGGTTATGGTGAAAAAGGAAATATCTTCCGTTCAAAACTGGAAAAAGGTTTCTGAGAAACTGCTCTGTGTTCTCTGAATTCATCTCACAGAGTTACATCTTTACCTTCAAGAAGACTTTCGCTAAGGCTGTTCTTGAGGAATTGGCAAAGGGATATTTGGAAACCCATAGAGGGCTATGGTGAAAAAGGAAATATCTTCCGTTCAAAACTGGAAAGAAGCTTTCTGAGAAACTGCTCTGTGTTCTGTCAGTTCATCTCACAGAGTTACATCTTGCCCTTCAAAAGCCTTTCGCCAACGCTGTTCTTGTGGAATTGGCAAAGGGATATTTGGAAGCCCATAGAGGGCTATGGTGAAAAAGGAAATATCTTCCGTTCAAAACTGGAAAATAGCTTTCTGAGAAACTGCTCAGTGTTCTCTGAATTCATCTCACAGAGTTACATCTTTCCCTTCAAGAAGCCTTTCGCTAAGGCTGTTCTTGTGGAATTGGCAAAGGGATATTTGGAAGCCCATAGAGGGCTATGGTGAAAAAGGAAATATCTTCCGTTGAAAACTGGAAAGAAGCTTTCTGAGAAACTGCTCTGTGTTTTGTTAGTTCATCTCACAGAGTTACGTCTTTGCCTTCAAGAAGCCTTTCGCTAAGGCTTTTCTTGTGGAACTGTCAAAGGGATATTTGGAAGCCCATAGAGGGCAATGGAGAAAAAGGAAATATCTTCCGTCCAAAACTGGAAAGAAGCTTTCTGAGAATCTGCTCAGTGTTCTCTGAATTCATCTCACAGAGTTACATCTTTACCTTCAAGAAGCCTTTCGCTAAGTCTGTTCTTGTGGAATTGGCAAAGGGATATTTGGAAGCCCATAGAGGGCTATGGTGAAAAAGGAAATATCTTCCGTTCAAAACTGGAAAGAAGCTTTCTGAGAAACTGCTCTGTGTTCTGTTAATTCATCTCACAGAGTTACATCTTTCCCTTCAAGAAGCCTTTCGCTAAGGTTGTTCTTGTGGAATTGGCAAAGGGATATTTGGAAGCCCATAGAGGGCTATGGTGAAAAAGGAAATATCTTCCGTTCAAAACTGGAAAGAAGCTTTCTGAGAAACTGCTCTGTGTTCTGTTACTTCATCTCACAGAGCTGCATCTTTCCCTTCAAGAAGCCTTTCGCCAAGGCTGTTCTTATGGAATTGGCAAAGGGATATTTGGAAGCCCATAGAGGGCTATGGTGAAAAAGGAAATATCTTCCGTTCAAAACTGGAAAGAAGCATTCTGAGAAACTGCTCTGTGTTCTGTTAGTTCATCTCACAGAGTTACATCTTTCCCTTCAAGAAGCCTTTCGCTAAGGCTGTTCTTGTGGAATTGGCAAAGTGATATTTGGAAGCCCATAGAGGGCTATGGTGAAAAAGGAAATATCTTCCGTTCAAAACTGGAAAGAAGCTTTCTGAGAAACTGCTCTGTGTTCTATGAATTCATCTCACAGAGTTACATCTTTCCCTTCAAGAAGCCTTTCGCTAAGGCTGTTCTTGTGGAATTGGCAAAGGGATATTTGGAAGCCCATAGAGGGCTATGGTGAAAAAGGAAATATCTTCGTTCAAAACCGGAAAGAAGCTTTCTGAGAAACTGCTCTGTGTTCTCTGAATTCATCTCACAGAGTTACATCTTTACCTTCAAGAAGACTTTCGCTAAGGCTGTTCTTGAGGAATTGGCAAAGGGATATTTGGAAACCCATAGAGGGCTATGGTGAAAAAGGAAATATCTTCCGTTCAAAACTGGAAAGAAGCTTTCTGAGAAACTGCTCTGTGTTCTGTCAGTTCATCTCACAGAGTTACATCTTGCCCTTCAAAAGCCTTTCGCCAACGCTGTTCTTGTGGAATTGGCAAAGGGATATTTGGAAGCACATAGAGGGCTATGGTGAAAAAGGAAATATCTTCCGTTCAAAACTGGAAAGAAGCTTTCTGAGAAACGGCTCTGTGTTCTCTGAATTCATCTCACAGAGTTACATCTTTGCCTTCAATAAGCCTTTCGCTAATGCTCTTCTTCTGGAATTGGCAAAGGGATATTTGGAAGCCCATAGAGGGCTATGGTGAAAAAGGAAATATCTTCCGTTCAAAACTTGAAAATAGCTTTCTGAGAAACTGCTCAGTGTTCTCTGAATTCATCTCACAGAGTTACATCTTTCCCTTCAAGAAGCCTTTCGCTAAGGCTGTTCTTGTGGAATTGGCAAAGGGATATTTGGAAGCCCATAGAGGGCTATGTTGAAAAAGGAAATATCTTCCGTTGAAAACTGGAAAGAAGCTTTCTGAGAAACTGCTCTGTGTTTTGTTAGTTCATCTCACGGAGCTGCATCTTTCCCTTCAAGAAGCCTTTCGCTAAGGCTGTTCATGTGGAATTGGCAAAGTGATATTTGGAAGCCCATAGAGGGCTATGGTGAAAAAGGAAATATCTTTCGTTCAAAACTGGAAAGAAGCTTTCTGAGAAACTGTTCTGTGTTCTGTTAGTTCATATCACAGAGTTACATCTTTCCCTTCAAGAAGCCTTTCGCTAAGGCTGTTCTTGTGGAACTGGCAAAGGGATATTTGGAAGCCCATAGAGGGCTATGGTGAAAAAGGAAATATCTTCCGTTCAAAACTGGAAAGAAGCTTTCTTAGAAACTGCTCTGTGTTCTGTTAGTTCATCTCACAGAGTTACATCTTGCCCTTCAAGAAGCCTTTCGCCAACGCTGTTCTTGTGGAACTGGCAAAGGGATATTTGGAAGCCCTTAGAGGGCTATGTTTAAAAAAGGAAATATCTTCCGTTCAAAACTGGAAAGAAGCTTTCTGAGAAACTGCTCTGTGATCTGTTAGTTCATCTCACAGAGTTACATCTTTCCCTTCAAGAAGCCTTTCGCTAAGGCTGTTCTTATGGAACTGGCAAAGGGATATTTGGAAGCCCATAGAGGGCTATGGTGAAAAAGGAAATATCTTCCGTTCAAAACTGGAAAGAAGCTTTCTGAGAAACTGCTCTGTGTTCTGTTAATTCATCTCACAGAGTTACATCTTTCCCTTCAAGAAGCCTTTCGCTAAGGTTGTTCTTGTGGAATTGGCAAAGGGATATTTGGAAGCCCATAGAGGGCTATGGTGAAAAAGGAAATATCTTCCGTTCAAAACTGGAAAGAAGCTTTCTGAGAAACTGCTCTGTGTTCTGTTACTTCATCTCACAGAGTTACATCTTTCCCTTCCAGAAGCCTTTCGCTAAGGCTGTTCTTGTGGAATTGGCAAAGGGATATTTGGAAGCCCATAGAGGGCTATGGTGAAAAAGGAAATATCTTCCGTTCAAAACCGGAAAGAAGCTTTCTGAGAAACTGCTCTGTGTTCTCTGAATTCATCTCACAGAGTTACATCTTTACCTTCAAGAAGACTTTCGCTAAGGCTGTTCTTGAGGAATTGGCAAAGGGATATTTGGAAACCCATAGAGGGCTATGGTGAAAAAGGAATTATCTTCCGTTCAAAACTGGAAAGAAGCTTTCTGAGAAACTGCTCTGTGTTCTGTCAGTTCATCTCACAGAGTTACATCTTGCCCTTCAAAAGCCTTTCGCCAACTCTGTTCTTGTGGAATTGGCAAAGGGATATTTGGAAGCCCATAGAGGGCTATGGTGAAAAAGGAAATATCTTCCGTTCAAAACTGGAAAGAAGCTTTCTGAGAAACGGCTCTGTGTTCTCTGAATTCATCTCACAGAGTTACATCTTTGCCTTCAATAAGCCTTTCGCTAATGCTCTTCTTCTGGAATTGGCAAAGGGATATTTGGAAGCCCATAGAGGGCTATGGTGAAAACGGAAATATCTTCCGTTCAAAACTGGAAAATAGCTTTCTGAGAAACTGCTCAGTGTTCTCTGAATTCATCTCACAGAGTTACATCTTTCCCTTCAAAAAGCCTTTCGCTAAGGCTGTTCTTGTGGAATTGGCAAAGGGATATTTGGAAGCCCATAGAGGGCTATGGTGAAAAAGGAAATATCTTCCGTTGAAAACTGGAAAGAAGCTTTCTGAGAAACTGCTCTGTGTTTTGTTAGTTCATCTCACAGAGTTACGTCTTTGCCTTCAAGAAGCCTTTCGCTAAGTCTGTTCTTGTGGAACTGTCAAAGGGATATTTGGAAGCCCATAGAGGGCAATGGAGAAAAAGGAAATATCTTCCGTCCAAAACTGGAAAGAAGCTTTCTGAGAATCTGCTCAGTGTTCTCTGAATTCATCTCACAGAGTTACATCTTTCCCTTCAAGAAGCCTTTCGCTAAGGCTGTTCTTGTGGAATTGGCAAAGGGATATTTGGAAGCCCATAGAGGGCTATGGTGAAAAAGGAAATATCTTCCGTTCAAAACTGGAAAGAAGCTTTCTGAGAAACTGGTCTGTGTTCTGTTAATTCATCTCACAGAGTTACATCTTTCCCTTCAAGAAGCCTTTCGCTAAGGCTGTTCTTGTGGAATTGGCAAAGGGATATTTGGAAGCCCATAGAGGGCTATGGTGAAAAAGGAAATATCTTCCGTTCAAAACTTGAAAGAAGCTTTCTGAGAAACTGCTCTGTGTTCTGTTAATTCATCTCACGGAGCTGCATCTTTCCCTTCAAGAAGCCTTTCGCTAAGGCTGTTCATGAGGAATTGGCAAAGTGATATTTGGAAGCCCATAGAGGGCTATGGTGAAAAAGGAAATATCTTTCGTTCAAAACTGGAAAGAAGCTTTCTGAGAAACTGTTCTGTGTTCTGTTAGTTCATCTCACAGAGTTACATCTTTCCCTTCAAGAAGCCTTTCGCTAAGGCTGTTCTTGTGGAACTGGCAAAGGGATATTTGGAAGCCCTTAGAGGGCTATGGTGAAAAAGGAAATATCTTCCGTTCAAAACTGGAAAGAAGCTTTCTGAGAAACTGCTCTGTGTTCTCTGAATTCTTCTCACAGAGTTACATCTTTCCCTTCAAGAAGCCTTTCGCTAAGGCTGTTCTTGTGGAACTGGCAAAGGGATATTTAGAAACCCATATAGGGCTATGGTGAAAAAGGAAATATCTTCCGTTGAAAACTGGAAAGAAGCTTTCTGAGAAACTGCTCTGTGTTTTGTTAGTTCATCTCACAGAGTTACATCTTTCCCTTCAAGAAGCCTTTCGCTAAGGCTGTTCTTGTGAAATTCGCAAAGGGATATTTGGAAGCCCATAGAGGGCTATGGTGAAAAAGGAAATATCTTCCGTTCAAAACTGGAAAGAAGCTTTCTTAGAAACGGCTCTGTGTTCTCTGAATTCATCTCACAGAGTTACATCTTTGCCTTCAATAAGCCTTTCGCTAATGCTCTTCTTCTGGAATTGGCAAAGGGATATTTGGAAGCCCATAGAGGGCTATGGTGAAAAAGGAAATATCTTCCGTTCAAAACTGGAAAGAAGCTTTCTGAGAATCTGCTCAGTGTTCTCTGAATTCATCTCACAGAGTTACATCTTTCCCTTCAAGAAGCCTTTCGCTAAGGCTGTTCTTGTGGAATTGGCAAAGGGATATTTGGAAGCCCATAGAGGGCTATGGTGAAAAAGGAAATATCTTCCGTTCAAAACTTGAAAGAAGCTTTCTGAGAAACTGCTCTGTGTTCTGTTAATTCATCTCACGGAGCTGCATCTTTCCCTTCAAGAAGCCTTTCGCTAAGGCTGTTCATGAGGAATTGGCAAAGTGATATTTGGAAGCCCATAGAGGGCTATGGTGAAAAAGGAAATATCTTTCGTTCAAAACTGGAAAGAAGCTTTCTGAGAAACTGTTCTGTGTTCTGTTAGTTCATCTCACAGAGTTACATCTTTCCCTTCAAGAAACCTTTCGCTAAGGCTGTTCTTGTGGAACTGGCAAAGGGATATTTGGAAGCCCTTAGAGGGCTATGGTGAAAAAGGAAATATCTTCCGATCAAAACTGGAAAGAAGCTTTCTGAGAAACTGCTCTGTGTTCTCTGAATTCTTCTCACAGAGTTACATCTTTCCCTTCAAGAAGCCTTTCGCTAAGGCTGTTCTTGTGAAACTGGCAAAGGGATATTTGGAAACCCATATAGGGCTATGGTGAAAAAGGAAATATCTTCCGTTGAAAACTGGAAAGAAGCTTTCTGAGAAACTGCTCTGTGTTTTGTTAGTTCATCTCACAGAGTTACATCTTTCCCTTCAAGAAGCCTTTCGCTAAGGCTGTTCTTGTGGAATTCGCAAAGGGATATTTGGAAGCCCTTAGAGGGCTATGGTGAAAAAGGAAATATCTTCCGTTCAAAACTGGAAAGAAGCTTTCTTAGAAACGGCTCTGTGTTCTCTGAATTCATCTCACAGAGTTACATCTTTGCCTTCAAGAAGCCTTTCGCTAATGCTGTTCTTCTGGAATTGGCAAAGGGATATTTGGAAGCCCATAGAGGGCTATGGTGAAAAAGGAAATATCTTCCGTTCAAAACTGGAAAATAGCTTTCTGAGAAACTGCTCAGTGTTCTCTGAATTCATCTCACAGAGTTACATCTTTCCCTTCAAGAAACCTTTCGCTAAGGCTGTTCTTGTGGAATTGGCAAAGGGATATTTGGAAGCCCATAGAGGGCTATGGTGAAAAAGGAAATATCTTCCGTTGAAAACTGGAAAGAAGCTTTCTGAGAAACTGCTCAGTGTTTTGTTAGTTCATCTCACAGTGTTACATCTTTCCCTTCAAGAAGCCATTCGCTAAGGCTGTTCTTGTGGAACTGTCAAAGTGATATTTGGAAGCCCAAGGAGGGCAATGGAGAAAAAGGAAATATCTTCCGTCCAAAACTGGAAAGAAGCCTTCTGAGAATCTGCTCTGTGTTCTATGAATTCATCTCACAGAGTTACATCTTTCCCTTCAAGAAGCCTTTCGCTAAGGCTCTTCTTGTGGAATTGGCAAAGGGATATTTGGAAGCCCATAGAGGGCTATGGTGAAAAAGGAAATATCTTCCGTTCAAAAGTGGAAAGAAGCTTTCTGAGAAACTGCTCTGTGTTCTGTTAATTCATCTCACAGAGTTACATCTTGCCCTTCAAGAAGCCTTTCGCCAAGGCTGTTCTTGTGGAATTGCCAAAGGGATATTTGGAAGCCCATAGAGGGCTATGGTGAAAAAGGAAATATCTTCCGTTCAAAACTGGAAAGAAGCTTTCTGAGAAACTGCTCTGTGTTCTGTTAATTCATCTCACAGAGTTACATCTTTCCCTTCAAGAAACCTTTCGCTAAGGCTGTTCTTCTGGAACTGGCAAAGGGATATTTGGAAGCCCATAGAGGGTCATGGTGAAAAAGGAAATACCTTCCGTTCAAAACTGGAAAAAGGTTTCTGAGAAACTGCTCTGTGTTCTCTGAATTCATCTCACAGAGTTACATCTTTACCTTCAAGAAGACTTTCGCTAAGGCTGTTCTTGAGGAATTGGCAAAGGGATATTTGGAAACCCATAGAGGGCTATGGTGAAAAAGGAAATATCTTCCGTTCAAAACTGGAAAGAAGCTTTCTGAGAAACTGCTCTGTGTTCTGTCAGTTCATCTCACAGAGTTACATCTTGCCCTTCAAAAGCCTTTCGCCAACGCTGTTCTTGTGGAATTGGCAAAGGGATATTTGGAAGCCCATAGAGGGCTATGGTTAAAAAGGAAATATCTTCCGTTCAAAACTGGAAAGAAGCTTTCTTAGAAACGGCTCTGTGTTCTCTGAATTTATCTCACAGAGTTACATTTTTGCCTTCAAGAAGCCTTTCGCTAATGCTCTTCTTCTGGAATTGGCAAAGGGATATTTGGAAGCCCATAGAGGGCTATGGTGTAAAAGGAAATATCTTCCGTTCAAAACTGGAAAATAGCTTTCTGAGAAACTGCTCAGTGTTCTCTGAATTCATCTCACAGAGTTACATCTTTCCCTTCAAGAAGCCTTTCGCTAAGGCTGTTCTTGTGGAATTGGCAAAGGGATATTTGGAAGCCCATAGAGGGCTATGGTGAAAAAGGAAATATATTCCGTTCAAAACTGGAAAGAAGCTTTCTGAGAAACTGCTCTGTGTTCTGTTAATTCATCTCACAGAGTTACATCTTTCCCTTCAAGAAGCCTTTCGCTAAGGCTGTTCTTGTGGAATTGGCAAAGGGATATTTGGAAGCCCATAGAGGGCTATGGTGAAAAAGGAAATATCTTCCGTTCAAAACTGGAAAGAAGCTTTCTGAGAAACTGCTCTGTGTTCTGTTAATTCATCTCACGGAGCTGCATCTTTCCCTTCAAGAAGCCTTTCGCTAAGGCTGTTCATGTGGAATTGGCAAAGTGATATTTGGAAGCCCATAGAGGGCTATGGTGAAAAAGGAAATATCTTTCGTTCAAAACTGGAAAGAAGCTTTCTGAGAAACTGTTCTGTGTTCTGTTAGTTCATATCACAGAGTTACATCTTTCCCTTCAAGAAGCCTTTCGCTAAGGCTGTTCTTGTGGAACTGGCAAAGGGATATTTGGAAGCCCATAGAGGGCTACGGTGAAAAAGGAAATATCTTCCATTCAAAACTGGAAAGAAGCTTTCTGAGAAACTGCTCTGTGTTCTCTGAATTCTTCTCACAGAGTTACATCTTTCCCTTCAAGAAGCCTTTCGCTAAGGCTGTTCTTGTGGAACTGGCAAAGGGATATTTGGAAACCCATAGAGGGCTATGGTGAAAAAGGAAATATCTTCCGTTGAAAACTGGAAAGAAGCTTTCTGAGAAACTGCTCTGTGTTTTGTTAGTTCATGTCACAGAGTTACATCTTTCCCTTCAAGAAGCCTTTCGCTAAGGCTGTTCTTGTGGAATTCGCAAAGGGATATTTGGAAGCCCATAGAGGGCTATGGTGAAAAAGGAAATATCTTCCGTTCAAAAGTGGAAAGAAGCTTTCTGAGAAACTGCTCTGTTTTCTGTTAGTTCATCTCACAGAGTTACATCTTGCCCTTCAAGAAGCCTTTCGCCAAGGCTGTTCTTGTGGAATTGGCAAAGGGATATTTGGAAGCCCATAGAGGGCTATGGTGAAAAAGGAAATATCTTCCGTTCAAAACTGGAAAGAAGCTTTCTGAGAAACTGCTCTGTGTTCTGTTAGTTCATCTCACGGAGCTGCATCTTTCCCTTCAAGAAGCCTTTCGCTAAGGCTGTTCTTCTGGAACTGGCAAAGGGATATTTGGAAGCCCATAGAGGGTTATGGTGAAAAAGGAAATATCTTCCGTTCAAAACTGGAAAAAGTTTTCTGAGAAACTGCTCTGTGTTCTCTGAATTCATCTCACAGAGTTACATCTTTACCTTCAAGAAGACTTTCGCTAAGGCTGTTCTTGAGGAATTGGCAAAGGGATATTTGGAAACCCATAGAGGGCTATGGTGAAAAAGGAAATATCTTCCGTTCAAAACTGGAAAGATGCTTTCTGAGAAACTGCTCTCTGTTCTGTCAGTTCATCTCACAGAGTTACATCTTGCCCTTCAAAAGCCTTTCGCCAACGCTGTTCTTGTGGAATTGGCAAAGGGATATTTGGAAGCCCATAGAGGGCTATGGTGAAAAAGGAAATATCTTCCGTTCAAAACTGGAAAGAAGCTTTCTTAGAAACGGCTCTGTGTTCTCTGAATTCATCTCACAGAGTTACATCTTTCCCTTCAAGAAGCCTTTCGCCAAGGCTGTTCTTGTGGAATTGGCAAAGGGATATTTGGAAGCCCATAGAGGGCTATGGTGAAAAAGGAAATATCTTCCGTTCAAAACTGGAAAGAAGCTTTCTGAGAAACTGCTCTGTGTTCTGTTAATTCATCTCACGGAGCTGCATCTTTCCCTTCAAGAAGCCTTTCGCTAAGGCTGTTCATGTGGAATTGGCAAAGTGATATTTGGAAGCCCATAGAGGGCTATGGTGAAAAAGGAAATATCTTTCGTTCAAAACTGGAAAGAAGCTTTCTGAGAAACTGTTCTGTGTTCTGTTAGTTCATATCACAGAGTTACATCTTTCCCTTCAAGAAGCCTTTCGCTAAGGCTGTTCTTGTGGAACTGGCAAAGGGATATTTGGAAGCCCATAGAGGGCTATGGTGAAAAAGGAAATATCTTCCGTTCAAAACTGGAAAGAAGCTTTCTGAGAAACTGCTCTGTGTTCTCTGAATTCTTCTCACAGAGTTACATCTTTCCCTTCAAGAAGCCTTTCGCTAAGGCTGTTCTTGTGGAACTGGCAAAGGGATATTTTGAAACCCATAGAGGGCTATGGTGAAAAAGGAAATATCTTCCGTTGAAAACTGGAAAGAAGCTTTCTGAGAAACTGCTCTGTGTTTTGCTAGTTCATCTCACAGAGTTACATCTTTCCCTTCAAGAAGCCTTTCGCTAAGGCTGTTCTTGTGGAATTCGCAAAGGGATATTTGGAAGCCAATAGAGGGCTATGGTGAAAAAGGAAATATCTTCCGTTCAAAACTGGAAAGAAGCTTTCTTAGAAACGGCTCTGTGTTCTCTGAATTCATCTCACAGAGTTACATCTTTGCCTTCAAGAAGCCTTTCGCTAATGCTGTTCTTCTGGAATTGGCAAAGGGATATTTGGAAGCCCATAGAGGGCTATGGTGAAAAAGGAAATATCTTCCGTTCAAAACTGGAAAATAGCTTTCTGAGAAACTGCTCAGTGTTCTCTGAATTCATCTCACAGAGTTACATCTTTCCCTTCAAGAAACCTTTCGCTAAGGCTGTTCTTGTGGAATTGGCAAAGGGATATTTGGAAGCCCATAGAGGGCTATGGTGAAAAAGGAAATATCTTCCGTTGAAAACTGGAAAGAAGCTTTCTGAGAAACTGCTCAGTGTTTTGTTAGTTCATCTCACAGTGTTACATCTTTCCCTTCAAGAAGCCATTCGCTAAGGCTGTTCTTGTGGAACTGTCAAAGTGATATTTGGAAGCCCATAGAGGGCAATGGAGAAAAAGGAAATATCTTCCGTCCAAAACTGGAAAGAAGCTTTCTGAGAATCTGCTCTGTGTTCTATGAATTCATCTCACAGAGTTACATCTTTCCCTTCAAGAAGCCTTTCGCTAAGGCTCTTCTTGTGGAATTGGCAAAGGGATATTTGGAAGCCCATAGAGGGCTATGGTGAAAAAGGAAATATCTTCCGTTCAAAACTGGAAAGAAGCTTTCTGAGAAACTGCTCTGTGTTCTGTTAGTTCATCTCACAGAGTTACATCTTTCCCTTCAAGAAGCCTTTCGCTAAGGCTGTTCTTCTGGAACTGGCAAAGGGATATTTGGAAGCCCATAGAGGGTTATGGTGAAAAAGGAAATATCTTCCGTTCAAAACTGGAAAAAGGTTTCTGAGAAACTGCTCTGTGTTCTCTGAATTCATCTCACAGAGTTACATCTTTACCTTCAAGAAGACTTTCGCTAAGGCTGTTCTTGAGGAATTGGCAAAGGGATATTTGGAAACCCATAGAGGGCTATGGTGAAAAAGGAAATATCTTCCGTTCAAAACTGGAAAGAAGCTTTCTTGGAAACGGCTCTGTGTTCTCTGAATTCATCTCACTGAGTTACATTTTTGCCTTCAAGAAGCCTTTCGCTAATGCTCTTCTTCTGGAATTGGCAAAGGGATATTTGGAAGCCCATAGAGGGCTATGGTGAAAAAGGAAATATCTTCCGTTCAAAACTGGAAAATAGCTTTCTGAGAAACTGCTCAGTGTTCTCTGAATTCATCTCACAGAGTTACATCTTTCCCTTCAAGAAGACTTTCGCTAAGGCTGTTCTTGTGGAATTGGCAAAGGGATATTTGGAAGCCCATAGAGGGCTATGGTGAAAAAGGAAATATCTTCCGTTCAAAACTGGAAAGAAGCTTTCTGAGAAACTGCTCTGTGTTCTGTTAATTCATATAACAGAGTTACATCTTTCCCTTCAAGAAGCCTTTCGCTAAGGCTGTTCTTGTGGAATTGGCAAAGGGATATTTGGAAGCCCATAGAGGGCTACGGTGAAAAAGGAAATATCTTCCGTTCAAAACTGGGAAGAAGCTTTCTGAGAAACTGCTCTGTGTTCTGTTAATTCATCTCACGGAGCTGCATCTTTCCCTTCAAGAAGCCTTTCGCTAAGGCTGTTCATGTGGAATTGGCAAAGTGATATTTGGAAGCCCATAGAGGGCTATGGTGAAAAAGGAAATATCTTTCGTTCAAAACTGGAAAGAAGCTTTCTGAGAAACTGTTCTGTGTTCTGTTAGTTCATATCACAGAGTTACATCTTTCCCTTCAAGAAGCCTTTCGCTAAGGCTGTTCTTGTGGAACTGGCAAAGGGATATTTGGAAACCCATAGAGGGCTATGGTGAAAAAGGAAATATCTTCCGTTGAAAACTGGAAAGAAGCTTTCTGAGAAACTGCTCTGTGTTTTGTTAGTTCATCTCACAGAGTTACATCTTTCCCTTCAAGAAGCCTTTCGCTAAGGCTGTTCTTGTGGAATTCGCAAAGGGATATTTGGAAGCCCATAGAGGGCTATGGTGAAAAAGGAAATATCTTCCGTTCAAAACTGGAAAGAAGATTTCTTAGAAACGGCTCTGTGTTCTCTGAATTCATCTCACAGAGTTACATCTTTGCCTTCAAGAAGCCTTTCGCTAATGCTGTTCTTCTGGAATTGGCAAAGGGATATTTGGAAGCCCATAGAGGGCTATGGTGAAAAAGGAAATATCTTCCGTTCAAAACTGGAAAATAGCTTTCTGAGAAACTGCTCAGTGTTCTCTGAATTCATCTCACAGAGTTACATCTTTCCCTTCAAGAAACCTTTCGCTAAGGCTGTTCTTGTGGAATTGGCAAAGGGATATTTGGAAGCCCATAGAGGGCTATGGTGAAAAAGGAAATATCTTCCGTTGAAAACTGGAAAGAAGCTTTCTGAGAAACTGCTCTGTGTTTTGTTAGTTCATCTCACAGTGTTACATCTTTCCCTTCAAGAAGCCATTCGCTAAGGCTGTTCTTGTGGAACTGTCAAAGTGATATTTGGAAGCCCATAGAGGGCAATGGAGAAAAAGGAAATATCTTCCGTCCAAAAGTGGAAAGAAGCTTTCTGAGAATCTGCTCTGTGTTCTATGAATTCATCACACAGAGTTACATCTTTCCCTTCAAGAAGCCTTTCGCTAAGGCTCTTCTTGTGGAATTGGCAAAGGGATATTTGGAAGCCCATAGAGGGCTATGGTGAAAAAGGAAATATCTTCCGTTCAAAACTGGAAAGAAGCTTTCTGAGAAACTGCTCTATGTTCCGTTAGTTCATCTCACAGAGTTACATCTTGCCCTTCAAGAAGCCTTTCGCCAAGGCTGTTCTTGTGGAATTGGCAAAGGGATATTTGGAAGCCCATAGAGGGCTATGGTGAAAAAGGAAATATCTTCCGTTCAAAACTGGAAAGAAGCTTTCTGAGAAACTGCTCTGTGTTCTGTTAATTCATCTCACAGAGTTACATCTTTCCCTTCAAGAAGCCTTTCGCTAAGGCTGTTCTTCTGGAACTGGCAAAGGGATATTTGGAAGCCCATAGAGGGTTATGGTGAAAAAGGAAATATCTTCCGTTCAAAACTGGAAAAAGGTTTCTGAGAAACTGCTCTGTGTTCTCTGAATTCATCTCACAGAGTTACATCTTTACCTTCAAGAAGACTTTCGCTAAGGCTGTTCTTGAGGAATTGGCAAAGGGATATTTGGAAACCCATAGAGGGCTATGGTGAAAAAGGAAATATCTTCCGTTCAAAACTGGAAAGAAGCTTTCTGAGAAACTGCTCTGTGTTCTGTCAGTTCATCTCACAGAGTTACATCTTGCCCTTCAAAGCCTTTCACCAACGCTGTTCTTGTGGAATTGGCAAAGGGATATTTGGAAGCCCATAGAGGGCTATGGTGAAAAAGGAAATATCTTCCGTTCAAAACTGGAAAGAAGCTTTCTTAGAAACGGCTCTGTGTTCTCTGAATTCATCTCACTGAGTTACATTTTTGCCTTCAAGAAGCCTTTCGCTAATGCTCTTCTTCTGGAATTGGCAAAGGGATATTTGGAAGCCCATAGAGGGCTATGGTGAAAAAGGAAATATCTTCCGTTCAAAACTGGAAAATAGCTTTCTGAGAAACTGCTCAGTGTTCTCTGAATTCATCTCACAGAGTTACATCTTTCCCTTCAAGAAGCCTTTCGCTAAGGCTGTTCTTGTGGAATTCGCAAAGGGATATTTGGAAGCCCATAGAGGGCTATGGTGAAAAAGGAAATATCTTCCGTTCAAAACTGGAAAGAAGCTTTCTGAGAAACTGCTCTGTGTTCTGTTAATTCATCTCACAGAGTTACATCTTTCCCTTCAAGAAGCCTTTCGCTAAGGCTGTTCTTGTGGAATTGGCAACGGATATTTGGAAGCCTATAGAGGGCTATGGTGAAAAAGGAAATATCTTCCGTTCAAAACTGGGAAGAAGCTTTCTGAGAAACTGCTCTGTGTTCTGTTAATTCATCTCCCGGAGCTGCATCTTTCCCTTCAAGAAGCCTTTCGCTAAGGCTGTTCATGTGGAATTGGCAAAGTGACATTTGGAAGCCCATAGAGGGCTATGGTGAAAAAGGAAATATCTTTCGTTCAAAACTGGAAAGAAGCTCTCTGAGAAACTGTTCTGTGTTCTGTTAGTTCATATCACAGAGTTACATCTTTCCCTTCAAGAAGCCTTTCGCTAAGGCTGTTCTTGTGGAACTGGCAAAGGGATATTTGGAAGCCCATAGAGGGCTATGGTGAAAAAGGAAATATCTTCCGTTCAAAACTGGAAAGAAGCTTTCTGAGAAACTGCTCTGTGTTCTCTGAATTCTTCTCACAGAGTTACATCTTTCCCTTCAAGAAGCCTTTCGCTAAGGCTGTTCTTGTGGAACTGGCAAAGGGATATTTTGAAACCCATAGAGGGCTATGGTGAAAAAGGAAATATCTTCCGTTGAAATCTGAAAAGAAGCTTTCTGAGAAACTGCTCTGTGTTTTGCTAGTTCATCTCACAGAGTTACATCTTTCCCTTCAAGAAGCCTTTCGCTAAGGCTGTTCTTGTGGAATTCGCAAAGGGATATTTGGAAGCCAATAGAGGGCTATGGTGAAAAAGGAAATATCTTCCGTTCAAAACTGGAAAGAAGCTTTCTTAGAAACGGCTCTGTGTTCTCTGAATTCATCTCACAGAGTTACATCTTTGCCTTCAAGAAGCCTTTCGCTAATGCTGTTCTTCTGGAATTGGCAAAGGGATATTTGGAAGCCCATAGAGGGCTATGGTGAAAAAGGAAATATCTTCCGTTCAAAACTGGAAAATAGCTTTCTGAGAAACTGCTCAGTGTTCTCTGAATTCATCTCACAGAGTTACATCTTTCCCTTCAAGAAACCTTTCGCTAAGGCTGTTCTTGTGGAATTGGCAAAGGGATATTTGGAAGCCCATAGAGGGCTATGGTGAAAAAGGAAATATCTTCCGTTGAAAACTGGAAAGAAGCTTTCTGAGAAACTGCTCTGTGTTTTGTTAGTTCATCTCACAGTGTTACATCTTTCCCTTCAAGAAGCCATTCGCTAAGGCTGTTCTTGTGGAACTGTCAAAGTGATATTTGGAAGCCCATAGAGGGCAATGGAGAAAAAGGAAATATCTTCCGTCCAAAACTGGAAAGAAGCTTTCTGAGAATCTGCTCTGTGTTCTATGAATTCATCTCACAGAGTTACATCTTTCCCTTCAAGAAGCCTTTCGCTAAGGCTCTTCTTGTGGAATTGGCAAAGGGATATTTGGAAGCCCATAGAGGGCTATGGTGAAAAAGGAAATATCTTCCGTTCAAAACTGGAAAGAAGCTTTCTGAGAAACTGCTCTGTGTTCTGTTAGTTCATCTCACAGAGTTACATCTTTCCCTTCAAGAAGCCTTTCGCTAAGGCTGTTCTTCTGGAACTGGCAAAGGGATATTTGGAAGCCCATAGAGGGTTATGGTGAAAAAGGAAATATCTTCCGTTCAAAACTGGAAAAAGGTTTCTGAGAAACTGCTCTGTGTTCTCTGAATTCATCTCACAGAGTTACATCTTTACCTTCAAGAAGACTTTCGCTAAGGCTGTTCTTGAGGAATTGGCAAAGGGATATTTGGAAACCCATAGAGGGCTATGGTGAAAAAGGAAATATCTTCCGTTCAAAACTGGAAAGAAGCTTTCTTGGAAACGGCTCTGTGTTCTCTGAATTCATCTCACTGAGTTACATTTTTGCCTTCAAGAAGCCTTTCGCTAATGCTCTTCTTCTGGAATTGGCAAAGGGATATTTGGAAGCCCATAGAGGGCTATGGTGAAAAAGGAAATATCTTCCGTTCAAAACTGGAAAATAGCTTTCTGAGAAACTGCTCAGTGTTCTCTGAATTCATCTCACAGAGTTACATCTTTCCCTTCAAGAAGACTTTCGCTAAGGCTGTTCTTGTGGAATTGGCAAAGGGATATTTGGAAGCCCATAGAGGGCTATGGTGAAAAAGGAAATATCTTCCGTTCAAAACTGGAAAGAAGCTTTCTGAGAAACTGCTCTGTGTTCTGTTAATTCATATAACAGAGTTACATCTTTCCCTTCAAGAAGCCTTTCGCTAAGGCTGTTCTTGTGGAATTGGCAAAGGGATATTTGGAAGCCCATAGAGGGCTACGGTGAAAAAGGAAATATCTTCCGTTCAAAACTGGGAAGAAGCTTTCTGAGAAACTGCTCTGTGTTCTGTTAATTCATCTCACGGAGCTGCATCTTTCCCTTCAAGAAGCCTTTCGCTAAGGCTGTTCATGTGGAATTGGCAAAGTGATATTTGGAAGCCCATAGAGGGCTATGGTGAAAAAGGAAATATCTTTCGTTCAAAACTGGAAAGAAGCTTTCTGAGAAACTGTTCTGTGTTCTGTTAGTTCATATCACAGAGTTACATCTTTCCCTTCAAGAAGCCTTTCGCTAAGGCTGTTCTTGTGGAACTGGCAAAGGGATATTTGGAAACCCATAGAGGGCTATGGTGAAAAAGGAAATATCTTCCGTTGAAAACTGGAAAGAAGCTTTCTGAGAAACTGCTCTGTGTTTTGTTAGTTCATCTCACAGAGTTACATCTTTCCCTTCAAGAAGCCTTTCGCTAAGGCTGTTCTTGTGGAATTCGCAAAGGGATATTTGGAAGCCCATAGAGGGCTATGGTGAAAAAGGAAATATCTTCCGTTCAAAACTGGAAAGAAGATTTCTTAGAAACGGCTCTGTGTTCTCTGAATTCATCTCACAGAGTTACATCTTTGCCTTCAAGAAGCCTTTCGCTAATGCTGTTCTTCTGGAATTGGCAAAGGGATATTTGGAAGCCCATAGAGGGCTATGGTGAAAAAGGAAATATCTTCCGTTCAAAACTGGAAAATAGCTTTCTGAGAAACTGCTCAGTGTTCTCTGAATTCATCTCACAGAGTTACATCTTTCCCTTCAAGAAACCTTTCGCTAAGGCTGTTCTTGTGGAATTGGCAAAGGGATATTTGGAAGCCCATAGAGGGCTATGGTGAAAAAGGAAATATCTTCCGTTGAAAACTGGAAAGAAGCTTTCTGAGAAACTGCTCTGTGTTTTGTTAGTTCATCTCACAGTGTTACATCTTTCCCTTCAAGAAGCCATTCGCTAAGGCTGTTCTTGTGGAACTGTCAAAGTGATATTTGGAAGCCCATAGAGGGCAATGGAGAAAAAGGAAATATCTTCCGTCCAAAAGTGGAAAGAAGCTTTCTGAGAATCTGCTCTGTGTTCTATGAATTCATCACACAGAGTTACATCTTTCCCTTCAAGAAGCCTTTCGCTAAGGCTCTTCTTGTGGAATTGGCAAAGGGATATTTGGAAGCCCATAGAGGGCTATGGTGAAAAAGGAAATATCTTCCGTTCAAAACTGGAAAGAAGCTTTCTGAGAAACTGCTCTATGTTCCGTTAGTTCATCTCACAGAGTTACATCTTGCCCTTCAAGAAGCCTTTCGCCAAGGCTGTTCTTGTGGAATTGGCAAAGGGATATTTGGAAGCCCATAGAGGGCTATGGTGAAAAAGGAAATATCTTCCGTTCAAAACTGGAAAGAAGCTTTCTGAGAAACTGCTCTGTGTTCTGTTAATTCATCTCACAGAGTTACATCTTTCCCTTCAAGAAGCCTTTCGCTAAGGCTGTTCTTCTGGAACTGGCAAAGGGATATTTGGAAGCCCATAGAGGGTTATGGTGAAAAAGGAAATATCTTCCGTTCAAAACTGGAAAAAGGTTTCTGAGAAACTGCTCTGTGTTCTCTGAATTCATCTCACAGAGTTACATCTTTACCTTCAAGAAGACTTTCGCTAAGGCTGTTCTTGAGGAATTGGCAAAGGGATATTTGGAAACCCATAGAGGGCTATGGTGAAAAAGGAAATATCTTCCGTTCAAAACTGGAAAGAAGCTTTCTGAGAAACTGCTCTGTGTTCTGTCAGTTCATCTCACAGAGTTACATCTTGCCCTTCAAAGCCTTTCACCAACGCTGTTCTTGTGGAATTGGCAAAGGGATATTTGGAAGCCCATAGAGGGCTATGGTGAAAAAGGAAATATCTTCCGTTCAAAACTGGAAAGAAGCTTTCTTAGAAACGGCTCTGTGTTCTCTGAATTCATCTCACTGAGTTACATTTTTGCCTTCAAGAAGCCTTTCGCTAATGCTCTTCTTCTGGAATTGGCAAAGGGATATTTGGAAGCCCATAGAGGGCTATGGTGAAAAAGGAAATATCTTCCGTTCAAAACTGGAAAATAGCTTTCTGAGAAACTGCTCAGTGTTCTCTGAATTCATCTCACAGAGTTACATCTTTCCCTTCAAGAAGCCTTTCGCTAAGGCTGTTCTTGTGGAATTCGCAAAGGGATATTTGGAAGCCCATAGAGGGCTATGGTGAAAAAGGAAATATCTTCCGTTCAAAACTGGAAAGAAGCTTTCTGAGAAACTGCTCTGTGTTCTGTTAATTCATCTCACAGAGTTACATCTTTCCCTTCAAGAAGCCTTTCGCTAAGGCTGTTCTTGTGGAATTGGCAACGGATATTTGGAAGCCTATAGAGGGCTATGGTGAAAAAGGAAATATCTTCCGTTCAAAACTGGGAAGAAGCTTTCTGAGAAACTGCTCTGTGTTCTGTTAATTCATCTCCCGGAGCTGCATCTTTCCCTTCAAGAAGCCTTTCGCTAAGGCTGTTCATGTGGAATTGGCAAAGTGACATTTGGAAGCCCATAGAGGGCTATGGTGAAAAAGGAAATATCTTTCGTTCGAAACTGGAAAGAAGCTCTCTGAGAAACTGTTCTGTGTTCTGTTAGTTCATATCACAGAGTTACATCTTTCCCTTCAAGAAGCCTTTCGCTAAGGCTGTTCTTGTGGAACTGGCAAAGGGATATTTTGAAACCCATAGAGGGCTATGGTGAAAAAGGAAATATCTTCCGTTGAAAACTGGAAAGAAGCTTTCTGAGAAACTGCTCTGTGTTTTGCTAGTTCATCTCACAGAGTTACATCTTTCCCTTCAAGAAGCCTTTCGCTAAGGCTGTTCTTGTGGAATTCGCAAAGGGATATTTGGAAGCCAATAGAGGGCTATGGTGAAAAAGGAAATATCTTCCGTTCAAAACTGGAAAGAAGCTTTCTTAGAAACGGCTCTGTGTTCTCTGAATTCATCTCACAGAGTTACATCTTTGCCTTCAAGAAGCCTTTCGCTAATGCTGTTCTTCTGGAATTGGCAAAGGGATATTTGGAAGCCCATAGAGGGCTATGGTGAAAAAGGAAATATCTTCCGTTCAAAACTGGAAAATAGCTTTCTGAGAAACTGCTCAGTGTTCTCTGAATTCATCTCACAGAGTTACATCTTTCCCTTCAAGAAACCTTTCGCTAAGGCTGTTCTTGTGGAATTGGCAAAGGGATATTTGGAAGCCCATAGAGGGCTATGGTGAAAAAGGAAATATCTTCCGTTGAAAACTGGAAAGAAGCATTCTGAGAAACTGCTCTGTGTTTTGTTAGTTCATCTCACAGTGTTACATCTTTCCCTTCAAGAAGCCATTCGCTAAGGCTGTTCTTGTGGAACTGTCAAAGTGATATTTGGAAGCCCATAGAGGGCAATGGAGAAAAAGGAAATATCTTCCGTCCAAAACTGGAAAGAAGCTTTCTGAGAATCTGCTCTGTGTTCTATGAATTCATCTCACAGAGTTACATCTTTCCCTTCAAGAAGCCTTTCGCTAAGGCTCTTCTTGTGGAACTGGCAAAGGGATATTTGGAAGCCCATAGAGGGCTATGGTGAAAAAGGAAATATCTTCCGTTCAAAACTGGAAAGAAGCTTTCTGAGAAACTGCTCTGTGTTCTGTTAGTTCATCTCACAGAGTTACATCTTTCCCTTCAAGAAGCCTTTCGCTAAGGCTGTTCTTCTGGAACTGGCAAAGGGATATTTGGAAGCCCATAGAGGGTTATGGTGAAAAAGGAAATATCTTCCGTTCAAAACTGGAAAAAGGTTTCTGAGAAACTGCTCTGTGTTCTCTGAATTCATCTCACAGAGTTACATCTTTACCTTCAAGAAGACTTTCGCTAAGGCTGTTCTTGAGGAATTGGCAAAGGGATATTTGGAAACCCATAGAGGGCTATGGTGAAAAAGGAAATATCTTCCGTTCAAAACTGGAAAGAAGCTTTCTTGGAAACGGCTCTGTGTTCTCTGAATTCATCTCACTGAGTTACATTTTTGCCTTCAAGAAGCCTTTCGCTAATGCTCTTCTTCTGGAATTGGCAAAGGGATATTTGGAAGCCCATAGAGGGCTATGGTGAAAAAGGAAATATCTTCCGTTCAAAACTGGAAAATAGCTTTCTGAGAAACTGCTCAGTGTTCTCTGAATTCATCTCACAGAGTTACATCTTTCCCTTCAAGAAGACTTTCGCTAAGGCTGTTCTTGTGGAATTGGCAAAGGGATATTTGGAAGCCCATAGAGGGCTATGGTGAAAAAGGAAATATCTTCCGTTCAAAACTGGAAAGAAGCTTTCTGAGAAACTGCTCTGTGTTCTGTTAATTCATATAACAGAGTTACATCTTTCCCTTCAAGAAGCCTTTCGCTAAGGCTGTTCTTGTGGAATTGGCAAAGGGATATTTGGAAGCCCATAGAGGGCTACGGTGAAAAAGGAAATATCTTCCGTTCAAAACTGGGAAGAAGCTTTCTGAGAAACTGCTCTGTGTTCTGTTAATTCATCTCACGGAGCTGCATCTTTCCCTTCAAGAAGCCTTTCGCTAAGGCTGTTCATGTGGAATTGGCAAAGTGATATTTGGAAGCCCATAGAGGGCTATGGTGAAAAAGGAAATATCTTTCGTTCAAAACTGGAAAGAAGCTTTCTGAGAAACTGTTCTGTGTTCTGTTAGTTCATATCACAGAGTTACATCTTTCCCTTCAAGAAGCCTTTCGCTAAGGCTGTTCTTGTGGAACTGGCAAAGGGATATTTGGAAACCCATAGAGGGCTATGGTGAAAAAGGAAATATCTTCCGTTGAAAACTGGAAAGAAGCTTTCTGAGAAACTGCTCTGTGTTTTGTTAGTTCATCTCACAGAGTTACATCTTTCCCTTCAAGAAGCCTTTCGCTAAGGCTGTTCTTGTGGAATTCGCAAAGGGATATTTGGAAGCCCATAGAGGGCTATGGTGAAAAAGGAAATATCTTCCGTTCAAAACTGGAAAGAAGATTTCTTAGAAACGGCTCTGTGTTCTCTGAATTCATCTCACAGAGTTACATCTTTGCCTTCAAGAAGCCTTTCGCTAATGCTGTTCTTCTGGAATTGGCAAAGGGATATTTGGAAGCCCATAGAGGGCTATGGTGAAAAAGGAAATATCTTCCGTTCAAAACTGGAAAATAGCTTTCTGAGAAACTGCTCAGTGTTCTCTGAATTCATCTCACAGAGTTACATCTTTCCCTTCAAGAAACCTTTCGCTAAGGCTGTTCTTGTGGAATTGGCAAAGGGATATTTGGAAGCCCATAGAGGGCTATGGTGAAAAAGGAAATATCTTCCGTTGAAAACTGGAAAGAAGCTTTCTGAGAAACTGCTCTGTGTTTTGTTAGTTCATCTCACAGTGTTACATCTTTCCCTTCAAGAAGCCATTCGCTAAGGCTGTTCTTGTGGAACTGTCAAAGTGATATTTGGAAGCCCATAGAGGGCAATGGAGAAAAAGGAAATATCTTCCGTCCAAAAGTGGAAAGAAGCTTTCTGAGAATCTGCTCTGTGTTCTATGAATTCATCACACAGAGTTACATCTTTCCCTTCAAGAAGCCTTTCGCTAAGGCTCTTCTTGTGGAATTGGCAAAGGGATATTTGGAAGCCCATAGAGGGCTATGGTGAAAAAGGAAATATCTTCCGTTCAAAACTGGAAAGAAGCTTTCTGAGAAACTGCTCTATGTTCCGTTAGTTCATCTCACAGAGTTACATCTTGCCCTTCAAGAAGCCTTTCGCCAAGGCTGTTCTTGTGGAATTGGCAAAGGGATATTTGGAAGCCCATAGAGGGCTATGGTGAAAAAGGAAATATCTTCCGTTCAAAACTGGAAAGAAGCTTTCTGAGAAACTGCTCTGTGTTCTGTTAATTCATCTCACAGAGTTACATCTTTCCCTTCAAGAAGCCTTTCGCTAAGGCTGTTCTTCTGGAACTGGCAAAGGGATATTTGGAAGCCCATAGAGGGTTATGGTGAAAAAGGAAATATCTTCCGTTCAAAACTGGAAAAAGGTTTCTGAGAAACTGCTCTGTGTTCTCTGAATTCATCTCACAGAGTTACATCTTTACCTTCAAGAAGACTTTCGCTAAGGCTGTTCTTGAGGAATTGGCAAAGGGATATTTGGAAACCCATAGAGGGCTATGGTGAAAAAGGAAATATCTTCCGTTCAAAACTGGAAAGAAGCTTTCTGAGAAACTGCTCTGTGTTCTGTCAGTTCATCTCACAGAGTTACATCTTGCCCTTCAAAGCCTTTCACCAACGCTGTTCTTGTGGAATTGGCAAAGGGATATTTGGAAGCCCATAGAGGGCTATGGTGAAAAAGGAAATATCTTCCGTTCAAAACTGGAAAGAAGCTTTCTTAGAAACGGCTCTGTGTTCTCTGAATTCATCTCACTGAGTTACATTTTTGCCTTCAAGAAGCCTTTCGCTAATGCTCTTCTTCTGGAATTGGCAAAGGGATATTTGGAAGCCCATAGAGGGCTATGGTGAAAAAGGAAATATCTTCCGTTCAAAACTGGAAAATAGCTTTCTGAGAAACTGCTCAGTGTTCTCTGAATTCATCTCACAGAGTTACATCTTTCCCTTCAAGAAGCCTTTCGCTAAGGCTGTTCTTGTGGAATTCGCAAAGGGATATTTGGAAGCCCATAGAGGGCTATGGTGAAAAAGGAAATATCTTCCGTTCAAAACTGGAAAGAAGCTTTCTGAGAAACTGCTCTGTGTTCTGTTAATTCATCTCACAGAGTTACATCTTTCCCTTCAAGAAGCCTTTCGCTAAGGCTGTTCTTGTGGAATTGGCAACGGATATTTGGAAGCCTATAGAGGGCTATGGTGAAAAAGGAAATATCTTCCGTTCAAAACTGGGAAGAAGCTTTCTGAGAAACTGCTCTGTGTTCTGTTAATTCATCTCCCGGAGCTGCATCTTTCCCTTCAAGAAGCCTTTCGCTAAGGCTGTTCATGTGGAATTGGCAAAGTGACATTTGGAAGCCCATAGAGGGCTATGGTGAAAAAGGAAATATCTTTCGTTCAAAACTGGAAAGAAGCTCTCTGAGAAACTGTTCTGTGTTCTGTTAGTTCATATCACAGAGTTACATCTTTCCCTTCAAGAAGCCTTTCGCTAAGGCTGTTCTTGTGGAACTGGCAAAGGGATATTTGGAAGCCCATAGAGGGCTATGGTGAAAAAGGAAATATCTTCCGTTCAAAACTGGAAAGAAGCTTTCTGAGAAACTGTTCTGTGTTCTCTGAATTCTTCTCACAGAGTTACATCTTTCCCTTCAAGAAGCCTTTCGCTAAGGCTGTTC
Organism: Chlorocebus sabaeus; assembly: GCF_047675955.1. Taxonomy (NCBI): domain Eukaryota; kingdom Metazoa; phylum Chordata; class Mammalia; order Primates; family Cercopithecidae; genus Chlorocebus; species Chlorocebus sabaeus. The sequence goes on from NW_027326857.1 coordinate 2,421,634, forward strand.
TTGTGGAACTGGCAAAGGGATATTTGGAAACCCATAGAGGGCTATGGTGAAAAAGGAAATATCTTCCGTTGAAAACTGGAAAGAAGCTTTCTGAGAAACTGCTCTGTGTTTTGTTAGTTCATCTCACAGAGTTACATCTTTCCCTTCAAGAAGCCTTTCGCTAAGGCTGTTCTTGTGGAATTCGCAAAGGGATATTTGGAAGCCCATAGAGGGCTATGGTGAAAAAGGAAATATCTTCCGTTCAAAACCGGAAAGAAGCTTTCTTAGAAACGGCTCTGTGTTCTCTGAATTCATCTCACAGAGTTACATCTTTGCCTTCAAGAAGCCTTTCGCTAATGCTGTTCTTCTGGAATTGGCAAAGGGATATTTGGAAGCCCATAGAGGGCTATGGTGAAAAAGGAAATATCTTCCGTTCAAAACTGGAAAATAGCTTTCTGAGAAACTGCTCAGTGTTCTCTGAATTCATCTCACAGAGTTACATCTTTCCCTTCAAGAAACCTTTCGCTAAGGCTGTTCTTGTGGAATTTGCAAAGGGATACTTGGAAGCCCATAGAGGGCTATGGTGAAAAAGGAAATATCTTCGGTTCAAAACTGGAAAGAAGCTTTCTGAGAAACTGCTCTGTGTTTTGTTAGTTCATCTCACAGTGTTACATCTTTCCCTTCAAGAAGCCATTCGCTAAGGCTGTTCTTGTGGAACTGTCAAAGTGATATTTGGAAGCCCATAGAGGGCAAAGGAGAAAAAGGAAATATCTTCCGTCCAAAACTGGAAAGAAGCCTTCTGAGAATCTGCTCTGTGTTCTATGAATTCATCTCACAGAGTTACATCTTTCCCTTCAAGAAGCCTTTCGCTAAGGCTGTTCTTGTGGAATTGGCAAAGGGATATTTGGAAGCCCATAGAGGGCTATGGTGAAAAAGGAAATATCTTCCGTTCAAAAGTGGAAAGAAGCTTTCTGAGAAACTGCTCTGTTTTCTGTTAGTTCATCTCACAGAGTTACATCTTGCCCTTCAAGAAGCCTTTCGCCAAGGCTGTTCTTGTGGAATTGGCAAAGGGATATTTGGAAGCCCATAGAGGGCTATGGTGAAAAAGGAAATATCTTCCGTTCAAAACTGGAAAGAAGCTTTCTTAGAAACGGCTCTGTGTTCTCTGAATTCATCTCACAGAGTTACATTTTTGCCTTCAAGAAGCCTTTCGCTAATGCTCTTCTTCTGGAATTGGCAAAGGGATATTTGGAAGCCCATAGAGGTCTTTGGTGTAAAAGGAAATATCTTCCGTCCAAAACTGGAAAGAAGCTTTCTGAGAATCTGCTCAGTGTTCTCTGAATTCATCTCACAGAGTTACATCTTTCCCTTCAAGAAGCCTTTCGCTAAGGCTGTTCTTGTGGAATTGGCAAAGGGATATTTGGAAGCCCATAGAGGGCTATGGTGAAAAAGGAAATATCTTCCGTTCAAAACTGGAAAGAAGCTTTCTGAGAAACTGCTCTGTGTTCTGTTAATTCATCTCACAGAGTTACATCTTTCCCTTCAAGAAGCCTTTCGCTAAGGCTGTTCTTGTGGAATTGGCAAAGGGATATTTGGAAGCCCATAGAAGGTTATGGTGAAAAAGGAAACATCTTCCGTTCAAAACTTGAAAGAAGCTTTCTGAGAAACTGCTCTGTGTTCTGTTAATTCATCTCACGGAGCTGCATCTTTCCCTTCAAGAAGCCTTTCGCTAAGGCTGTTCATGAGGAATTGGCAAAGTGATATTTGGAAGCCCATAGAGGGCTATGGTGAAAAAGGAAATATCTTTCGTTCAAAACTGGAAAGAAGCTTTCTGAGAAACTGTTCTGTGTTCTGTTAGTTCATCTCACAGAGTTACATCTTTCCCTTCAAGAAGCCTTTCGCTAAGGCTGTTCTTGTGGAACTGGCAAAGGGATATTTGGAAGCCCTTAGAGGGCTATGGTGAAAAAGGAAATATCTTCCGTTCAAAACTGGAAAGAAGCTTTCTGAGAAACTGCTCTGTGTTCTCTGAATTCTTCTCACAGAGTTACATCTTTCCCTTCAAGAAGCCTTTCGCTAAGGCTGTTCTTGTGGAACTGGCAAAGGGATATTTGGAAAGCCATATAGGGCTATGGTGAAAAAGGAAATATCTTCCGTTGAAAACTGGAAAGAAGCTTTCTGAGAAACTGCTCTGTGTTTTGTTAGTTCATCTCACAAAGTTACATCTTTCCCTTCAAGAAGCCTTTCGCTAAGGCTGTTCTTGTGGAATTCGCAAAGGGATATTTGGAAGCCCATAGAGGGCTATGGTGAAAAAGGAAATATCTTCCGTTCAAAACTGGAAAGAAGCTTTCTTAGAAACGGCTCTGTGTTCTCTGAATTCATCTCACAGAGTTACATCTTTGCCTTCAATAAGCCTTTCGCTAATGCTCTTCTTCTGGAATTGGCAAAGGGATATTTGGAAGCCCATAGAGGGCTATGGTGAAAAAGGAAATATCTTCCGTTCAAAACTGGAAAGAAGCTTTCTGAGAATCTGCTCAGTGTTCTCTGAATTCATCTCACAGAGTTACATCTTTCCCTTCAAGAAGCCTTTCGCTAAGGCTGTTCTTGTGGAATTGGCAAAGGGATATTTGGAAGCCCATAGAGGGCTATGGTGAAAAAGGAAATATCTTCCGTTCAAAACTGGAAAGAAGCTTTCTGAGAAACTGCTCTGTGTTCTGTTAATTCATCTCACAGAGTTACATCTTTCCCTTCAAGAAGCCTTTCGCTAAGGCTGTTCTTGTGGAATTGGCAAAGGGATATTTGGAAGCCCATAGAGGGCTATGGTGAAAAAGGAAATATCTTCCGTTCAAAACTTGAAAGAAGCTTTCTGAGAAACTGCTCTGTGTTCTGTTAATTCATCTCACGGAGCTGCATCTTTCCCTTCAAGAAGCCTTTCGCTAAGGCTGTTCATGAGGAATTGGCAAAGTGATATTTGGAAGCCCATAGAGGGCTATGGTGAAAAAGGAAATATCTTTCGTTCAAAACTGGAAAGAAGCTTTCTGAGAAACTGTTCTGTGTTCTGTTAGTTCATCTCACAGAGTTACATCTTTCCCTTCAAGAAGCCTTTCGCTAAGGCTGTTCTTGTGGAACTGGCAAAGGGATATTTGGAAGCCCTTAGAGGGCTATGGTGAAAAAGGAAATATCTTCCGTTCAAAACTGGAAAGAAGCTTTCTGAGAAACTGCTCTGTGTTCTCTGAATTCTTCTCACAGAGTTACATCTTTCCCTTCAAGAAGCCTTTCGCTAAGGCTGTTCTTGTGGAACTGGCAAAGGGATATTTGGAAACCCATATAGGGCTATGGTGAAAAAGGAAATATCTTCCGTTGAAAACTGGAAAGAAGCTTTCTGAGAAACTGCTCTGTGTTTTGTTAGTTCATCTCACAGAGTTACATCTTTCCCTTCAAGAAGCCTTTCGCTAAGGCTGTTCTTGTGGAATTCGCAAAGGGATATTTGGAAGCCCATAGAGGGCTATGGTGAAAAAGGAAATATCTTCCGTTCAAAACTGGAAAGAAGCTTTCTTAGAAACGGCTCTGTGTTCTCTGAATTCATCTCACAGAGTTACATCTTTGCCTTCAAGAAGCCTTTCGCTAATGCTGTTCTTCTGGAATTGGCAAAGGGATATTTGGAAGCCCATAGAGGGCTATGGTGAAAAAGGAAATACCTTCCATTCAAAACTGGAAAATTGCTTTCTGAGAAACTGCTCAGTGTTCTCTGAATTCATCTCACAGAGTTACATCTTTCCCTTCAAGAAACCTTTCGCTAAGGCTGTTCTTGTGGAACTGGCAAAGGGATATTTGGAAGCCCATAGAGGGCTATGGTGAAAAAGGAAATATCTTCCGTTGAAAACTGGAAAGAAGCTTTCTGAGAAACTGCTCTGTGTTTTGTTAGTTCATCTCACAGTGTTACATCTTTCCCTTCAAGAAGCCATTCGCTAAGGCTGTTCTTGTGGAACTGTCAAAGTGATATTTGGAAGCCCACAGAGTGCAATGGAGAAAAAGGAAATATCTTCCGTCCAAAACTGGAAAGAAGCCTTTTGAGAATCTGCTCTGTGTTCTATGAATTCATCTCACAGAGTTACATCTTTCCCTTCAAGAAGCCTTTCGCTAAGGCTCTTCTTGTGGAATTGGCAAAGGGATATTTGGAAGCCCATAGAGGGCTATGGTGAAAAAGGAAATATCTTCCGTACAAAACTGGAAAGAAGCTTTGTGAGAAACTGCTCTGTGTTCTGTTAGTTCATCTCACAGAGTTACATCTTGCCCTTCAAGAAGCCTTTCGCCAAGGCTGTTCTGGTGGAATTGGCAAAGGGATATTTGGAAGCCCATAGAGGGCTATGGTGAAAAAGGAAATATCTTCCGTTCAAAACTGGAAAGAAGCTTTCTGACAAACTGCTCTGTGTTCTGTTAATTCATCTCACAGAGTTACATCTTTCCCTTCAAGAAGCCTTTCGCTAAGGCTGTTTTTCTGGAACTGGCAAAGGGATATTTGGAAGCCCATAGAGGGTTATGGTGAAAAAGGAAATATCTTCTGTTCAAAACTGGAAAGAAGCTTTCTGAGAAACTGCTCTGTGTTCTCTGAATTCTTCTCACAGAGTTACATCTTTCCCTTCAAGAAGCCTTTCGCTAAGGCTGTTCTTGTGGAACTGGCAAAGGGATATTTGGAAACCCATAGAGGGCTATGGTGAAAAAGGAAATATCTTCCGTTGAAAACTGGAAAGAAGCTTTCTGAGAAACTGCTCTGTGTTTTGTTAGTTCATCTCACAGAGTTACATCTTTCCCTTCAAAAGCCTTTCGCTAAGGCTGTTCTTGTGGAATTGGCAAAGGGATATTTGGAAGCCCATAGAGGGCTATGGTGAAAAAGGAAATATCTTCCGTTCAAAACTGGAAAGAAGCCTTCTGAGAATCTGCTCTGTGTTCTATGAATTCATCTCACAGAGTTACATCTTTCCCTTCAAGAAGCCTTTCGCTAAGGCTCTTCTTGTGGAATTGGCAAAGGGATATTTGGAAGCCCATAGAGGGCTATGGTGAAAAAGGAAATATCTTCCGTTCAAAAGTGGAAAGAAGCTTTCTGAGAAACTGCTCTGTGTTCTGTTAGTTCATCTCACAGAGTTACATCTTGCCCTTCAAGAAGCCTTTCGCCAAGGCTGTTATTGTGGAATTGGCAAAGGGATATTTGGAAGCCCATAGAGGGCTATGGTGAAAAAGGAAATATCTTCCGTTCAAAACTGGAAAGAAGCTTTCTGAGAAACTGCTCTGTGTTCTGTTAATTCATCTCACAGAGTTACATCTTTCCCTTCAAGAAGCCTTTCGCTAAGGCTGTTCTTCTGGAACTGGCAAAGGGATATTTGGAAGCCCATAGAGGGTTATGGTGAAAAAGGAAATATCTTCCGTTCAAAACTGGAAAAAGGTTTCTGAGAAACTGCTCTGTGTTCTCTGAATTCATCTCACAGAGTTACATCTTTACCTTCAAGAAGACTTTCGCTAAGGCTGTTCTTGAGGAATTGGCAAAGGGATATTTGGAAACCCATAGAGGGCTATGGTGAAAAAGGAAATATCTTCCGTTCAAAACTGGAAAGAAGCTTTCTGAGAAACTGCTCTGTGTTCTGTCAGTTCATCTCACAGAGTTACATCTTGCCCTTCAAAGCCTTTCGCCAACGCTGTTCTTGTGGAATTGGCAAAGGGATATTTGGAAGCCCATAGAGGGCTATGGTGAAAAAGGAAATATCTTCCGTTCAAAACTGGAAAGAAGCTTTCTTAGAAACGGCTCTGTGTTCTCTGAATTCATCTCACTGAGTTACATTTTTGCCTTCAAGAAGCCTTTCGCTAATGCTCTTCTTCTGGAATTGGCAAAGGGATATTTGGAAGCCCATAGAGGGCTATGGTGAAAAAGGAAATATCTTCCGTTCAAAACTGGAAAATAGCTTTCTGAGAAACTGCTCAGTGTTCTCTGAATTCATCTCACAGAGTTACATCTTTCCCTTCAAGAAGCCTTTCGCCAGGGCTGTTCTTGTGGAATTGGCAAAGGGATATTTGGAAGCCCATAGAGGGCTATGGTGAAAAAGGAAATATCTTCCGTTCAAAACTGGAAAGAAGCTTTCTGAGAAACTGCTCTGTGTTCTGTTAATTCATCTCACAGAGTTACATCTTTCCCTTCAAGAAGCCTTTCGCTAAGGCTGTTCTTGTGGAATTGGCAAAGGGATATTTGGAAGCCCATAGAGGGCTATGGTGAAAAAGGAAATATCTTCCGTTCAAAACTGGAAAGAAGCTTTCTGAGAAACTGCTCTGTGTTTTGTTAGTTCATCTCACAGAGTTACATCTTTCCCTTCAAGAAGCCTTTCGCTAAGGCTGTTCTTGTGGAATTCGCAAAGGGATATTTGGAAGCACATAGAGGGCTATGGTGAAAAAGGAAATATCTTCCGTTCAAAACTAGAAAGAAGGTTTCTTAGAAACCGCTCTGTGTTCTCTGAATTCATCTCACAGAGTTACATCTTTGCCTTCAAGAAGCCTTTCGCTAATGCTGTTCTTCTGGAATTGGCAAAGGGATATTTGGAAGCCCATAGAGGGCTATGGTGAAAAAGGAAATATCTTCCGTTCAAAACTGGAAAATAGCTTTCTGAGAAACTGCTCAGTGTTCTCTGAATTCATCTCACAGAGTTACATCTTTCCCTTCAAGAAACCTTTCGCTAAGGCTGTTCTTGTGGAATTGGCAAAGGGATATTTGGAAGCCCATAGAGGGCTATGGTGAAAAAGGAAATATCTTCCGTTGAAAACTGGAAAGAAGCTTTCTGAGAAACTGCTCTGTGTTTTGTTAGTTCATCTCACAGTGTTACATCTTTCCCTTCAAGAAGCCATTCGCTAAGGCTCTTCTTGTGGAACTGTCAAAGTGATATTTCGAAGCCCATAGAGGGCAATGGAGAAAAAGGAAATATCTTCCGTCCAAAAGTGGAAAGAAGCTTTCTGAGAATCTGCTCTGTGTTCTATGAATTCATCACACAGAGTTACATCTTTCCCTTCAAGAAGCCTTTCGCTAAGGCTCTTGTTGTGGAATTGGCAAAGGGATATTTGGAAGCCCATAGAGGGCTATGGTGAAAAAGGAAATATCTTCCGTTCAAAACTGGAAAGAAGCTTTCTGAGAAACTGCTCTTTGTTCTGTTAGTTCATCTCACAGAGTTACATCTTGCCCTTCAAGAAGCCTTTCGTCAAGGCTGTTCTTGTGGAATTGGCAAAGGGATATTTGGAAGCCCATAGAGGGCTATGGTGAAAAAGGAAATATCTTCCGTTCAAAACTGGAAAGAAGCTTTCTGAGAAACTGCTCTGTGTTCTGTTAATTCATCTCACAGAGTTACATCTTTCCCTTCAAGAAGCCTTTCGCTAAGGCTGTTCTTCTGGAACTGGCAAAGGGATATTTGGAAGCCCATAGAGGGTTATGGTGAAAAAGGAAATATCTTCCGTTCAAAACTGGAAAAAGGTTTCTGAGAAACTGCTCTGTGTTCTCTGAATTCATCTCACAGAGTTACATCTTTACCTTCAAGAAGACTTTCGCTAAGGCTGTTCTTGAGGAATTGGCAAAGGGATATTTGGAAACCCATAGAGAGCTATGGTGAAAAAGGAAATATCTTCCGTTCAAAACTGGAAAGAAGCTTTCTGAGAAACTGCTCTGTGTTCTGTCAGTTCATCTCACAGAGTTACATCTTGCCCTTCAAAAGCCTTTCGCCAACGCTGTTCTTGTGGAATTGGCAAAGGGATATTTGGAAGCCCATAGAGGGCTATGGTGAAAAAGGAAATATCTTCCGTTCAAAACTGGAAAGAAGCTTTCTTAGAAACGGCTCTGTGTTCTCTGAATTCATCACACTGAGTTACATTTTTGCCTTCAAGAAGCCTTTCGCTAATGCTCTTCTTCTGGAATTGGCAAAGGGATATTTGGAAGCCCATAGAGGGCTATGGTGAAAAAGGAAATATCTTCCGTTAAAAACTGGAAAATAGCTTTCTGAGAAACTGCTCAGTGTTCTCTGAATTCATCTCACAGAGTTACATCTTTCCCTTCAAGAAACCTTTCGCTAAGGCTGTTCTTGTGGAATTGGCAAAGGGATATTTGGAAGCCCATAGAGGGCTATGGTGAAAAAGGAAATATCTTCCGTTCAAAACTGGAAAGAAGCTTTCTGAGAAACTGCTCTGTGTTCTGTTAATTCATCTCACAGAGTTACATCTTTCCCTTCAAGAAGCCTTTCGCTAAGGCTGTTCTTGTGGAATTGGCAAAGGGATATTTGGAAGCCTATAGAGGGCTATGGTGAAAAAGGAAATATCTTCCGTTCAAAACTGGGAAGAAGCTTTCTGAGAAACTGCTCTGTGTTCTGTTAATTCATCTCACGGAGCTGCATCTTTCCCTTCAAGAAGCCTTTCGCTAAGGCTGTTCATGTGGAATTGGCAAAGTGATATTTGGAAGCCCATAGAGGGCTATGGTGAAAAAGGAAATATCTTTCGTTCAAAACTGGAAAGAAGCTCTCTGAGAAACTGTTCTGTGTTCTGTTAGTTCATATCACAGAGTTACATCTTTCCCTTCAAGAAGCCTTTCGCTAAGGCTGTTCTTGTGGAACTGGCAAAGGGATATTTGGAAGCCCATAGAGGGCTATGGTGAAAAAGGAAATATCTTCCGTTCAAAACTGGAAAGAAGCTTTCTGAGAAACTGCTCTGGGTTCTCTGAATTCTTCTCAAAGAGTTACATCTTTCCCTTCAAGAAGCCTTTCGCTAAGGCTGTTCTTGTGGAACTGGCAAAGGGATATTTGGAAACCCATAGAGGGCTATGGTGAAAAAGGAAATATCTTCCGTTGAAAACTGGAAAGAAGCTTTCTGAGAAACTGCTCTGTGTTTTGTTAGTTCATCTCACAGAGTTACATCTTTCCCTTCAAGAAGCCTTTCGCTAAGGCTGTTCTTGTGGAATTGGCAAAGGGATATTTGGAAGCCCATAGAGGGCTATGGTGAAAAAGGAAATATCTTCCGTTCAAAACTGGAAAGAAGCTTTCTTAGAAACGGCTCTGTGTTCTCTGAATTCATCTCACAGAGTTACATTTTTGCCTTCAAGAAGCCTTTCGCTAATGCTGTTCTTCTGGAATTGGCAAAGGGATATTTGGAAGCCCATAGAGGGCTATGGTGAAAAAGGAAATATCTTCCGTTCAAAACTGGAAAATAGCTTTCTGAGAAACTGCTCAGTGTTCTCTGAATTTATCTCACAGAGTTACATCTTTCCCTTCAAGAAGCCTTTCGCTAAGGCTGTTCTTGTGCAATTGGCAAAGGGATATTTGGAAGCCCATAGAGGGCTATGGTGAAAAATGAAATATCTCTCGTTCAAAACTGGAAAGAAGCTTTCTGAGAAACTGCTCTGTGTTCTCTGAATTCATCTCACGGAGTTACATCTTTCCCTTCAAGTAGCCTTTCGCTAAGGCTGTTCTTGTGGAATTGGCAAAGGGATATTTGGAAGCCCATAGAGGGCTATGGTGAAAAAGGAAAAATCTTCCGTTCAAACTGGAAAGAAACTTTCTGAGAAACTCCTCTGTGTTCTGTTAATTCATCTCACAGAGATACATCTTTCCCTTCAAGAAGCCTTTCGCTAAGGCTGTTCTTGTGGAATTGGCAAAGTGATATTTGGAAGCCATTGAGGGCTATGGTGAAAAAGGAAATATCTTCCGTTCAAAACCGGAAAGAAGCTTTCTGGGAAACTGCTCTGTGTTCTCTGAATTCATCTCACAGAGTTACATCTTTACCTTCAAGAAGACTTTCGCTAAGGCTGTTCTTGAGTAATTGGCAAAGGGATATTTGGAAGCCCATAGAGGGCTATGGTGAAAAAGGAAATATCTTCCGTTCAAAACTGGAAAGAAGCTTTCTGAGAAACTGTTCTGTGTTCTGTTAATTCATCTCACAGAGTTACATCTTTCCATTCAAGAAGCCTTTCGCTAAGGCTGTTCTTGTGGAATTGGCAAAGGGATATTTGGAAGCCCATAGAAGGCTATGGTGAAAAAGGAAATATCTTCCGTTCAAAACTGGAAAGAAGCTTTCTGTGAAACTGCTCTGTGTTCTGTTAATTCATCTCACAGTGTTACATCTTTCCCTTCAAGAAGCCATTCGCTAAGGCTGTTCTTCTGGAATTGGCAAAGTGATATTTGGAAGCCCATAGAGGGCTATGGTGAAAAAGGAAATATCTTCCGTTCAAAACTGGAAAGAAGCTTTCTGAGAAACTGCTCTGTGTTCTGTTAATTCATCTCACAGAGTTACATCTTTCCCTTCAAGAAGCCTTTCGCTAAGGCTGTTCTTCTGGAACTGGCAAAGGGATATTTGGAAGCCCATAGATGGTTATGGTGAAAAAGGAAATATCTTCCGTTCAAAACTGGAAAAAGGTTTCTGAGAAACTGCTCTGTGTTCTCTGAATTCATCTCACAGAGTTACATCTTTACCTTCAAGAAGACTTTCGCTAAGGCTGTTCTTGAGGAATTGGCAAAGGGATATTTGGAAACCCATAGAGGGCTATGGTGAAAAAGGAAATATCTTCCGTTCAAAACTGGAAAGAAGCTTTCTGAGAAACTGCTCTGTGTTCTGTCAGTTCATCTCACAGAGTTACATCTTGCCCTTCAAAAGCCTTTCGCCAACGCTGTTCTTGTGGAATTGGCAAAGGGATATTTGGAAGCCCATAGAGGGCTATGGTTAAAAAGGAAATATCTTCCGTTCAAAACAGGAAAGAAGCTTTCTTAGAAACGGCTCTGTGTTCTCTGAATTCATCTCACAGAGTTACATTTTTGCCTTCAAGAAGCCTTTCGCTAATGCTCTTCTTCTGGAATTGGCAAAGGGATATTTGGAAGCCCATAGAGGGCTATGGTGTAAAAGGAAATATCTTCCGTTCAAAACTGGAAAGAAGCTTTCTGAGAAACTGCTCTGTGTTCTGTTAATTCATCTCACAGAGTTACATCTTTCCCTTCAAGAAGCCTTTCGCTAAGGCTGTTCTTGTGGAATTGGCAAAGGGATATTTGGAAGCCCATAGAGGGCTATGGTGAAAAAGGAAATATCTTCCGTTCAAAACTGGAAAGAAGCTTTCTGAGAAACTGCTCTGTGTTCTGTTAATTCATCTCACGGAGCTGCATCTTTCCCTTCAAGAAGCCTTTCGCTAAGGCTGTTCATGTGGAATTGGCAAAGTGATATTTGGAAGCCCATAGAGGGCTATGGTGAAAAAGGAAATATCTTTCGTTCAAAACTGGAAAGAAGCTTTCTGAGAAACTGTTCTGTGTTCTGTTAGTTCATATCACAGAGTTACATCTTTCCCTTCAAGAAGCCTTTCGCTAAGGCTGTTCTTGTGGAACTGGCAAAGGGATATTTGGAAGCCCATAGAGGGCTATGGTGAAAAAGGAAATATCTTCCATTCAAAACTGGAAAGAAGCTTTCTGAGAAACTGCTCTGTGTTCTCTGAATTCTTCTCACAGAGTTACATCTTTCCCTTCAAGAAGCCTTTCGCTAAGGCTGTTCTTGTGGAACTGGCAAAGGGATATTTGGAAACCCATAGAGGGCTATGGTGAAAAAGGAAATATTTTCCGTTGAAAACTGGAAAGAAGCTTTCTGAGAAACTGCTCTGTGTTTTGTTAGTTCATCTCACAGAGTTACATCTTTCCCTTCAAGAAGCCTTTCGCTAAGGCTGTTCTTGTGGAATTCGCAAAGGGATATTTGGAAGCCCATAGAGGGCTATGGTGAAAAAGGAAATATCTTCCGTTCAAAACCGGAAAGAAGCTTTCTTAGAAACGGCTCTGTGTTCTCTGAATTCATCTCACAGAGTTGCATCTTTGCCTTCAAGAAGCCTTTCGCTAATGCTGTTCTTCTGGAATTGGCAAAGGGATATTTGGAAGCCCATAGAGGGCTATGGTGAAAAAGGAAATATCTTCCGTTCAAAACTGGAAAATAGCTTTCTGAGAAACTGCTCAGTGTTCTCTGAATTCATCTCACAGAGTTACATCTTTCCCTTCAAGAAACCTTTCGCTAAGGCTGTTCTTGTGGAATTGGCAAAGGGATATTTGGAAGCCCATAGAGGGCTATGGTGAAAAAGGAAATATCTTCCGTTGAAAACTGGAAAGAAGCTTTCTGAGAAACTGCTCTGTGTTTTGTTAGTTCATCTCACAGTGTTACATCTTTCCCTTCAAGAAGCCATTCGCTAAGGCTGTTCTTGTGGAACTGTCAAAGTGATATTTGGAAGCCCATAGAGGGCAATGGAGAAAAAGGAAATATCTTCCGTCCAAAACTGGAAAGAAGCCTTCTGAGAATCTGCTCTGTGTTCTATGAATTCATCTCACAGAGTTACATCTTTCCCTTCAAGAAGCCTTTCGCTAAGGCTGTTCTTGTGGAATTGGCAAAGGGATATTTGGAAGCCCATAGAGGGCTATGGTGAAAAAGGAAATATCTTCCGTTCAAAACTGGAAAGAAGCTTTCTGAGAAACTGCTCTGTGTTCTGTTAATTCATCTCACAGAGTTACATCTTTCCCTTCAAGAAGCCTTTCGCTAAGGCTGTTCTTCTGGAACTGGCAAAGGGATATTTGGAAGCCCATAGAGGGTTATGGTGAAAAAGGAAATATCTTCCGTTCAAAACTGGAAAAAGGTTTCTGAGAAACTGCTCTGTGTTCTCTGAATTCATCTCACAGAGTTACATCTTTACCTTCAAGAAGACTTTCGCTAAGGCTGTTCTTGAGGAATTGGCAAAGGGATATTTGGAAACCCATAGAGGGCTATGGTGAAAAAGGAAATATCTTCCGTTCAAAACTGGAAAGAAGCTTTCTGAGAAACTGCTCTGTGTTCTGTCAGTTCATCTCACAGAGTTACATCTTGCCCTTCAAAAGCCTTTCGCCAACGCTGTTCTTGTGGAATTGGCAAAGGGATATTTGGAAGCCCATAGAGGGCTATGGTGAAAAAGGAAATATCTTCCGTTCAAAACTGGAAAGAAGCTTTCTTAGAAACGGCTCTGTGTTCTCTGAATTCATCTCACAGAGTTACATTTTTGCCTTCAAGAAGCCTTTCGCTAATGCTCTTCTTCTGGAATTGGCAAAGGGATATTTGGAAGCCCATAGAGGGGTATGGTGTAAAAGGAAATATCTTCCGTTCAAAACTGGAAAATAGCTTTCTGAGAAACTGCTCAGTGTTCTCTGAATTCATCTCACAGAGTTACATCTTTCCCTTCAAGAAGCCTTTCGCTAAGGCTGTTCTTGTGGAATTGGCAAAGGGATATTTGGAAGCCCATAGAGGGCTATGGTGAAAAAGGAAATATGTTCCGTTGAAAACTGGAAAGAAGCTTTCTGAGAAACTGCTCTGTGTTTTGTTAGTTCATCTCAGAGTGTTACATCTTTCCCTTCAAAAGCCATTCGCTAAGGCTGTTCTTGTGGAACTGTCAAAGTGATATTTGGAAGCCCATAGAGGGCAATGGAGAAAAAGGAAATATCTTCCGTCCAAAACTGGAAAGAAGCTTTCTGAGAATCTGCTCTGTGTTCTATGAATTCATCTCACAGAGTTACATCTTTCCCTTCAAGAAGCCTTTCGCTAAGGCTGTTCTTGTGGAATTGGCAAAGGGATATTTGGAAGCCCATAGAGGGCTATGGTGAAAAAGGAAATATCTTCCGTTCAAAAGTGGAAAGAAGCTTTCTGAGAAACTGCTCTGTTTTCTGTTAGTTCATCTCACAGAGTTACATATTGCCCTTCAAGAAGCCTTTCGCCAAGGCTGTTCTTGTGGAACTGTCAAAGTGATATTTGGAAGCCCATAGAGGGCTATGGTGAAAAAGGAAATATCTTCCGTTCAAAACTGGAAAGAAGCTTTCTGAGAAACTGCTCTCTGTTCTGTCAGTTCATCTCACAGAGTTACATCTTGCCCTTCAAAAGCCTTTCGCCAACGCTGTTCTTGTGGAATTGGCAAAGGGATATTTGGAAGCCCATAGAGGGCTATGGTGAAAAAGGAAATATCTTCCGTTCAAAACTGGAAAGAAGCTTTCTTAGAAACTGCTCTGTGTTCTCTGAATTCATCTCACAGAGTTACATTTTTGCCTTCAAGAAGCCTTTCGCTAATGCTCTTCTTCTGGAATTGGCAAAGGGATATTTGGAAGCCCATAGAGGGCTATGGTGTAAAAGGAAATATCTTCCGTTCAAAACTGGAAAGAAGCTTTCTGAGAAACTGCTCTGTGTTCTGTTAATTCATCTCACAGAGTTACATCTTTCCCTTCAAGAAGCCTTTCGCTAAGGCTGTTCTTGTGGAATTGGCAAAGGGATATTTGGAAGCCCATAGAGGGCTATGGTGAAAAAGGAAATATCTTCCGTTCAAAACTGGAAAGAAGCTTTCTGAGAAACTGCTCTGTGTTCTGTTAATTCATCTCACGGAGCTGCATCTTTCCCTTCAAGAAGCCTTTCGCTAAGGCTGTTCATGTGGAATTGGCAAAGTGATATTTGGAAGCCCATAGAGGGCTATGGTGAAAAAGGAAATATCTTTCGTTCAAAACTGGAAAGAAGCTTTCTGAGAAACTGTTCTGTGTTCTGTTAGTTCATATCACAGAGTTACATCTTTCCCTTCAAGAAGCCTTTCGCTAAGGCTGTTCTTGTGGAACTGGCAAAGGGATATTTGGAAGCCCATAGAGGGCTATGGTGAAAAAGGAAATATCTTCCATTCAAAACTGGAAAGAAGCTTTCTGAGAAACTGCTCTGTGTTCTCTGAATTCTTCTCACAGAGTTACATCTTTCCCTTCAAGAAGCCTTTCGCTAAGGCTGTTCTTGTGGAACTGGCAAAGGGATATTTGGAAACCCATAGAGGGCTATGGTGAAAAAGGAAATATTTTCCGTTGAAAACTGGAAAGAAGCTTTCTGAGAAACTGCTCTGTGTTTTGTTAGTTCATCTCACAGAGTTACATCTTTCCCTTCAAGAAGCCTTTCGCTAAGGCTGTTCTTGTGGAATTCGCAAAGGGATATTTGGAAGCCCATATAGGGCTATGGTGAAAAAGGAAATATCTTCCGTTCAAAACCGGAAAGAAGCTTTCTTAGAAACGGCTCTGTGTTCTCTGAATTCATCTCACAGAGTTACATCTTTGCCTTCAAGAAGCCTTTCGCTAATGCTGTTCTTCTGGAATTGGCAAAGGGATATTTGGAAGCCCATAGAGGGCTATGGTGAAAAAGGAAATATCTTCCGTTCAAAACTGGAAAATAGCTTTCTGAGAAACTGCTCAGTGTTCTCTGAATTCATCTCACAGAGTTACATCTTTCCCTTCAAGAAACCTTTCGCTAAGGCTGTTCTTGTGGAATTGGCAAAGGGATATTTGGAAGCCCATAGAGGGCTATGGTGAAAAAGGAAATATCTTCCGTTGAAAACTGGAAAGAAGCTTTCTGAGAAACTGCTCTGTGTTTTGTTAGTTCATCTCACAGTGTTACATCTTTCCCTTCAAGAAGCCATTCGCTAAGGCTGTTCTTGTGGAACTGTCAAAGTGATATTTGGAAGCCCATAGAGGGCAATGGAGAAAAAGGAAATATCTTCCGTCCAAAACTGGAAAGAAGCCTTCTGAGAATCTGCTCTGTGTTCTATGAATTCATCTCACAGAGTTACATCTTTCCCTTCAAGAAGCCTTTCGCTAAGGCTGTTCTTGTGGAATTGGCAAAGGGATATTTGGAAGCCCATAGAGGGCTATGGTGAAAAAGGAAATATCTTCCGTTCAAAACTGGAAAGAAGCTTTCTGAGAAACTGCTCTGTGTTCTGTTAATTCATCTCACAGAGTTACATCTTTCCCTTCAAGAAGCCTTTCGCTAAGGCTGTTCTTCTGGAACTGGCAAAGGGATATTTGGAAGCCCATAGAGGGTTATGGTGAAAAAGGAAATATCTTCCGTTCAAAACTGGAAAAAGGTTTCTGAGAAACTGCTCTGTGTTCTCTGAATTCATCTCACAGAGTTACATCTTTACCTTCAAGAAGACTTTCGCTAAGGCTGTTCTTGAGGAATTGGCAAAGGGATATTTGGAAACCCATAGAGGGCTATGGTGAAAAAGGAAATATCTTCCGTTCAAAACTGGAAAGAAGCTTTCTGAGAAACTGCTCTGTGTTCTGTCAGTTCATCTCACAGAGTTACATCTTGCCCTTCAAAAGCCTTTCGCCAACGCTGTTCTTGTGGAATTGGCAAAGGGATATTTGGAAGCCCATAGAGGGCTATGGTGAAAAAGGAAATATCTTCCGTTCAAAACTGGAAAGAAGCTTTCTTAGAAACGGCTCTGTGTTCTCTGAATTCATCTCACAGAGTTACATTTTTGCCTTCAAGAAGCCTTTCGCTAATGCTCTTCTTCTGGAATTGGCAAAGGGATATTTGGAAGCCCATAGAGGGCTATGGTGTAAAAGGAAATATCTTCCGTTCAAAACTGGAAAATAGCTTTCTGAGAAACTGCTCAGTGTTCTCTGAATTCATCTCACAGAGTTACATCTTTCCCTTCAAGAAGCCTTTCGCTAAGGCTGTTCTTGTGGAATTGGCAAAGGGATATTTGGAAGCCCATAGAGGGCTATGGTGAAAAAGGAATTATCTTCCGTTCAAAACTGGAAAGAAGCTTTCTGAGAAACTGCTCTGTGTTCTGTTAATTCATCTCACGGAGCTGCATCTTTCCCTTCAAGAAGCCTTTCGCTAAGGCTGTTCATGTGGAATTGGCAAAGTGATATTTGGAAGCCCATAGAGGGCTATGGTGAAAAAGGAAATATCTTCCGTTGAAAACTGGAAAGAAGCTTTCTGAGAAACTGCTCTGTGTTTTGTTAGTTCATCTCACAGAGTTACATCTTTCCCTTCAAGAAGCCTTTCGCTAAGGCTGTTCTTGTGGAATTGGCAAAGTGATATTTGGAAGCCCATATAGGGCTATGGTGAAAAAGGAAATATCTTCCGTTGAAAACTGGAAAGAAGCTTTCTGAGAAACTGCTCTGTGTTTTGTTAGTTCATCTCAGAGTGTTACATCTTTCCCTTCAAAAGCCATTCGCTAAGGCTGTTCTTGTGGAACTGTCAAAGTGATATTTGGAAGCCCATAGAGGGCAATGGAGAAAAAGGAAATATCTTCCGTCCAAAACTGGAAAGAAGCTTTCTGAGAATCTGCTCTGTGTTCTATGAATTCATCTCACAGAGTTACATCTTTCCCTTCAAGAAGCCTTTCGCTAAGGCTGTTCTTGTGGAATTGGCAAAGGGATATTTGGAAGCCCATAGAGGGCTATGGTGAAAAAGGAAATATCTTCCGTTCAAAAGTGGAAAGAAGCTTTCTGAGAAACTGCTCTGTTTTCTGTTAGTTCATCTCACAGAGTTACATATTGCCCTTCAAGAAGCCTTTCGCCAAGGCTGTTCTTGTGGAACTGTCAAAGTGATATTTGGAAGCCCATAGAGGGCTATGGTGAAAAAGGAAATATCTTCCGTTCAAAACTGGAAAGAAGCTTTCTGAGAAACTGCTCTCTGTTCTGTCAGTTCATCTCACAGAGTTACATCTTGCCCTTCAAAAGCCTTTCGCCAACGCTGTTCTTGTGGAATTGGCAAAGGGATATTTGGAAGCCCATAGAGGGCTATGGTGAAAAAGGAAATATCTTCCGTTCAAAACTGGAAAGAAGCTTTCTTAGAAACGGCTCTGTGTTCTCTGAATTCATCTCACAGAGTTACATTTTTGCCTTCAAGAAGCCTTTCGCTAATGCTCTTCTTCTGGAATTGGCAAAGGGATATTTGGAAGCCCATAGAGGGCTATGGTGAAAAAGGAAATATCTTCCGTTCAAAACTGGAAAGAAGCTTTCTGTGAAACTGCTCTGTGTTCTGTTAATTCATCTCACAGAGTTACATCTTTCCCTTCAAGAAGCCTTTCGCTAAGGCTGTTCTTGTGGAATTGGCAAAGGGATATTTGGAAGCCCATAGAGGGCTATGGTGAAAAAGGAAATATCTTCCGTTCAAAACTGGAAAGAAGCTTTCTGAGAAACTGCTCTGTGTTCTGTTAATTCATCTCACGGAGCTGCATCTTTCCCTTCAAGAAGCCTTTCGCTAAGGCTGTTCATGTGGAATTGGCAAAGTGATATTTGGAAGCCCATAGAGGGCTATGGTGAAAAAGGAAATATCTTCCGTTTAAAACTGGAAAGAAGCTTTCTGAGAAACTGCTCTGTGTTTTGTTAGTTCATCTCACAGAGTCACATCTTTCCCTTCAAGAAGCCTTTCGCTAAGGCTGTTCTTGTGGAATTCGCAAAGGGATATTTGGAAGCCCATAGAGGGCGATGGTGAAAAAGGAAATATCTTCCGTTCAAAACTGGAAAGAAGCTTTCTTAGAAACGGCTCTGTGTTCTCTGAATTCATCTCACAGAGTTACATCTTTGCCTTCAAGAAGCCTTTCGCTAATGCTGTTCTTCTGGAATTGGCAAAGGGATATTTGGAAGCCCATAGAGGGCTATGGTGAAAAAGGAAATATCTTCCGTTCAAAACTGGAAAATAGCTTTCTGAGAAACTGCTCAGTGTTCTCTGAATTCATCTCACAGAGTTACATCTTTCCCTTCAAGAAACCTTTCGCTAAGGCTGTTCTTGTGGAATTGGCAAAGGGATATTTGGAAGCCCATAGAGGGCTATGGTGAAAAAGGAAATATCTTCCGTTGAAAACTGGAAAGAAGCTTTCTGAGAAACTGCTCTGTGTTTTGTTAGTTCATCTCACAGTGTTACATCTTTCCCTTCAAGAAGCCATTCGCTAAGGCTGTTCTTGTGGAACTGTCAAAGTGATATTTGGAAGCCCATAGAGGGCAATGGAGAAAAAGGAAATATCTTCCGTCCAAAACTGGAAAGAAGCTTTCTGAGAATCTGCTCTGTGTTCTATGAATTCATCTCACAGAGTTACATCTTTCCCTTCAAGAAGCCTTTCGCTAAGGCTCTTCTTGTGGAATTGGCAAAGGGATATTTGGAAGCCCATAGAGGGCTATGGTGAAAAAGGAAATATCTTCCGTTCAAAACTGGAAAGAAGCTTTCTGAGAAACTGCTCTGTGTTTTGTTAGTTCATCTCACAGAGTTACATCTTTCCCTTCAAGAAGCCTTTCGCTAAGGCTGTTCTTGTGGAATTCGCAAAGGGATATTTGGAAGCCCATAGAGGGCTATGGTGAAAAAGGAAATATCTTCCGTTCAAAACTGGAAAGAAGGTTTCTTAGAAACGGCTCTGTGTTCTCTGAATTCATCTCACAGAGTTACATCTTTGCCTTCAAGAAGCCTTTCGCTAATGCTGTTCTTCTGGAATTGGCAAAGGGATATTTGGAAGCCCATAGAGGGCTATGGTGAAAAAGGAAATATCTTCCGTTCAAAACTGGAAAATAGCTTTCTGAGAAACTGCTCAGTGTTCTCTGAATTCATCTCACAGAGTTACATCTTTCCCTTCAAGAAACCTTTCGCTAAGGCTGTTCTTGTTGAATTGGCAAAGGGATATTTGGAAGCCCATAGAGGGCTATGGTGAAAAAGGAAATATCTTCCGTTGAAAACTGGAAAGAAGCTTTCTGAGAAACTGCTCTGTGTTTTGTTAGTTCATCTCACAGTGTTACATCTTTCCCTTCAAGAAGCCATTCGCTAAGTCTGTTCTTGTGGAACTGTCAAAGTGATATTTGGAAGCCCATAGAGGGCAATGGAGAAAAAGGAAATATCTTCCGTCCAAAAGTGGAAAGAAGCTTTCTGAGAATCTGCTCTGTGTTCTATGAATTCATCACACAGAGTTACATCTTTCCCTTCAAGAAGCCTTTCGCTAAGGCTCTTCTTGTGGAATTGGCAAAGGGATATTTGGAAGCCCATAGAGGGCTATGGTGAAAAAGGAAATATCTTCCGTTCAAAACTGGAAAGAAGCTTTCTGAGAAACTGCTCTATGTTCTGTTAGTTCATCTCACAGAGTTACATCTTGCCCTTCAAGAAGCCTTTCGCCAAGGCTGTTCTTGTGGAATTGGCAAAGGGATATTTGGAAGCCCATAGAGGGCTATGGTGAAAAAGGAAATATCTTCCGTTCAAAACTGGAAAGAAGCTTTCTGAGAAACTGCTCTGTGTTCTGTTAATTCATCTCACAGAGTTACATCTTTCCCTTCAAGAAGCCTTTCGCTAAGGCTGTTCTTCTGGAACTGGCAAAGGGATATTTGGAAGCCCATAGAGGGTTATGGTGAAAAAGGAAATATCTTCCGTTCAAAACTGGAAAAAGGTTTCTGAGAAACTGCTCTGTGTTCTCTGAATTCATCTCACAGAGTTACATCTTTACCTTCAAGAAGACTTTCGCTAAGGCTGTTCTTGAGGAATTGGCAAAGGGATATTTGGAAACCCATAGAGGGCTATGGTGAAAAAGGAAATATCTTCCGTTCAAAACTGGAAAGAAGCTTTCTGAGAAACTGCTCTGTGTTCTGTCAGTTCATCTCACAGAGTTACATCTTGCCCTTCAAAAGCCTTTCGCCAACGCTGTTCTTGTGGAATTGGCAAAGGGATATTTGGAAGCCCATAGAGGGCTATGGTGAAAAAGGAAATATCTTCCGTTCAAAACTGGAAAGAAGCTTTCTTAGAAACAGCTCTGTGTTCTCTGAATTCATCTCACTGAGTTACATTTTTGCCTTCAAGAAGCCTTTCGCTTATGCTCTTCTTCTGGAATTGGCAAAGGGATATTTGGAAGCCCATAGAGGGCTATGGTGAAAAAGGAAATATCTTCCGTTCAAAACTGGAAAATAGCTTTCTGAGAAACTGCTCAGTGTTCTCTGAATTCATCTCACAGAGTTACATCTTTCCCTTCAAGAAGCCTTTCGCTAAGGCTGTTCTTGTGGAATTGGCAAAGGGATATTTGGAAGCCCATAGAGGGCTATGGTGAAAAAGGAAATATCTTCCGTTCAAAACTGGAAAGAAGCTTTCTGAGAAACTGCTCTGTGTTCTGTTAATTCATCTCACAGAGTTACATCTTTCCCTTCAAGAAGCCTTTCGCTAAGGCTGTTCTTGTGGAATTGGCAAAGGGATATTTGGAAGCCCATAGAGGGCTATGGTGAAAAAGGAAATATCTTCCGTTCAAAACTGGGAAGAAGCTTTCTGAGAAACTGCTCTGTGTTCTGTTAATTCATCTCACGGAGCTGCATCTTTCCCTTCAAGAAGCCTTTCGCTAAGGCTGTTCATGTGGAATTGGCAAAGTGATATTTGGAAGCCCATAGAGGGCTATGGTGAAAAAGGAAATATCTTTCGTTCAAAACTGGAAAGAAGCTTTCTGAGAAACTGTTCTGTGTTCTGTTAGTTCATATCACAGAGTTACATCTTTCCCTTCAAGAAGCCTTTCGCTAAGGCTGTTCTTGTGCAATTGGCAAAGGGATATTTGGAAGCCCATAGAGGGCTATGGTGAAAAATGAAATATCTCCCGTTCAAAACTGGAAAGAAGCTTTCTGAGAAACTGCTCTGTGTTCTCTGAATTCATCTCATGGAGTTACATCTTTCCCTTCAAGTAGACTTTCGCTAAGGCTGTTCTTGTGGAATTGTCAAAGTGATATTTGGAAGCCCATAGAGGGCTATGGTGAAAAAGGAAAAATCTTCCGTTCAAACTGGAAAGAAGCTTTCTGAGAAACTCCTCTGTGTTCTGTTAATTCATCTCACATAGATACATCTTTCCCTTCAATAAGCCTTTCGCTAAGGCTGTTCTTGTGGAATTGGCAAAGGGATATTTGGAAGCCCATAGAGGGCTATGGTGAAAAAGGAAATATCTTCCGTTCAAAACCGGAAAGAAGCTTTCTGAGAAACTGCTCTGTGTTCTCTGAATTCATCTCACAGAGTTACATCTTTACCTTCAAGAAGCCTTTCGCTAAGGCTGTTCTTGTGGAATTGGCAAAGGGATATTTGGAAGCCAATAGAGGGCTATGGTGAAAAAGGAAATATCTTCCGTTCAAAACTGGAAAGAAGCTTTCTGAGAAACTGCTCTGTGTTCTGTTAATTCATCTCACGGAGCTGCATCTTTCCCTTCAAGAAGCCTTTCGCTAAGGCTGTTCATGTGGAATTGGCAAAGTGATATTTGGAAGCCCATAGAGGGGTATGGTGAAAAAGGAAATATCTTCCGTTGAAAACTGGAAAGAAGCTTTCTGAGAAACTGCTCTGTGTTTTGTTAGTTCATCTCACAGAGTTACATCTTTCCCTTCAAGAAGCCTTTCGCTAAGGCTGTTCTTGTGGAATTCGCAGAGGGATATTTGGAAGCCCATAGAGGGCTATGGTGAAAAAGGAAATATCTTCCGTTCAAAACTGGAAAGAAGCTTTCTTAGAAACGGCTCTGTGTTCTCTGAATTCATCTCACAGAGTTACATCTTTGCCTTCAAGAAGCCTTTCGCTAATGCTGTTCTTCTGGAATTGGCAAAGGGATATTTGGAAGCCCATAGAGGGCTATGGTGAAAAAGGAAATATCTTCCGTTCAAAACTGGAAAATAGCTTTCTGAGAAACTGCTCAGTGTTCTCTGAATTCATCTCACAGAGTTACATCTTTCCCTTCAAGAAACCTTTCGCTAAGGCTGTTCTTGTGGAATTGGCAAAGGGATATTTGGAAGCCCATAGAGGGCTATGGTGAAAAAGGAAATATCTTCCGTTGAAAACTGGAAAGAAGCTTTCTGAGAAACTGCTCTGTGTTCTGTTAGTTCATCTCACAGAGTTACATCTTTCCCTTCAAGAAGCCTTTCGCTAAGGCTGTTCTTCTGGAACTGGCAAAGGGATATTTGGAAGCCCATAGAGGGTTATGGTGAAAAAGGAAATATCTTCCGTTCAAAACTGGAAAAAGGTTTCTGAGAAACTGCTCTGTGTTCTCTGAATTCATCTCACAGAGTTACATCTTTACCTTCAAGAAGACTTTCGCTAAGGCTGTTCTTGAGGAATTGGCAAAGGGATATTTGGAAACCCATAGAGGGCTATGGTGAAAAAGGAAATATCTTCCGTTCAAAACTGGAAAGAAGCTTTCTTGGAAACGGCTCTGTGTTCTCTGAATTCATCTCACAGAGTTACATTTTTGCCTTCAAGAAGCCTTTCGCTAATGCTCTTCTTCTGGAATTGGCAAAGGGATATTTGGAAGCCCATAGAGGGCTATGGTGAAAAAGGAAATATCTTCCGTTAAAAACTGGAAAATAGCTTTCTGAGAAACTGCTCAGTGTTCTCTGAATTCATCTCACAGAGTTACATCTTTCCCTTCAAGAAGACTTTCGCTAAGGCTGTTCTTGTGGAATTGGCAAAGGGATATTTGGAAGCCCATAGAGGGCTATGGTGAAAAAGGAAATATCTTCCGTTCAAAACTGGAAAGAAGCTTTCTGAGAAACTGCTCTGTGTTCTGTTAATTCATCTCACAGAGTTACATCTTTCCCTTCAAGAAGCCTTTCGCTAAGGCTGTTCTTGTGGAATTGGCAAAGGGATATTTGGAAGCCCATAGAGGGCTACGGTGAAAAAGGAAATATCTTCCGTTCAAAACTGGGAAGAAGCTTTCTGAGAAACTGCTCTGTGTTCTGTTAATTCATCTCACGGAGCTGCATCTTTCCCTTCAAGAAGCCTTTCGCTAAGGCTGTTCATGTGGAATTGGCAAAGTGATATTTGGAAGCCCATAGAGGGCTATGGTGAAAAAGGAAATATCTTTCGTTCAAAACTGGAAAGAAGCTTTCTGAGAAACTGTTCTGTGTTCTGTTAGTTCATATCACAGAGTTACATCTTTCCCTTCAAGAAGCCTTTCGCTAAGGCTGTTCTTGTGGAACTGGCAAAGGGATATTTGGAAACCCATAGAGGGCTATGGTGAAAAAGGAAATATCTTCCGTTGAAAACTGGAAAGAAGCTTTCTGAGAAACTGCTCTGTGTTTTGTTAGTTCATCTCACAGAGTTACATCTTTCCCTTCAAGAAGCCTTTCGCTAAGGCTGTTCTTGTGGAATTCGCAAAGGGATATTTGGAAGCCCATAGAGGGCTATGGTGAAAAAGGAAATATCTTCCGTTCAAAACTGGAAAGAAGGTTTCTTAGAAACGGCTCTGTGTTCTCTGAATTCATCTCACAGAGTTACATCTTTGCCTTCAAGAAGCCTTTCGCTAATGCTGTTCTTCTGGAATTGGCAAAGGGATATTTGGAAGCCCCTAGAGGGCTATGGTGAAAAAGGAAATATCTTCCGTTCAAAACTGGAAAATAGCTTTCTGAGAAACTGCTCAGTGTTCTCTGAATTCATCTCACAGAGTTACATCTTTCCCTTCAAGAAACCTTTCGCTAAGGCTGTTCTTGTGGAATTGGCAAAGGGATATTTGGAAGCCCATAGAGGGCTATGGTGAAAAAGGAAATATCTTCCGTTGAAAACTGGAAAGAAGCTTTCTGAGAAACTGCTCTGTGTTTTGTTAGTTCATCTCACAGTGTTACATCTTTCCCTTCAAGAAGCCATTCGCTAAGGCTGTTCTTGTGGAACTGTCAAAGTGATATTTGGAAGCCCATAGAGGGCAATGGAGAAAAAGGAAATATCTTCCGTCCAAAAGTGGAAAGAAGCTTTCTGAGAATCTGCTCTGTGTTCTATGAATTCATCACACAGAGTTACATCTTTCCCTTCAAGAAGCCTTTCGCTAAGGCTCTTCTTGTGGAATTGGCAAAGGGATATTTGGAAGCCCATAGAGGACTATGGTGAAAAAGGAAATATCTTCCGTTCAAAACTGGAAAGAAGCTTTCTGAGAAACTGCTCTATGTTCTGTTAGTTCATCTCACAGAGTTACATCTTGCCCTTCAAGAAGCCTTTCGCCAAGGCTGTTCTTGTGGAATTGGCAAAGGGATATTTGGAAGCCCATAGAGGGCTATGGTGAAAAAGGAAATATCTTCCGTTCAAAACTGGAAAGAAGCTTTCTGAGAAACTGCTCTGTGTTCTGTTAATTCATCTCACAGAGTTACATCTTTCCCTTCAAGAAGCCTTTCGCGAAGGCTGTTCTTCTGGAACTGGCAAAGGGATATTTGGAAGCCCATAGAGGGTTATGGTGAAAAAGGAAATATCTTCCGTTCAAAATTGGAAAAAGGTTTCTGAGAAACTGCTCTGTGTTCTCTGAATTCATCTCACAGAGTTACATCTTTACCTTCAAGAAGACTTTCTCTAAGGCTGTTCTTGAGGAATTGGCAAAGGGATATTTGGAAACCCATAGAGGGCTATGGTGAAAAAGGAAATATCTTCCGTTCAAAACTGGAAAGAAGCTTTCTGAGAAACTGCTCAGTGTTCTCTGAATTCATCTCACAGAGTTACATCTTGCCCTTCAAAAGCCTTTCGCCAACGCTGTTCTTGTGGAATTGGCAAAGGGATATTTTGACGCCCATAGAGGGCTATGGTGAAAAAGGAAATATCTTCCGTTCAAAACTGGAAAGAAGCTTTCTTAGAAACGGCTCTGTGTTCTCTGAATTCATCTCACTGAGTTACATTTTTGCCTTCAAGAAGCCTTTCGCTTATGCTCTTCTTCTGGAATTGGCAAAGGGATATTTGGAAGCCCATAGAGGGCTATGGTGAAAAAGGAAATATCTTCCGTTCAAAACTGGAAAATAGCTTTCTGAGAAACTGCTCAGTGTTCTCTGAATTCATCTCACAGAGTTACATCTTTCCCTTCAAGAAGCCTTTCGCTAAGGCTGTTCTTGTGGAATTGGCAAAGGGATATTTGGAAGCCCATAGAGGGCTATGGTGAAAAAGGAAATATCTTCCGTTCAAAACTGGAAAGAAGCTTTCTGAGAAACTGCTCTGTGTTCTGTTAATTCATCTCACAGAGTTACATCTTTCCCTTCAAGAAGCCTTTCGCTAAGGCTGTTCTTGTGGAATTGGCAAAGGGATATTTGGAAGCCCATAGAGGGCTATGGTGAAAAAGGAAATATCTTCCGTTCAAAACTGGGAAGAAGCTTTCTGAGAAACTGCTCTGTGTTCTGTTAATTCATCTCACGGAGCTGCATCTTTCCCTTCAAGAAGCCTTTCGCTAAGGCTCTTCATGTGGAATTGGCAAAGTGATATTTGGAAGCCCATAGAGGGTTATGGTGAAAAAGGAAATATCTTTCGTTCAAAATTGGAAAGAAGCTTTCTGAGAAACTGTTCTGTGTTCTGTTAGTTCATATCACAGAGTTACATCTTTCCCTTCAAGAAGCCTTTCGCTAAGGCTGTTCTTGTGCAATTGGCAAAGGGATATTTGGAAGCCCATAGAGGGCTATGGTGAAAAATGAAATATCTCCCGTTCAAAACTGGAAAGAAGCTTTCTGAGAAACTGCTCTGTGTTCTCTGAATTCATCTCATGGGGTTACATCTTTCCCTTCAAGTAGCCTTTCGCTAAGGCTGTTCTTGTGGAATTGTCAAAGTGATATTTGGAAGCCCATAGAGGGCTATGGTGAAAAAGGAAAAATCTTCCGTTCAAACTGGAAAGAAGCTTTCTGAGAAACTCCTCTGTGTTCTGTTAATTCATCTCACAGAGATACATCTTTCCCTTCAAGAAGCCTTTCGCTAAGGCTGTTCTTGTGGAATTGGCAAAGTGATATTTGGAAGCCCATAGACGGCTATGGTGAAAAAGGAAATATCTTCCGTTCAAAACCGGAAAGAAGCTTTCTGAGAAACTGCTCTGTGTTCTCTGAATTCAACTCACAGAGTTACATCTTTACCTTCAAGAAGACTTTCGCTAAGGCTGTTCTTGAGTAATTGGCAAAGGGATATTTGGAAGCCCATAGAGGGCTATGGTGAAAAAGGAAATATCTTCCGTTCAAAACTGGAAAGAAGCTTTCTGAGAAACTGTTCTGTGTTCTGTTAATTCATCTCACAGAGTTACATCTTTCCCTTCAAGAAGCCTTTCGCTAAGGCTGTTCTTGTGGAATTGGCAAAGGGATATTTGGAAGCCCATAGAGGGCTATGGTGAAAAAGGAAATATCTTCCGTTCAAAACTGGAAAGAAGCTTTCTGTGAAACTGCTCTGTGTTCTGTTAATTCATCTCACAGTGTTACATCTTTCCCTTCAAGAAGCCATTCGCTAAGGCTGTTCTTGTGGAATTGGCAAAGTGATATTTGGAAGCCCATAGAGGGCTATGGTGAAAAAGGAAATATCTTCCGTTCAAAACTGGAAAGAAGCTTTCTGAGAAACTGCTCTGTGTTCTATGAATTCATCTCACAGAGTTACATCTTTCCCTTCAAGAAGCCTTTCGCTAAGGCTCTTCTTGTGGAATTGGCAAAGGGATATTTGGAAGCCCATAGAGGGCTATGGTGAAAAAGGAAATATCTTCCGTTCAAAACTGGAAAGAAGCTTTCTGAGAAACTGCTCTGTGTTCTGTTAGTTCATCTCACAGAGTTACATCTTGCCCTTCAAGAAGCCTTTCGCCAAGGCTGTTCTTGTGGAATTGGCAAAGGGATATTTGGAAGCCCATAGAGGGCTATGGTGAAAAAGGAAATATCTTCCGTTCAAAACTGGAAAGAAGCTTCCTGAGAAACTGCTCTGTGTTCTGTTAATTCATCTCACAGAGTTACATCTTTCCCTTCAAGAAGCCTTTCGCTGAGGCTGTTCTTGTGGAACTGGCAAAGGGATATTTCGAAGCTCATAGACGGCTATGGTGAAAAAGGAAATATCTTCCGTTCAAAACTGGAAAGAAGCTTTCTGAGAAACTGCTCTGTGTTCTCTGAATTCATCTCACAGAGTTACATCTTTCCCTTCAAGAACCCTTTCGCTAAGGCTGTTCTTGTGGAACTGGCAAAGGGATATTTCGAAGCTCATAGACGGCTATGGTGAAAAAGGAAATATCTTCCGTTCAAAAGTGGAAAGAAGCTTTCTGAGAAACTGCTCTGTGTTCTCTGAATTCATCTCACAGAGTTACATCTTTCCCTTCAAGAAGCCTTTCGCTAAGGCTGTTTTTGTGGAATTGGCACAGTGATATCTGGAAGCCCATAGAGGGCTATGGTGAAAAAGGAAATATCTTCCGTTCAAAACTGGAAAGAAGCTTCCTGAGAAACTGCTCTGTGTTCTGTTAGTTCATCTCACAGAGTTACATCTTGCCCTTCAAGAAGCCTTTCGCCAACGCTGTTCTTGTGGAAGTGGCAAAGGGATATTTGGAAGCCCATAGAGGGCTATGGTTAAAAAAGGAAATATCTTCCGTTCAAAACTGGAAAGAAGCTTTCTGAGAAACTGCTCTGTGATCTGTTAGTTCATCTCACAGAGTTAAATCTTTCCCTTCAAAAAGCCTTTCGCTAAGGCTGTTCTTATGGAACTGGAAAAGGGATATTTTGAAGCCCATAGAGGGCTATGGTGAAAAAGGAAATATCTTCCGTTCAAAACTGGAAAGAAGCTTTCTGAGAAACTGCTCTGTGTTCTGTTACTTCATCTCACAGAGCTGCATCTTTCCCTTCAAGAAGCCTTTCGCCAAGGCTGTTCTTATGGAATTGGCAAAGGGATATTTGGAAGCCCTTAGAGGGCTATGGTGAAAAAGGAAATATCTTCCGATCAAAACTGGAAAGAAGCATTCTGAGAAACTGCTCTGTGTTCTCTTAGTTCATCTCACAGAGTTACATCTTTCCCTTCAAGAAGCCTTTCGCTAAGGCTGTTCTTGTGGAATTGGCAAAGGGATATTTGGAAGCCCATAGAGGGCTATGGTGAAAAAGGAAATATCTTCCGTTCAAAACTGGAAAGAAGCTTTCTGAGAAACTGCTCTGTGTTCTATGAATTCATCCCACAGAGTTACATCTTTCCCTTCCAGAAGCCTTTCGCTAAGGCTGTTCTTGTGGAATTGGCAAAGGGATATTTGGAAGCCCATAGAGGGCTATGGTGAAAAAGGAAATATCTTCCGTTCAAAACCGGAAAGAAGCTTTCTGAGAAACTGCTCTGTGTTCTCTGAATTCACCTCACAGTGTTACATCTTTACCTTCAACAAGACTTTCGCTAAGGCTGTTCTTGAGGAATTGGCAAAGGGATATTTGGAAACCCATAGAGGGCTATGGTGAAAAAGGAAATATCTTCCGTTCAAAACTGGAAAGAAGCTTTCTGAGAAACGGCTCTGTGTTCTCTGAATTCATCTCACAGAGTTACATCTTTCCCTTCAAGAAGCCTTTCGCTAAGGCTGTTCTTGTGGAATTGGCAAAGGGATATTTGGAAGCCCATAGAGGGCTATGGTGAAAAAGGTAATATCTTCCGTTCAAAACTGGAAAGAAGCTTTCTGAGAAACTACTCTGTGTTCTGTTAGTTCATCTCACAGAGTTACATCTTGCCCTTCAAGAAGCCTTTCGCCAAGGCTGTTCTTGTGGAATTGGCAAAGGGATATTTGGAACCCCATAGAGGGTTATGGTGAAAAAGGAAATATCTTCCGTTCAAAACTGGAAAGAAGCTTTCTGAGAAACTGCTCTGTGTTCTGTTAGTTCATCTCACAGAGTTACATCTTTCCCTTCAAGAAGCCTTTCGCTAAGGCTGTTCTTCTGGAACTGGCAAAGGGATATTTGGAAGCCCATAGAGGGTTATGGTGAAAAAGGAAATATCTTCCGTTCAAAACTGGAAAAAGGTTTCTGAGAAACTGCTCTGTGTTCTCTGAATTCATCTCACAGAGTTACATCTTTACCTTCAAGAAGACTTTCGCTAAGGCTGTTCTTGAGGAATTGGCAAAGGGATATTTGGAAACCCATAGAGGGCTATGGTGAAAAAGGAAATATCTTCCGTTCAAAACTGGAAAGAAGCTTTCTGAGAAACTGCTCTGTGTTCTGTCAGTTCATCTCACAGAGTTACATCTTGCCCTTCAAAAGCCTTTCGCCAACGCTGTTCTTGTGGAATTGGCAAAGGGATATTTGGACGCCCATAGAGGGCTATGGTGAAAAAGGAAATATCTTCCGTTCAAAACTGGAAAGAAGCTTTCTTAGAAACGGCTCTGTGTTCTCTGAATTCATCTCACTGAGTTACATTTTTGCCTTCAAGAAGCCTTTCGCTTATGCTCTTCTTCTGGAATTGGCAAAGGGATATTTGGAAGCCCATAGAGGGCTATGGTGAAAAAGGAAATATCTTCCGTTCAAAACTGGAAAATAGCTTTCTGAGAAACTGCTCAGTGTTCTCTGAATTCATCTCACAGAGTTACATCTTTCCCTTCAAGAAGCCTTTCGCTAAGGCTGTTCTTGTGGAATTGGCAAAGGGATATTTGGAAGCCCATAGAGGGCTATGGTGAAAAAGGAAATATCTTCTGTTCAAAACTGGAAAGAAGCTTTCTGAGAAACTGCTCTGTGTTCTGTTAATTCATCTCACAGAGTTACATCTTTCCCTTCAAGAAGCCTTTCGCTAAGGCTGTTCTTGTGGAATTGGCAAAGGGATATTTGGAAGCCCATAGAGGGCTACGGTGAAAAAGGAAATATCTTCCGTTCAAAACTGGGAAGAAGCTTTCTGAGAAACTGCTCTGTGTTCTGTTAATTCATCTCACGGAGCTGCATCTTTCCCTTCAAGAAGCCTTTCGCTAAGGCTGTTCATGTGGAATTGGCAAAGTGATATTTGGAAGCCCATAGAGGGTTATGGTGAAAAAGGAAATATCTTTCGTTCAAAACTGGAAAGAAGCTTTCTGAGAAACTGTTCTGTGTTCTGTTAGTTCATATCACAGAGTTACATCTTTCCCTTCAAGAAGCCTTTCGCTAAGGCTGTTCTTGTGCAATTGGCAAAGGGATATTTGGAAGCCCATAGAGGGCTATGGTGAAAAATGAAATATCTCCCGTTCAAAACTGGAAAGAAGGTTTCTGAGAAACTGCTCTGTGTTCTCTGAATTCATCTCATGGGGTTACATCTTTCCCTTCAAGTAGCCTTTCGCTAAGGCTGTTCTTGTGGAATTGTCAAAGTGATATTTGGAAGCCCATAGAGGGCTATGGTGAAAAAGGAAAAATCTTCCGTTCAAACTGGAAAGAAGCTTTCTGAGAAACTCCTCTGTGTTCTGTTAATTCATCTCACAGAGATACATCTTTCCCTTCAAGAAGCCTTTCGCTAAGGCTGTTCTTGTGGAATTGGCAAAGGGATATTTGGAAGCCCATGGACGGCTATGGTGAAAAAGGAAATATCTTCCGTTCAAAACCGGAAAGAAGCTTCTGAGAAACTGCTCTGTGTTCTCTGAATTCATCTCACAGAGTTACATCTTTACCTTCAAGAAGACTTTCGCTAAGGCTGTTCTTGAGTAATTGGCAAAGGGATATTTGGAAGCCCATAGAGGGCTATGGTGAAAAAGGAAATATCTTCCGTTCAAAACTGGAAAGAAGCTTTCTGAGAAACTGTTCTGTGTTCTGTTAATTCATCTCACAGAGTTACATCTTTCCCTTCAAGAAGCCTTTCGCTAAGGCTGTTCTTGTGGAATTGGCAAAGGGATATTTGGAAGCCCATAGAGGGCTATGGTGAAAAAGGAAATATCTTCCGTTCAAAACTGCAAAGAAGCTTTCTGTGAAACTGCTCTGTGTTCTGTTAATTCATCTCACAGTGTTAGATCTTTCCCTTCAAGAAGCCATTCGCTAAGGCTGTTCTTGTGGAATTGGCAAAGTGATATTTGGAAGCCCATAGAGGGCTATGGTGAAAAAGGAAATATCTTCCGTTCAAAACTGGAAAGAAGCTTTCTGAGAAACTGCTCTGTGTTCTATGAATTCATCTCACAGAGTTACATCTTTCCCTTCAAGAAGCCTTTCGCTAAGGCTCTTCTTGTGGAATTGGCAAAGGGATATTTGGAAGCCCATAGAGGGCTATGGTGAAAAAGGAAATATCTTCCGTTCAAAACTGGAAAGAAGCTTTCTGAGAAACTGCTCTGTGTTCTGTTAGTTCATCTCACAGAGTTACATCTTGCCCTTCAAGAAGCCTTTCGCCAAGGCTGTTCTTGTGGAATTGGCAAAGGGATATTTGGAAGCCCATAGAGGGCTATGGTGAAAAAGGAAATATCTTCCGTTCAAAACTGGAAAGAAGCTTCCTGAGAAACTGCTCTGTGTTCTGTTAATTCATCTCACAGAGTTACATCTTTCCCTTCAAGAAGCCTTTCGCTGAGGCTGTTCTTGTGGAACTGGCAAAGGGATATTTCGAAGCTCATAGACGGCTATGGTGAAAAAGGAAATATCTTCCGTTCAAAACTGGAAAGAAGCTTTCTGAGAAACTGCTCTGTGTTCTCTGAATTCATGTCACAGAGTTACATCTTTCCCTTCAAGAACCCTTTCGCTAAGGCTGTTCTTGTGGAACTGGCAAAGGGATATTTCGAAGCTCATAGACGGCTATGGTGAAAAAGGAAATATCTTCCGTTCAAAACTGGAAAGAAGCTTTCTGAGAAACTGCTCTGTGTTCTCTGAATTCATCTCACAGAGTTACATCTTTCCCTTCAAGAAGCCTTTCGCTAAGGCTGTTTTTGTGGAATTGGCACAGTGATATCTGGAAGCCCATAGAGGGCTATGGTGAAAAAGGAAATATCTTCCGTTCAAAACTGGAAAGAAGCTTCCTGAGAAACTGCTCTGTGTTCTGTTAGTTCATCTCACAGAGTTACATCTTGCCCTTCAAGAAGCCTTTCGCCAACGCTGTTCTTGTGGAAGTGGCAAAGGGATATTTGGAAGCCCATAGAGGGCTATGGTTAAAAAAGGAAATATCTTCCGTTCAAAACTGGAAAGAAGCTTTCTGAGAAACTGCTCTGTGATCTGTTAGTTCATCTCACAGAGTTAAATCTTTCCCTTCAAAAAGCCTTTCGCTAAGGCTGTTCTTATGGAACTGGAAAAGGGATATTTGGAAGCCCATAGAGGGCTATGGTGAAAAAGGAAATATCTTCCGTTCAAAACTGGAAAGAAGCTTTCTGAGAAACTGCTCTGTGTTCTGTTACTTCATCTCACAGAGCTGCATCTTTCCCTTCAAGAAGCCTTTCGCCAAGGCTGTTCTTATGGAATTGGCAAAGGGATATTTGGAAGCCCTTAGAGGGCTATGGTGAAAAAGGAAATATCTTCCGATCAAAACTGGAAAGAAGCATTCTGAGAAACTGCTCTGTGTTCTGTTAGTTCATCTCACAGAGTTACATCTTTCCCTTCAAGAAGCCTTTCGCTAAGGCTGTTCTTGTGGAATTGGCAAAGTGATATTTGGAAGCCCATAGAGGGCTATGGTGAAAAAGGAAATATCTTCCGTTCAAAACTGGAAAGAAGCTTTCTGAGAAACTGCTCTGTGTTCTATGAATTCATCCCACAGAGTTACATCTTTCCCTTCCAGAAGCCTTTCGCTAAGGCTGTTCTTGTGGAATTGGCAAAGGGATATTTGGAAGCCCATAGAGGGCTATGGTGAAAAAGGAAATATCTTCCGTTCAAAACCGGAAAGAAGCTTTCTGAGAAACTGCTCTGTGTTCTCTGAATTCACCTCACAGTGTTACATCTTTACCTTCAACAAGACTTTCGCTAAGGCTGTTCTTGAGGAATTGGCAAAGGGATATTTGGAAACCCATAGAGGGCTATGGTGAAAAAGGAAATATCTTCCGTTCAAAACTGGAAAGAAGCTTTCTGAGAAACGGCTCTGTGTTCTCTGAATTCATCTCACAGAGTTACATCTTTCCCTTCAAGAAGCCTTTCGCTAAGGCTGTTCTTGTGGAATTGGCAAAGGGATATTTGGAAGCCCATAGAGGGCTATGGTGAAAAAGGTAATATCTTCCGTTCAAAACTGGAAAGAAGCTTTCTGAGAAACTACTCTGTGTTCTGTTAGTTCATCTCACAGAGTTACATCTTGCCCTTCAAGAAGCCTTTCGCCAAGGCTGTTCTTGTGGAATTGGCAAAGGGATATTTGGAACCCCATAGAGGGCTATGGTGAAAAAGGAAATATCTCCCGTTCAAAACTGGAAAGAAGCTTTCTGAGAAACTGCTCTGTGTTCTGTTAGTTCATCTCACAGAGTTACATCTTTCCCTTCAAGAAGCCTTTCGCTAAGGCTGTTCTTGTCGAACTGGCAAAGGGATATTTGGAAGCTCATAGAGGGCTATGGTGAAAAAGGAAATATCTTCCGTTCAAAACTGGAAAGAAGCTTTCTGAGAAACTGCTCTGTGTTCTCTGAATTCATCTCACAGAGTTACATCTTTACCTTCAAGAACCCTTTCGCTAAGGCTGTTCTTGTGGAATTGGCAAAGGGATATTTCGAAGCTCATAGACGGCTATGGTGAAAAAGGAAATATCTTCCGTTCAAAACTGGAAAGAAGCTTTCTGAGAAACTGCTCTGTGTTCTGTTAATTCATCTCACAGAGTTACATCTTTCCCTTCAAGAAGCCTTTCGCTAAGGCTGTTTTTGTGGAATTGGCAGAGTGATATTTGGAAGCCCATAGAGGGCTATGGTGAAAAAGGAAATATCTTCCGTTCAAAACTGGAAAGAAGCATTCTGAGAAACTGCTCTGTGTTCTGTTAGTTCATCTCACAGAGTTACATCTTGCCCTTCAAGAAGCCTTTCGCTAAGGCTGTTCTTGTGGAATTGGCAAAGGGATATTTGGAAGCCCATAGAGGGCTATGGTGAAAAAGGAAATATCTTCCGTTCAAAACAGGAAAGAAGCATTCTGAGAAACTGCTCTGTGTTCTGTTAATTCATCTCACAGAGTTACATCTTTTCCTTCAAGAAGCCTTTCCTAAGGCTGTTCTTGTGGAATTGGCAAAGGGATATTGGGAAGCCCATAGAGGGCTATGGTGAAAAAGGAAATTTCTTCCGTTGAAAACTGGAAAGAAGCTTTCTGAGAAACTGCTCTGTGTTTTGTTAGTTCATCTCACAGAGTTACGTCTTTGCCTTCAAGAAGCCTTTCGCTAAGGCTTTTATTGTGGAACTGGCAAAGGGATATTTGGAAGCCCATAGAGGGCAATGGAGAAAAAGGAAATATCTTCCCTCCAAAACTGGAAAGAAGCTTTCTGAGAATCTGCTCAGTGTTCTCTGAATTCATCTCACAGAGTTACATCTTTCCCTTCAAGAAGCCTTTCGCTAAGGCTGTTCTTGTGGAATTGGCAAACGGATATTTGGAAGCCCAAAGAGGGCTATGGTGAAAAAGGAAATATCTCCCGTTCAAAACTGGAAAGAAGCTTTCTGAGAAACTGCTCAGTGTTCTCTGAATTCATCTCACAGAGTTACATCTTTCCCTTCAAGAAGCCTTTCGCTAAGGCTGTTCTTGTGGAATTGGCAAAGGGATATTTGGAAGCCTATAGAGGGCTATGGTGAAAAAGGAAATATCTCCCGTTCAAAACTGGAAAGAAGCTTTCTGAGAAACTGCTCTGTGTTCTGTTAATTCATCTCACAGAGATACATCTTTCCTTTCAAGAAGCCTTTCGCTAAGGCTGTTCTTGTGGAATTGGCAAAGTGATATTTGGAAGCCCATACAGGGCTATGGTGAAAAAGGAAATATCTTCCGTTCAAAACTGGAAAGAAGCTTTCTGAGAAACTGCTCTGTGTTCTCTGAATTCTTCTCACAGAGTTACATCTTTCCCTTCAAGAAGCCTTTCGCTAAGGCTGTTCTTGTGGAACTGGCAAAGGGATATTTGGAAACCCATAGAGGGCTATGGTGAAAAAGGAAATATCTTCCGTTGAAAACTGGAAAGAAGCTTTCTGAGAAACTGCTCTGTGTTTTGTTAGTTCATCTCACAGAGTTACATCTTTCCCTTCAAGAAGCCTTTCGCTAAGGCTGTTCTTGTGGAATTGGCAAAGTGATATTTGGAAGCCCATAGAGGGATACGGTGAAAAAGGAAATATCTTCCGTTCAAAACTGGAAAGAAGTTTTCTGAGAAACTGCTCTGTTTTCTATGAATTCATCTCACAGAGTTACATGTTTCCCTTCAAGAAGCCTTTCGCTAAGGCTGTTCTTGTGGAATTGGCAAAGGGATATTTGGAAGCCCATAGAGGGCTATGGTGAAAAAGGAAATATCTTCCGTTCAAAACCGGAAAGAAGCTTTCTGAGAAACTGCTCTGTGTTCTCTGAAATCATCTCACAGAGTTACATCTTTCCCTTCAAGAAGCCTTTCGCTAAGGCTGTTTTTGTGGAATTGGCAAAGGGATATTTGGAAGCCCATAGAGGGCTATGGTGAAAAAGGAAATATCTTCCGTTCAAAACTGGAAAGAAGCTTTCTGAGAATCTGCTCTGTGTTCTGTTAGTTCATCTCACAGAGTTACATCTTTCCCTTCAAGAAGCCTTTCGCTAAGGCTGTTCTTATGGAACTGGCAAAGGGATATTTGGAAGCCCATAGAGGGCTTTGGTGAAAAAGGAAATATCTTCCGTTCAAAACTGGAAAGAAGCTTTCTGAGAAACTGCTCTGTGTTCTCTGAATTCATCTCACAGAGTTACATTTTTCCCTTCAAGAAGCCTTTCGCTAAGGCTGTTCTTGTGGAATTGGCAAAGGGATATTTGGAAGCCCAAAGAGGGCTATGGTGAAAAAGGAAATATCTTCCGTTCAAAACTGGAAAGAAGCATTCTGAGAAACTGCTTTGTGTTCTGTTAATTCATCTCACAGAGTTAAATCTTTTCCTTCAAGAAGCCTTTCCTAAGGCTGTTCTTGTGGAATTGGCAAAGGGATATTTGGAAGCCCATAGAGGGCTATGGTGAAAAAGGAAATTTCTTCCGTTGAAAACTGGAAAGAAACTTTCTGAGAAACTGCTCTGTGTTTTGTTAGTTCATCTCACAGAGTTACGTCTTTGCCTTCAAGAAGCCTTTCGCTAAGGCTTTTCTTGTGGAACTGGCAAAGGGATATTTGGAAGCCCATAGAGGGCAATGGAGAAAAAGGAAATATCTTCCCTCCAAAACTGGAAAGAAGCTTTCTGAGAATCTGCTCAGTGTTCTCTGAATTCATCTCACAGAGTTACATCTTTCCCTTCAAGAAGCCTTTCGCTAAGGCTGTTCTTGTGGAATTGGCAAAGGATATTTGGAAGCCCATAGAGGGCTATGGTGAAAAAGGAAATATCTTCCGTTCAAACCTGGAAAGAAGCTTTCTGAGAAACTGCTCTGTGTTCTGTTAGTTTATCTCACAGAGTTACATCTTTCCCTTCAAGAAGCCTTTCCCTAAGGCTGTTCTTGTGGCATTGGCAAAGTGATATTTGGAAGCCCATAGAGGGCTATGATGAAAAAGGAAATATCTTCCGTTCAAAACTGGAAAGAAGCTTTCTGAGAAACTGCTCTGTGTTCTCTGAATTCATCTCACAGAGTTACATCATTCCCTTCCAGAAGCCTTTCGCTAAGGCTGTTCTTGTGGAATTGGCAAAGGGATATTTGGAAGCCCATAGAGGGCTATGGTGAAAAAGGAAATATCTTCCGTTCAAAACCGGAAAGAAGCTTTCTGAGAAACTGCTCTGTGTTCTCTGAATTCATCTCACAGAGTTACATCTTTACCTTCAAGAAGACTTTCGCTAAGGCTGTTCTTGAGGAATTGGCAAAGGGATATTTGGAAGCCCATAGTGGGCTATGGTGAAAAAGGAAATATCTTCCGTTCAAAACTGGAAAGAAGCTTTCTGAGAAACGGCTCTGTGTTCTCTGAATTCATCTCACAGAGTTACATCTTTGCCTTCAAGAAGCCTTTCGCTAATGCTGTTCTTGTGGAATTGGCAAAGGGATATTTGGAAGCCCATAGAGGGTTATGGTGAAAAAGGAAATATCTTCCGTTCAAAACTGGAAAGAAGCTTTCTGAGAAAATGCTCTGTGTTCTCTGAATTCATCTCACAGAGTTACATCTTTCCCTTCAAGAAGCCTTTCGCTAAGGTTGTTCTTGTGGAATTGGCAAAGGGATATTTGGAAGCCCATAGAGGGCTATGGTGAAAAAGGAAATATCTTCCGTTCAAAACTGGAAAGAAGCTTTCTGAGAAACTGCTCTGTGTTCTGTTACTTCATCTCACAGAGCTGCATCTTTCCTTTCAAGAAGCCTTTCGCCAAGGCTGTTCTTATGGAATTGGCAAAGGGATATTTGGAAGCCCATAGAGGGCTATGGTGAAAAAGGAAATATCTTCCGTTCAAAACTGGAAAGAAGCATTCTGAGAAACTGCTCTGTGTTCTGTTAGTTCATCTCACAGAGTTACATCTTTCCCTTCAAGAAGCCTTTCGCTAAGGCTGTTCTTGTGGAATTGGCAAAGTGATATTTGGAAGCCCATAGAGGGCTATGGTGAAAAAGGAAATATCTTCCGTTCAAAACTGGAAAGAAGCATTCTGAGAAACTGCTCTGTGTTCTATGAATTCATCTCACAGAGTTACATCTTTCCCTTCCAGAAGCCTTTCGCTAAGGCTGTTCTTGTGGAATTGGCAAAGGGATATTTGGAAGCCCATAGAGGGCTATGGTGAAAAAGGAAATATTTTCCGTTCGAAACCGGAAAGAAGCTTTCTGAGAAACTGCTCTGTGTTCTCTGAATTCATCTCACAGAGTTACATCTTTACCTTCAAGAAGACTTTCGCTAAAGCTGTTCTTGAGGAATTGGCAATGGGATATTTGGAAACCCATAGAGGGCTATGGTGAAAAAGGAAATATCTTCCGTTCAAAACTGGAAAGAAGCTTTCTGAGAAACTGCTCTGTGTTCTGTCAGTTCATCTCACAGAGTTACATCTTGCCCTTCAAAAGCCTTTCGCCAACGCTGTTCTTGTGGAATTGGCAAAGGGATATTTGGAAGCCCATAGAGGGCTATGGTGGAAAAGGAAATATCTTCCGTTCAAAACTGGAAAGAAGCTTTCTGAGAAACTGCTCTGTGTTTTGTTAGTTCATCTCACAGAGTTACATCTTTCCCTTCAAGAAGCCTTTCGCTAAGGCTGTTCTTGTGGAACTGGCAAAGGGATATTTGGAAGCCCATAGAGGGCTATGGTGAAAAAGGAAATATCTTCCGTTCAAAACTGGAAAGAAGCTTTCTGAGAAACTGCTCTGTGTTCTGTGAATTCTTCTCACAGAGTTACATCTTTCCCTTCAAGAAGCCTTTCGCTAAGGCTGTTCTTGTGGAACTGGCAAAGGGATATTTGGAAACCCATAGAGGGCTATGGTGAAAAAGGAAATATCTTCCGTTCAAAACTGGAAAGAAGCTTTCTCAGAAACTGCTCTGTGTTCTGTTAATTCATCTCACGGAGCTGCATCTTTCCCTTCAAGAAGCCTTTCGCTAAGGCTGTTCATGTGGAATTGGCAAAGTGATATTTGGAAGCCCATAGAGGGCTATGGTGAAAAAGGAAATATCTTTCGTTCAAAACTGGAAAGAAGCTTTCTGAGAAACTGTTCTGTGTTCTGTTAGTTCATATCACAGAGTTACATCTTTCCCTTCAAGAAGCCTTTCGCTAAGGCTGTTCTTGTGGAACTGGCAAAGGGATATTTGGAAGCCCATAGAGGGCTATGGTGAAAAAGGAAATATCTTCCGTTCAAAACTGGAAAATAGCTTTCTGAGAAACTGCTCAGTGTTCTCTGAATTCATCTCACACAGTTACATCTTTCCCTTCAAGAAAGCTTTCGCTAAGGCTGTTCTTGTGGAATTGGCAAAGGGATATTTGGAAGCCCATAGAGGGCTATGGTGAAAAAGGAAATATCTTCCGTTGAAAACTGGAAAGAAGCTTTCTGAGAAACTGCTCTGTGTTTTGTTAGTTCATCTCACAGTGTTACATCTTTCCCTTCAAGAAGCCATTCGCTAAGGCTGTTCTTGTGGAACTGTCAAAGTGATATTTGGAAGCCCATAGAGTGCAATGGAGAAAAAGGAAATATCTTCCGTCCAAAACTGGAAAGAAGCCTTCTGAGAATCTGCTCTGTGTTCTATGAATTCATCTCACAGAGTTACATCTTTCCCTTCAAGAAGCCTTTCGCTAAGGCTCTTCTTGTGGAATTGGCAAAGGGATATTTGGAAGCCCATAGAGGGCTATGGTGAAAAAGGAAATATCTTCCGTTCAAAACTGGAAAGAAGCTTTCTGAGAAACTGCTCTGTGTTCTGTTAGTTCATCTCACAGAGTTACATCTTGCCCTTCAAGAAGCCTTCCGCCAAGGCTGTTCTGGTGGAATTGGCAAAGGGATATTTGGAAGCCCATAGAGGGCTATGGTGAAAAAGGAAATATCTTCCGTTCAAAACTGGAAAGAAGCTTTCTGAGAGACTGCTCTGTGTTCTGTTAATTCATCTCACAGAGTTACATCTTTCCCTTCAAGAAGCCTTTCGCTAAGGCTGTTCTTCTGGAACTGGCAAAGGGATATTTGGAAGCCCATAGAGGGTTATGGTGAAAAAGGAAATATCTTCCGTTCAAAACTGGAAAAAGGTTTCTGAGAAACTGCTCTGTGTTCTCTGAATTCATCTCACAGAGTTACATCTTTACCTTCAAGAAGACTTTCGCTAAAGCTGTTCTTGAGGAATTGGCAAAGGGATATTTGGAAACCCATAGAGGGCTATGGTGAAAAAGGAAATATCTTCCGTTCAAAACTGGAAAGAAGCTTTCTGAGAAACTGCTCTGTGTTCTGTCAGTTCATCTCACAGAGTTACATCTTTCCCTTCAAAAGCCTTTCGCCAACGCTGTTCTTGTGGAAATGGCAAAGGGATATTTGGAAGCCCATAGAGGGCTATGGTGGAAAAGGAAATATCTTCCGTTCAAAACTGGAAAGAAGCTTTCTGAGAAACTGCTCTGTGTTTTGTTAGTTCATCTCACAGAGTTACATCTTTCCCTTCAAGAAGCCTTTCGCTAAGGCTGTTCTTGTGGAACTGGCAAAGGGATATTTGGAAGCCCATAGAGGGCTATGGTGAAAAAGGAAATATCTTCCGTTCAAAACTGGAAAGAAGCTTTCTGAGAAACTGCTCTGTGTTCTGTGAATTCTTCTCACAGAGTTACATCTTTCCCTTCAAGAAGCCTTTCGCTAAGGCTGTTCTTGTGGAACTGGCAAAGGGATATTTGGAAACCCATAGAGGGCTATGGTGAAAAAGGAAATATCTTCCGTTGAAAACTGGAAAGAAGCTTTCTGAGAAACTGCTCTGTGTTTTGTTAGTTCATCTCACAGAGTTACATCTTTCCCTTCAAGAAGCCTTTCGCTAAGGCTGTTCTTGTGGAATTCGCAAAGGGATATTTGGAAGCCCATAGAGGGCTATGGTGAAAAAGGAAATATCTTCCGTTCAAAACTGGAAAGAAGCTTTCTTAGAAACGGCTCTGTGTTCTCTGAATTCATCTCACAGAGTTACATCTTTGCCTTCAAGAAGCCTTTCGCTAATGCTGTTCTTCTGGAATTGGCAAAGGGATATTTGGAAGCCCATAGAGGGCTATGGTGAAAAAGGAAATATCTTCCGTTCAAAACTGGAAAATAGCTTTCTGAGAAACTGCTCAGTGTTCTCTGAATTCATCTCACAGAGTTACATCTTTCCCTTCAAGAAACCTTTCGCTAGGGCTGTTCTTGTGGAATTGGCAAAGGGATATTTGGAAGCCCATAGAGGGCTATGGTGAAAAAATAAATATCTTCCGTTGAAAACTGGAAAGAAGCTTTCTGAGAAACTGCTCTGTGTTTTGTTAGTTCATCTCACAGTGTTACATCTTTCCCTTCAAGAAGCCATTCGCTAAGGCTGTTCTTGTGGAACTGTCAAAGTGATATTTGGAAGCCCATAGAGGGCAATGGAGAAAAAGGAAATATCTTCCGTCCAAAACTGGAAAGAAGCCTTCTGAGAATCTGCTCTGTGTTCTATGAATTCATCTCACAGAGTTACATCTTTCCCTTCAAGAAGCCTTTCGCTAAGGCTCTTCTTGTGGAATTGGCAAAGGGATATTTGGAAGCCCATAGAGGGCTATGGTGAAAAAGGAAATATCTTCCGTTCAAAACTGGAAAGAAGCTTTCTGAGAAACTGCTCTGTGTTCTGTTAGTTCATCTCACAGAGTTACATCTTGCCCTTCAAGAAGCCAT
Organism: Chlorocebus sabaeus; assembly: GCF_047675955.1. NCBI lineage: Eukaryota > Metazoa > Chordata > Mammalia > Primates > Cercopithecidae > Chlorocebus > Chlorocebus sabaeus. The sequence continues at coordinate 2,463,382 of NW_027326857.1, forward strand.
TCGCCAAGGCTGTTCTTGTGGAATTGGCAAAGGGATATTTGGAAGCCCATAGAGGGCTATGGTGAAAAAGGAAATATCTTCCGTTCAAAACTGGAAAGAAGCTTTCTGAGAAACTGCTCTGTGTTCTGTTAATTCATCTCACAGAGTTACATCTTTCCCTTCAAGAAGCCTTTCGCTAAGGCTGTTCTTCTGGAACTGGCAAAGGGATATTTGGAAGCCCATAGAGGGTTATGGTGAAAAAGGAAATATCTTCCGTTCAAAACTGGAAAAAGGTTTCTGAGAAACTGCTCTGTGTTCTCTGAATTCATCTCACAGAGTTACATCTTTACCTTCAAGAAGACTTTCGCTAAGGCTGTTCTTGAGGAATTGGCAAAGGGATATTTGGAAACCCATAGAGGGCTATGGTGAAAAAGGAAATATCTTCCGTTCAAAACTGGAAAGAAGCTTTCTGAGAAACTGCTCTGTGTTCTGTCAGTTCATCTCACAGAGTTACATCTTGCCCTTCAAAAGCCTTTCGCCAACGCTGTTCTTGTGGAATTGGCAAAGGGATATTTGGAAGCCCATAGAGGGCTATGGTGAAAAAGGAAATATCTTCCGTTCAAAACTGGAAAATAGCTTTCTGAGAAACTGCTCAGTGTTCTCTGAATTCATCTCACAGAGTTACATCTTTCCCTTCAAGAAGCCTTTCGCTAAGGCTGTTCTTGTGGAATTGGCAAAGGGATATTTGGAAGCCCATAGAGGGCTATGGTGAAAAAGGAAATATCTTCCGTTGAAAACTGGAAAGAAGCTTTCTGAGAAACTGCTCTGTATTTTGTTAGTTCATCTCACAGAGTTACGTCTTTGCCTTCAAGAAGCCTTTCGCTAAGGCTTTTCTTGTGGAACTGTCAAAGGGATATTTGGAAGCCCATAGAGGGCAATGGAGAAAAAGGAAATATCTTCCGTCCAAAACTGGAAAGAAGCTTTCTGAGAATCTGCTCAGTGTTCTCTGAATTCATCTCACAGAGTTACATCTTTCCCTTCAAGAAGCCTTTCGCTAAGTCTGTTCTTGTGGAATTGGCAAAGGGATATTTGGAAGCCCATAGAGGGCTATGGTGAAAAAGGAAATATCTTCCGTTCAAAACTGGAAAGAAGCTTTCTGAGAAACTGCTCTGTGTTCTGTTAATTCATCTCACAGAGTTACATCTTTCCCTTCAAGAAGCCTTTCGCTAAGGCTGTTCTTGTGGAATTGGCAAAGGGATATTTGGAAGCCCATAGAGGGCTATGGTGAAAAAGGAAATATCTTCCGTTCAAAACTGGAAAGAAGCTTTCTGAGAAACTGCTCTGTGTTCTGCTAATTCATCTCACGGAGCTGCATCTTTCCCTTCAAAAAGCCTTTGGCTAAGGCTGTTCATGTGGAATTGGCAAAGTGATATTTGGAAGCCCATAGAGGGCTATGGTGAAAAAGGAAATATCTTTCGTTCAAAACTGGAAAGAAGCTTTCTGAGAAACTGTTCTGTGTTCTGTTAGTTCATATCACAGAGTTACATCTTTCCCTTCAAGAAGCCTTTCGCTACGGCTGTTCTTGTGGAACTGGCAAAGGGATATTTGGAAGCACATAGAGGGCTATGGTGAAAAAGGAAATATCTTCCGTTCAAAACTGGAAAGAAGCTTTCTTAGAAACTGCTCTGTGTTCTGTTAGTTCATCTCACAGAGTTACATCTTGCCCTTCAAGAAGCCTTTCGCCAACGCTGTTCTTGTGGAACTGGCAAAGGGATATTTGGAAGCCCTTAGAGGGCTATGTTTAAAAAAGGATATATCTTCCGTTCAAAACTGGAAAGAAGCTTTCTGAGAAACTGCTCTGTGATCTGTTAGTTCATCTCACAGAGTTACATCTTTCCCTTCAAGAAGCCTTTCGCTAAGGCTGTTCTTATGGAACTGGCAAAGGGATATTTGGAAGCCCATAGAGGGCTATGGTGAAAAAGGAAATATCTTCCGTTCAAAACTGGAAAGAAGCTGTCTGAGAAACTGCTCTGTGTTCTGTTAATTCATCTCACAGAGTTACATCTTTCCATTCAAGAAGCCTTTCGCTAAGGCTGTTCTTGGGGGATTGGCAAAGGGATATTTGGAAGCCCATAGAGGGCTATGGTGAAAAAGGAAATATCTTCCGTTCAAAACTGGAAAGAAGCTTTCTGAGAAACTGCTCTGTGTTCTGTTACTTCATCTCACAGAGCTGCATCTTTTCCTTCAAGAAGCCTTTCGCCAAGGCTGTTCTTATGGAATTGGCAAAGGGATATTTGGAAGCCCATAGAGGGCTATGGTGAAAAAGGAAATATCTTCCGTTCAAAACTGGAAAGAAGCATTCTGAGAAACTGCTCTGTGTTCTGTTAGTTCATCTCACAGAGTTACATCTTTCCCTTCAAGAAGCCTTTCGCTAAGGCTGTTCTTGTGGAATTGGCAAAGTGATATTTGGAAGCCCATAGAGGGCTATGGTGAAAAAGGAAATATCTTCCGTTCAAAACTGGAAAGAAGCTTTCTGAGAAACTGCTCTGTGTTCTATGAATTCATCTCACAGAGTTACATCTTTCCCTTCCAGAAGCCTTTCGCTAAGGCTGTTCTTGTGGAATTGGCAAAGGGATATTTGGAAGCCCATAGAGGGCTATGGTGAAAAAGGAAATATCTTCCGTTCAAAACCGGAAAGAAGCTTTCTGAGAAACTGCTCTGTGTTCTCTGAATTCATCTCACAGAGTTACATCTTTACCTTCAAGAAGACTTTCGCTAAGGCTGTTCTTGAGGAATTGGCAAAGGGATATTTGGAAACCCATAGAGGGCTATGGTGAAAAAGGAAATATCTTCCGTTCAAAACTGGAAAGAAGCTTTCTGAGAAACTGCTCTGTGTTCTGTCAGTTCATCTCACAGAGTTACATCTTGCCCTTCAAAAGCCTTTCGCCAACGCTGTTCTTGTGGAATTGGCAAAGGGATATTTGGAAGCCCATAGAGGGCTATGGTGAAAAAGGAAATATCTTCCGTTCAAAACTGGAAAGAAGCTTTCTGAGAAACGGCTCTGTGTTCTCTGAATTCATCTCACAGTGTTACATCTTTGCCTTCAAGAAGCCTTTCGCTAATGCTCTTCTTCTGGAATTGGCAAAGGGATATTTGGAAGCCCATAGAGGCTATGGTGAAAAAGGAAATATCTTCCGTTCAAAACTGGAAAATAGCTTTCTGAGAAACTGCTCAGTGTTCTCTGAATTCATCTCACAGAGTTACATCTTTCCCTTCAAGAAGCCTTTCGCTAAGGCTGTTCTTGTGGAATTGGCAAAGGGATATTTGGAAGCCCATAGAGGGCTATGGTGAAAAAGGAAATATCTTCCGTTGAAAACTGGAAAGAAGCTTTCTGAGAAACTGCTCTGTGTTTTGTTAGTTCATCTCACAGAGTTACGTCTTTGCCTTCAAGAAGCCTTTCGCTAAGGCTTTTCTTGTGGAACTGTCAAAGGGATATTTGGAATCCCATAGAGGGCAATGGAGAAAAAGGAAATATCTTCCGTCCAAAACTGGAAAGAAGCTTTCTGAGAATCTGCTCAGTGTTCTCTGAATTCATCTCACAGAGTTACATCTTTCCCTTCAAGAAGCCTTTCGCTAAGGCTGTTCTTGTGGAATTGGCAAAGGGATATTTGGAAGCCCATAGAGGGCTATGGTGAAAAAGGAAATATCTTCCGTTCAAAACTGGAAAGAAGCTTTCTGAGAAACTGCTCTGTGTTCTGTTAATTCATCTCACAGAGTTACATCTTTCCCTTCAAGAAGCCTTTCGCTAAGGCTGTTCTTGTGGAATTGGCAAAGAGATATTTGGAAGCCCATAGAGGGCTATGGTGAAAAAGGAAATATCTTCCGTTCAAAACTTGAAAGAAGCTTTCTGAGAAACTGCTCTGTGTTCTGTTAATTCATCTCACGGAGCTGCATCTTTCCCTTCAAGAAGCCTTTCGCTAAGGCTGTTCATGTGGAATTGGCAAAGTGATATTTGGAAGCCCATAGAGGGCTATGGTGAAAAAGGAAATATCTTTCGTTCAAAACTGGAAAGAAGCTTTCTGAGAAACTGTTCTGTGTTCTGTTAGTTCATCTCACAGAGTTACATCTTTCCCTTCAAGAAGCCTTTCGCTAAGGATGTTCTTGTGGAACTGGCAAAGGGATATTTGGAAGCCCTTAGAGGGCTATGGTGAAAAAGGAAATATCTTCCGTTCAAAACTGGAAAGAAGCTTTCTGAGAAACTGCTCTGTGTTCTCTGAATTCTTCTCACAGAGTTACATCTTTCCCTTCAAGAAGCCTTTCGCTAAGGCTGTTCTTGTGGAACTGGAAAAGGGATATTTGGAAACCCATAGAGGGCTATGGTGAAAAAGGAAATATCTTCCGTTGAAAACTGGAAAGAAGCTTTCTGAGAAACTGCTCTGTGTTTTGTTAGTTCATCTCACAGAGTTACATCTTTCCCTTCAAGAAGCCTTTCGCTAAGGCTGTTCTTGTGGAATTCGCAAAGGGATATTTGGAAGCCCATAGAGGGCTATGGTGAAAAAGGAAATAACTTCCGTTCAAAACTGGAAAGAAGCTTTCTTAGAAACGGCTCTGTGTTCTCTGAATTCATCTCACAGAGTTACATCTTTGCCTTCAAGAAGCCTTTCGCTAATGCTGTTCTTCTGGAATTGGCAAAGGGATATTTGGAAGCCCATAGAGGGCTATGGTGAAAAAGGAAATATCTTCCGTTCAAAACTGGAAAATAGCTTTCTGAGAAACTGCTCAGTGTTCTCTGAATTCATCTCACAGAGTTACATCTTTCCCTTCAAGAAACCTTTCGCTAAGGCTGTTCTTGTGGAATTGGCAAAGGGATATTTGGAAGCCCATAGAGGGCTATGGTGAAAAAGGAAATATCTTCCGTTGAAAACTGGAAAGAAGCTTTCTGAGAAACTGCTCTGTGTTTTGTTAGTTCATCTCACAGTGTTACATCTTTCCCTTCAAGAAGCCATTCGCTAAGGCTGTTCTTGTGGAACTGTCAAAGTGATATTTGGAAGCCCATAGAGTGCAATGGAGAAAAAGGAAATATCTTCCGTCCAAAACTGGAAAGAAGCCTTCTGAGAATCTGCTCTGTGTTCTATGAATTCATCTCACAGAGTTACATCTTTCCCTTCAAGAAGCCTTTCGCTAAGGCTCTTCTTGTGGAATTGGCAAAGGGATATTTGGAAGCCCATAGAGGGCTATGGTGAAAAAGGAAATATCTTCCGTTCAAAACTGGAAAGAAGCTTTCTGAGAAACTGCTCTGTGTTCTGTTAGTTCATCTCACAGAGTTACATCTTGCCCTTCAAGAAGCCTTTCGCCAAGGCTGTTCTGGTGGAATTGGCAAAGGGATATTTGGAAGCCCATAGAGGGCTATGGTGAAAAAGGAAATATCTTCCGTTCAAAACTGGAAAGAAGCTTTCTGAGAAACTGCTCTGTGTTCTGTTAATTCATCTCACAGAGTTACATCTTTCTCTTCAAGAAGCCTTTCGCTAAGGCTGTTCTTCTGGAACTGGCAAAGGGATATTTGGAAGCCCATAGAGGGCTATGGTGAAAAAGGAAATATCTTCCGTTCAAAACTGGAAAGAAGATTTCTGAGAAACTGCTCTGTGTTCTCTGAATTCTTCTCACAGAGTTACATCTTTCCCTTCAAGAAGCCTTTCGCTAAGGCTGTTCTTGTGGAACTGGCAAAGGGATATTTGGAAACCCATAGAGGGCTATGGTGAAAAAGGAAATATCTTCCGTTGAAAAATGGAAAGAAGCTTTCTGAGAAACTGCTCTGTGTTTTGTTAGTTCATCTCACAGAGTTACATCTTTCCCTTCAAGAAGCCTTTCGCTAAGGCTGTTCTTGTGGAATTGGCAAAGGGATATTTGGAAGCCCATAGAGGGCTATGGTGAACAAGGAAATATCTTCCGTTCAAAACTGGAAAGAAGCTTTCTTAGAAACGGCTCTGTGTTCTCTGAATTCATCTCACAGAGTTACATCTTTGCCTTCAAGAAGCCTATCGCTAATGCTGTTCTTCTGGAATTGGCAAAGGGATATTTGGAAGCCCATAGAGGGCTATGGTGAAAAAGGAAATATCTTCCGTTCAAAACTGGAAAATAGCTTTCTGAGAAACTGCTCAGTGTTCTCTGAATTCATCTCACAGAGTTACATCTTTCCCTTCAAGAAACCTTTCGCTAAGGCTGTTCTTGTGGAATTGGCAAAGGGATATTTGGAAGCCCATAGAGGGCTATGGTGAAAAAGGAAATATCTTCCGTTGAAAACTGGAAAGAAGCTTTCTGAGAAACTGCTCTGTGTTCTGTTAATTCATCTCACAGAGTTACATCTTTCCCTTCAAGAAGCCTTTCGCTAAGGCTGTTCTTCTGGAACTGGCAAAGGGATATTTGGAAGCCCATAGAGGGCTATGGTGAAAAAGGAAATATCTTCCGTTCAAAACTGGAAAAAGGTTTCTGAGAAACTGCTCTGTGTTCTCTGAATTCATCTCACAGAGTTACATCTTTACCTTCAAGAAGACTTTCGCTAAGGCTGTTCTTGAGGAATTGGCAAAGGGATATTTGGAAACCCATAGAGGGCTATGGTGAAAAAGGAAATATCTTCCGTTCAAAACTGGAAAGAAGCTTTCTGAGAAACTGCTCTGTGTTCTGTCAGTTCATCTCACAGAGTTATATCTTGCCCATCAAAAGCCTTTCGTCAACGCTGTTCTGGTGTAATTGGCAAAGGGATATTTGGAAGCCCATAGAGGGCTATGGTGAAAAAGGAAATATCTTCCGTTCAAAACTGGAAAGAAGCTTTCTTAGAAACGGCTCTGTGTTCTCTGAATTCATCTCACAGAGTTACATTTTTGCCTTCAAGAAGCCTTTCGCTAATGCTCTTCTTCTGGAATTGGCAAAGGGATATTTGGAAGCCCATAGAGGGCTATGGTGTAAAAGGAAATATCTTCCGTTCAAAACTGGAAAATAGCTTTCTGAGAAACTGCTCAGTGTTCTCTGAATTCATCTCACAGATTTACATCTTTCCCTTCAAGAAGCCTTTCGCTAAGGCTGTTCTTGTGGAATTGGCAAAGGGATATTTGGAAGCCCATAGAGGGCTATGGTGAAAAAGGAAATATCTTCCGTTGAAAACTGGAAAGAAGCTTTCTGAGAAACTGCTCTGTGTTTTGTTAGTTCATCTCACAGAGTTACGTCTTTGCCTTCAAGAAGCCTTTCGCTAAGGCTTTTCTTGTGGAACTGTCAAAGGGATATTTGGAAGCCCATAGAGGGCAATGGAGAAAAAGGAAATATCTTCCGTCCAAAACTGGAAAGAAGCTTTCTGAGAATCTGCTCAGTGTTCTCTGAATTCATCTCACAGAGTTACATCTTTCCCTTCAAGAAGCCTTTCGCTAAGGCTGTTCTTGTGGAATTGGCAAAGGGATATTTGGAAGCCCATAGAGGGCTATGGTGAAAAAGGAAATATCTTCCGTTCAAAACTGGAAAGAAGCTTTCTGAGAAACTGCTCTGTGTTCTGTTAATTCATCTCACAGAGTTACATCTTTCCCTTCAAGAAGCCTTTCGCTAAGGCTGTTCTTGTGGAATTGGCAAAGGGATATTTGGAAGCCCATAGAGGGCTATGGTGAAAAAGGAAATATCTTCCGTTCAAAACTGGAAAGAAGCTTTCTGAGAAACTGCTCTGTGTTCTGTTAATTCATCTCACGGAGCTGCATCTTTCCCTTCAAGAAGCCTTTCGCTAAGGCTGTTCATGTGGAATTGGCAAAGTGATATTTGGAAGCCCATAGAGGGCTATGGTGAAAAAGGAAATATCTTTCGTTCAAAACTGGAAAGAAGCTTTCTGAGAAACTGTTCTGTGTTCTGTTAGTTCATATCACAGAGTTACATCTTTCCCTTCAAGAAGCCTTTCGCTAAGGCTGTTCTTGTGGAACTGGCAAAGGGATATTTGGAAGCCCATAGAGGGCTATGGTGAAAAAGGAAATATCTTCCGTTCAAAACTGGAAAGAAGCTTTCTGAGAAACTGCTCTGTGTTCTCTGAATTCTTCTCACAGAGTTACATCTTTCCCTTCAAGAAGCCTTTCGCTAAGGCTGTTCTTGTGGAACTGGCAAAGGGATATTTTGAAACCCATAGAGGGCTATGGTGAAAAAGGAAATATCTTCCGTTGAAAACTGGAAAGAAGCTTTCTGAGAAACTGCTCTGTGTTTTGTTAGTTCATCTCACAGAGTTACATCTTTCCCTTCAAGAAGCCTTTCGCTAAGGCTGTTCTTGTGGAATTCGCAAAGGGATATTTGGAAGCCCATAGAGGGCTATGGTGAAAAAGGAAATATCTTCCGTTCAAAACTGGAAAGAAGCTTTCTTAGAAACGGCTCTGTGTTCTCTGAATTCATCTCACAGAGTTACATCTTTGCCTTCAAGAAGCCTTTCGCTAATGCTGTTCTTCTGGAATTGGCAAAGGGATATTTGGAAGCCCATAGAGGGCTATGGTGAAAAAGGAAATATCTTCCGTTCAAAACTGGAAAATAGCTTTCTGAGAAACTGCTCAGTGTTCTCTGAATTCATCTCACAGAGTTACATCTTTCCCTTCAAGAAACCTTTCGCTAAGGCTGTTCTTGTGGAATTGGCAAAGGGATATTTGGAAGCCCATAGAGGGCTATGGTGAAAAAGGAAATATCTTCCGTTGAAAACTGGAAAGAAGCTTTCTGAGAAACTGCTCTGTGTTTTGTTAGTTCATCTCACAGTGTTACATCTTTCCCTTCAAGAAGCCATTCGCTAAGGCTGTTCTTGTGGAACAGTCAAAGTGATATTTGGAAGCCCATAGAGTGCAATGGAGAAAAAGGAAATATCTTCCGTCTAAAACTGGAAAGAAGCCTTCTGAGAATCTTCTCTGTGTTCCATGAATTCATCTCACAGAGTTACATCTTTCCCTTCAAGAAGCCTTTCGCTAAGGCTGTTCTTGTGGAATTGGCAAAGGGATATTTGGAAGCCCATAGAGGGCTATGGTGAAAAAGGAAATATCTTCCGTTCAAAACTGGAAAGAAGCTTTCTGAGAAACTGCTCTGTGTTCTGTTAGTTCATCTCACAGAGTTACATCTTGCCCTTCAAGAAGCCTTTCGCCAAGGCTGTTCTGGTGGAATTGGCAAAGGGATATTTGGAAGCCCATAGAGGGCTATGGTGAAAAAGGAAATATCTTCCGTTCAAAACTGGAAAGAAGCTTTCTGAGAAACTGCTCTGTGTTCTGTTAATTCATCTCACAGAGTTACATCTTTCCCTTCAAGAAGCCTTTCGCTAAGGCTGTTCTTCTGGAACTGGCAAAGGGATATTTGGAAGCCCATAGAGGGTTATGGTGAAAAAGGAAATATCTTCCGTTCAAAACTGGAAAAAGGTTTCTGAGAAACTGCTCTGTGTTCTCTGAATTCATCTCACAGAGTTACATCTTTACCTTCAAGAAGACTTTCGCTAAAGCTGTTCTTGAGGAATTGGCAAAGGGATATTTGGAAACCCATAGAGGGCTATGGTGAAAAAGGAAATATCTTCCGTTCAAAACTGGAAAGAAGCTTTCTGAGAAACTGCTCTGTGTTCTGTCAGTTCATCTCACAGAGTTACATCTTGCCCTTCAAAAGCCTTTCGCCAACGCTGTTCTTGTGGAATTGGCAAAGTGATATTTGGAAGCCCATAGAGGGCTATGGTGGAAAAGGAAATATCTTCCGTTCAAAACTGGAAAGAAGCTTTCTGAGAAACTGCTCTGTGTTCTGTTAATTCATCTCACAGAGTTACATCTTTCCCTTCAAGAAGCCTTTCGCTAAGGCTGTTCTTGTGGAATTGGCAAAGGGATATTTGGAAGCCCATAGAGGGCTATGGTGAAAAAGGAAATATCTTCCGTTCAAAACTGGAAAGAAGCTTTCTGAGAAACTGCTCTGTGTTCTGTTAATTCATCTCACGGAGCTGCATCTTTCCCTTCAAGAAGCCTTTCGCTAAGGCTGTTCATGTGGAATTGGCAAAGTGATATTTGGAAGCCCATAGAGGGCTATGGTGAAAAAGGAAATATCTTTCGTTCAAAACTGGAAAGAAGATTTCTGAGAAACTGTTCTGTGTTCTGTTAGTTCATATCACAGAGTTACATCTTTCCCTTCAAGAAGCCTTTCGCTAAGGCTGTTCTTGTGGAACTGGCAAAGGGATATTTGGAAGCCCATAGAGGGCTATGGTGAAAAAGGAAATATCTTCCGTTCAAAACCGGAAAGAAGCTTTCTGAGAAACTGCTCTGTGTTCTCTGAATTCTTCTCACAGAGTTACATCTTTCCCTTCAAGAAGCCTTTCGCTAAGGCTGTTCTTGTGGAAATGGCAAAGGGATATTTGGAAACCCATAAAGGGCTATGGTGAAAAAGGAAATATCTTCCGTTGAAAACTGGAAAGAAGCTTTCTGAGAAACTGCTCTGTGTTTTGTTAGTTCATCTCACAGAGTTACATCTTTCCCTTCAAGAAGCCTTTCGCTAAGGCTGTTCTTGTGGAATTCGCAAAGGGATATTTGGAAGCCCATAGAGGGCTATGGTGAAAAAGGAAATATCTTCCGTTCAAAACTGGAAAGAAGCTTTCTTAGAAACGGCTCTGTGTTCTCTGAATTCATCTCACAGAGTTACATCTTTGCCTTCAAGAAGCCTTTCGCTAATGCTGTTCTTCTGGAATTGGCAAAGGGATATTTGGAAGCCCATAGAGGGCTATGGTGAAAAAGGAAATATCTTCCGTTCAAAACTGGAAAATAGCTTTCTGAGAAACTGCTCAGTGTTCTCTGAATTCATCTCACAGAGTTACATCTTTCCCTTCAAGAAACCTTTCGCTAAGGCTGTTCTTGTGGAATTGGCAAAGGGATATTTGGAAGCCCATAGAGGGCTATGGTGAAAAAATAAATATCTTCCGTTGAAAACTGGAAAGAAGCTTTCTGAGAAACTGCTCTGTGTTTTGTTAGTTCATCTCACAGCGTTACGTCTTTGCCTTCAAGAAGCCTTTCGCTAAGGCTTGTCTTGTGGAACTGTCAAAGGGATATTTGGAAGCCCATAGAGGGCAATGGAGAAAAAGGAAATATCTTCCGTCCAAAACTGGAAAGAAGCTTTCTGAGAATCTGCTCAGTGTTCTCTGAATTCATCTCACAGAGTTACATCTTTCCCTTCAAGAAGCCTTTCGCTAAGGCTGTTCTTGTGGAATTGGCAAAGGGATATTTGGAAGCCCATAGAGGGCTATGGTGAAAAAGGAAATATCTTCCGTTCAAAACTGGAAAGAAGCTTTCTGAGAAACTGCTCTGTGTTCTGTTAATTCATCTCACAGAGTTACATCTTTCCCTTCAAGAAGCCTTTCGCTAAGGCTGTTCTTGTGGAATTGGCAAAGGGATATTTGGAAGCCCATAGAGGGCTATGGTGAAAAAGGAAATATCTTCCGTTCAAAACTGGAAAGAAGCTTTCTGAGAAACTGCTCTGTGTTCTGCTAATTCATCTCACGGAGCTGCATCTTTCCCTTCAAAAAGCCTTTGGCTAAGGCTGTTCATGTGGAATTGGCAAAGTGATATTTGGAAGCCCATAGAGGGCTATGGTGAAAAAGGAAATATCTTTCGTTCAAAACTGGAAAGAAGCTTTCTGAGAAACTGTTCTGTGTTCTGTTAGTTCATATCACAGAGTTACATCTTTCCCTTCAAGAAGCCTTTCGCTAAGGCTGTTCTTGTGGAACTGGCAAAGGGATATTTGGAAACCCGTAGAGGGCTATGGTGAAAAAGGAAATATCTTCCGTTCAAAACTGGAAAGAAGCTTTCTGAGAAACTGCTCTGTGTTCTGTCAGTTCATCTCACAGAGTTACATCTTGCCCTTCAAAAGCCTTTCGCCAACGCTGTTCTTGTGGAATTGGCAAAGGGATATTTGGAAGCCCATAGAGGGCTATGGTGAAAAAGGAAATATCTTCCGTTCAAAACTGGAAAATAGCTTTCTGAGAAACTGCTCAGTGTTCTCTGAATTCATCTCACAGAGTTACATCTTTCCCTTCAAGAAGCCTTTCGCTAAGGCTGTTCTTGTGGAATTGGCAAAGGGATATTTGGAAGCCAATAGAGGGCTGTGGTGAAAAAGGAAATATCTTCCGTTGAAAACTGGAAAGAAGCTTTCTGAGAAACTGCTCTGTGTTTTGTTAGTTTATCTCACAGAGTTACGTCTTTGCCTTCAAGAAGCCTTTCGCTAAGGCTTTTCTTGTGGAACTGTCAAAGGGATATTTGGAAGCCCATAGAGGGCAATGGAGAAAAAGGAAATATCTTCCGTCCAAAACTGGAAAGAAGCTTTCTGAGAATCTGCTCAGTGTTCTCTGAATTCATCTCACAGACTTACATCTTTCCCTTCAAGAAGCCTTTCGCTAAGGCTGTTCTTGTGGAATTGGCAAAGGGATATTTGGAAGCCCATAGAGGGCTATGGTGAAAAAGGAAATATCTTCCGTTCAAAACTGGAAAGAAGCTTTCTGAGAAACTGCTCTGTGTTCTGTTAATTCATCTCACAGAGTTACATCTTTCCCTTCAAGAAGCCTTTCGCTAAGGCTGTTCTTGTGGAATTGGCAAAGGGATATTTGGAAGCCCATAGAGGGCTATGGTGAAAAAGGAAATATCTTCCGTTCCAAACTGGAAAGAAGCTTTCTGAGAAACTGTTCTGTGTTCTGTTAATTCATCTCACAGAGTTACATCTTTCCCTTCAAGAAGCCTTTCGCTAAGGCTGTTCTTGTGGAACTGGCAAAGGGATATTTGGAAGCCCATAGAGGGCTATGGTGAAAAAGGAAATATCTTCCGTTCAAAACTGGAAAGAAGCTTTCTTAGAAACTGCTCTGTGTTCTGTTAGTTCATCTCACAGAGTTACATCTTGCCCTTCAAGTAGCCTTTCGCCATCGCTGTTCTTGTGGAACTGGCAAAGGGATATTTGGAAGCCCTAGAGGGCTATGTTTAAAAAAGGAAATATCTTCCGTTCAAAACTGGAAAGAAGCTTTCTGAGAAACTGCTCTGTGATCTGTTAGTTCATCTCACAGAGTTACATCTTTCCCTTCAAGAAGCCTTTCGCTAAGGCTGTTCTTATGGAACTGGCAAAGGGATATTTGTAAGCCCATAGAGGGCTATGGTGAAAAAGGAAATATCTTCCGTTCAAAACTGGAAAGAAGCTTTCTGAGAAACTGCTCTGTGTTCTGTTAATTCATCTCACAGAGTTACATCTTTCCCTTCAAGAAGCCTTTCGCTAAGTCTGTTCTTGTGGAATTGGCAAAGGGATATTTGGAAGCCCATAGAGGGCTATGGTGAAAAAGGAAATATCTTCCGTTCAAAACTGGAAAGAAGCTTTCTGAGAAACTGCTCTGTGTTCTGTTACTTCATCTCACAGAGCTGCATCTTTCCCTTCAAGAAGCCTTTCGCCAAGGCTGTTCTTATGGAATTGGCAAAGGGATATTTGGAAGCCCATAGAGGGCTATGGTGAAAAAGGAAATATCTTCCGTTCAAAACTGGAAAGAAGCATTCTGAGAAACTGCTCTGTGTTCTGTTAGTTCATCTCACAGAGTTACATCTTTCCCTTCAAGAAGCCTTTCGCTAAGGCTGTTCTTGTGGAATTGGCAAAGTGATATTTGGAAGCCCATAGAGGGCTATGGTGAAAAAGGAAATATCTTCCGTTCAAAACTGGAAAGAAGCTTTCTGAGAAACTGCTCTGTGTTCTATGAATTCATCTCACAGAGTTACATCTTTCCCTTCCAGAAGCCTTTCGCTAAGGCTGTTCTTGTGGAATTGGCAAAGGGATATTTGGAAGCCCATAGAGGGCTATGGTGAAAAAGGAAATATCTTCCGTTCAAAACCGGAAAGAAGCTTTCTGAGAAACTGCTCTGTGTTCTCTGAATTCATCTCACAGAGTTACATCTTTACCTTCAAGAAGACTTTCGCTAAGGCTGTTCTTGAGGAATTGGCAAAGGGATATTTGGAAACCCATAGAGGGCTATGGTGAAAAAGGAAATATCTTCCGTTCAAAACTGGAAAGAAGCTTTCTGAGAAACTGCTCTGTGTTCTGTCAGTTCATCTCACAGAGTTACATCTTGCCCTTCAAAAGCCTTTCGCCAACGCTGTTCTTGTGGAATTGGCAAAGGGATATTTGGAAGCCCATAGAGGGCTATGGTGAAAAAGGAAATATCTTCCGTTCAAAACTGGAAAGAAGCTTTCTGAGAAACGGCTCTGTGTTCTCTGAATTCATCTCACAGAGTTACATCTTTGCCTTCAAGAAGCCTTTCGCTAAGGCTTTTCTTGTGGAACTGTCAAAGGGATATTTGGAAGCCCATAGAGGGCAATGGAGAAAAAGGAAATATCTTCCGTCCAAAACTGGAAAGAAGCTTTCTGAGAATCTGCTCAGTGTTCTCTGAATTCATCTCACAGAGTTACATCTTTCCCTTCAAGAAGCCTTTCGCTAAGGCTGTTCTTGTGGAATTGGCAAAGGGATATTTGGAAGCCCATAGAGGGCTATGGTGAAAAAGGAAATATCTTCCGTTGAAAACTGGAAAGAAGCTTTCTGAGAAACTGCTCTGTGTTTTGTTAGTTCATCTCACAGTGTTACATCTTTCCCTTCAAGAAGCCATTCGCTAAGGCTGTTCTTGTGGAACTGTCAAAGTGATATTTGGAAGCCCATAGAGGGCAATGGAGAAAAAGGAAATATCTTCCGTCCAAAACTGGAAAGAAGCCTTCTGAAAATCTACTCTGTGTTCTATGAATTCATCTCACAGAGTTACATCTTTCCCTTCAAGAAGCCTTTCGCTAAGGCTCTTCTTGTGGAATTGGCAAAGGGATATTTGGAAGCCCATAGAGGGCTATGGTGAAAAAGGAAATATCTTCCGTTCAAAAGTGGAAAGAAGCTTTCTGAGAAACTGCTCTGTGTTCTGTTAGTTCATCTCACAGAGTTACATCTTGCCCTTCAAGAAGCCTTTCGCCAAGGCTGTTCTTGTGGAATTGGCAAAGGGATATTTGGAAGCCCATAGAGGGCTATGGTGAAAAAGGAAATATCTTCCGTTCAAAACTGGAAAGAAGCTTTCTTAGAAACGGCTCTGTGTTCTCTGAATTCATCTCACAGAGTTACATTTTTGCCTTCAAGAAGCCTTTCGCTAATGCTCTTCTTCTGGAATTGGCAAAGGGATATTTGGAAGCCCATAGAGGGCTATGGTGTAAAAGGAAATATCTTCCGTTCAAAACTGGAAAATAGCTTTCTGAGAAACTGCTCAGTGTTCTCTGAATTCATCTCACAGAGTTACATCTTTCCCTTCAAGAAGCCTTTCGCTAAGGCTGTTCTTGTGGAATTGGCAAAGGGATATTTGGAAGCCCATAGAGGGCTATGGTGAAAAAGGAAATATCTTCCGTTCAAAACTGGAAAGAAGCTTTCTGAGAAACTGCTCTGTGTTCTGTTAATTCATCTCACAGAGTTACATCTTTCCCTTCAAGAAGCCTTTCGCTAAGGCTGTTCTTGTGGAATTGGCAAAGGGATATTTGGAAGCCCATAGAGGGCTATGGTGAAAAAGGAAATATCTTCCGTTCAAAACTGGAAAGAAGCTTTCTGAGAAACTGCTCTGTGTTCTGTTAATTCATCTCACGGAGCTGCATCTTTCCCTTCAAGAAGCTTTTCGCTAAGGCTGTTCATGTGGAATTGGCAAAGTGATATTTGGAAGCCCATAGAGGGCTACGGTGAAAAAGGAAATATCTTTCGTTCAAAACTGGAAAGAAGCTTTCTGAGAAACTGTTCTGTGTTCTGTTAGTTCATATCACAGAGTTACATCTTTCCCTTCAAGAAGCCTTTCGCTAAGGCTGGTCTTGTGGAACTGGCAAAGGGATATTTGGAAGCCCATAGAGGGCTATGGTGAAAAAGGAAATATCTTCCGTTCAAAACTGGAAAGAAGCTTTCTGAGAAACTGCTCTGTGCTCTCTGAATTATTCTCACAGAGTTACATCTTTCCCTTCAAGAAGCCTTTCGCTAAGGCTGTTCTTGTGGAACTGGCAAAGGGATATTTGGAAACCCTTAGAGGGCTATGGTGAAAAAGGAAATATCTTCCATTGAAAACTGGAAAGAAGCTTTCTGAGAAACTGCTCTGTGTTCTATGAATTCATCTCACAGAGTTACATCTTTCCCTTCAAGAAGCCTTTCGCTAAGGCTGTTCTTGTGGAATTCGCAAAGGGATATTTGGAAGCCCATAGAGGGCTATGGTGAAAAAGGAAATATCTTCCGTTCAAAACTGGAAAGAAGCTTTCTTAGAAACGGCTCTGTGTTCTCTGAATTCATCTCACAGAGTTACATCTTTGCCTTCAAGAAGCCTTTCGCTAATGCTGTTCTTCTGGAATTGGCAAAGGGATATTTGGAAGCCCATAGAGGGCTATGGTGAAAAAGGAAATATCTTCCGTTCAAAACTGGAAAATAGCTTTCTGAGAAACTGCTCTGTGTTCTGTTAATTCATCTCACGGAGCTGCATCTTTCCCTTCAAGAAGCCTTTCGCTAAGGCTGTTCATGTGGAATTGGCAAAGTGATATTTGGAAGCCCATAGAGGGCTACGGTGAAAAAGGAAATATCTTTCGTTCAAAACTGGAAAGAAGCTTTCTGAGAAACTGTTCTGTGTTCTGTTAGTTCATATCACAGAGTTACATCTTTCCCTTCAAGAAGCCTTTCGCTAAGGCTGGTCTTGTGGAACTGGCAAAGGGATATTTGGAAGCCCATAGAGGGCTATGGTGAAAAAGGAAATATCTTCCGTTCAAAACTGGAAAGAAGCTTTCTGAGAAACTGCTCTGTGCTCTCTGAATTCTTCTCACAGAGTTACATCTTTCCCTTCAAGAAGCCTTTCGCTAAGGCTGTTCTTGTGGAACTGGCAAAGGGATATTTGGAAACCCTTAGAGGGCTATGGTGAAAAAGGAAATATCTTCCGTTGAAAACTGGAAAGAAGCCTTCTGAGAAACTGCTCTGTGTTTTGTTAGTTCATCTCACAGAGTTACATCTTTCCCTTCAAGAAGCCTTTCGCTAAGGCTGTTCTTGTGGAATTCGCAAAGGGATATTTGGAAGCCCATAGACGGCTATGGTGAAAAAGGAAATATCTTCCGTTCAAAACTGGAAAGAAGCTTTCTTAGAAACGGCTCTGTGTTCTCTGAATTCATCTCACAGAGTTACATCTTTGCCTTCAAGAAGCCTTTCGCTAATGCTGTTCTTCTGGAATTGGCAAAGGGATATTTGGAAGCCCATAGAGGGCTATGGTGAAAAAGGAAATATCTTCCGTTCAAAACTGGAAAATAGCTTTCTGAGAAACTGCTCAGTGTTCTCTGAATTCATCTCACAGAGTTACATCTTTCCCTTCAAGAAACCTTTCGCTAAGGCTGTTCTTGTGGAATTGGCAAAGGGATATTTGGAAGCCCATTGAGGGCTATGGTGAAAAAGGAAATATCTTCCGTTGAAAACTGGAAAGAAGCTTTCTGAGAAACTGCTCTGTGTTTTGTTAGTTCATCTCACAGTGTTACATCTTTCCCCTCAAGAAGCCATTCGCTAAGGCTGTTCTTGTGGAACTGTCAAAGTGATATTTGGAAGCCCATAGAGGGCAATGGAGAAAAAGGAAATATCTTCCGTCCAAAACTGGAAAGAAGCTTTCTGAGAATCTGCTCTGTGTTCTATGAATTCATCTCACAGAGTTACATCTTTCCCTTCAAGAAGCCTTTCGCTAAGGCTGTTCTTGTGGAATTGGCAAAGGGATATTTGGAAGCCCATAGAGGGCTATGGTGAAAAAGGAAATATCTTCCGTTCAAAACTGGAAAGAAGCTTTCTGAGAAACTGCTCTGTGTTCTGTTAGTTCATCTCACAGAGTTACATCTTTCCCTTCAAGAAGCCTTTCGCTAAGGCTGTTCTTCTGGAACTGGCAAAGGGATATTTGGAAGCCCATAGAGGGTTATGGTGAAAAAGGAAATATCTTCCGTTCAAAACTGGAAAAAGGTTTCTGAGAAACTGCTCTGTGTTCTCTGAATTCATCTCACAGAGTTACATCTTTACCTTCAAGAAGACTTTCGCTAAGGCTGTTCTTGAGGAATTGGCAAAGGGATATTTGGAAACCCATAGAGGGCTATGGTGAAAAAGGAAATATCTTCCGTTCAAAACTGGAAAGAAGCTTTCTGAGAAACTGCTCTGTGTTCTCTCAGTTCATCTCACAGAGTTACATCTTGCCCTTCAAAAGCCTTTCGCCAACGCTGTTCTTGTGGAATTGGCAAAGGGATATTTGGAAGCCCATAGAGGGCTATGGTGAAAAAGGAAATATCTTCCGTTCAAAACTGGAAAGAAGCTTTCTTAGAAACGGCTCTGTGTTCTCTGAATTCATCTCACTGAGTTACATTTTTGCCTTCAAGAAGCCTTTCGCTAATGCTCTTCTTCTGGAATTGGCAAAGGGATATTTGGAAGCCCATAGAGGGCTATGGTGAAAAAGGAAATATCTTCCGTTCAAAACTGGAAAATAGCTTTCTGAGAAACTGCTCAGTGTTCTCTGAATTCATCTCACAGAGTTACATCTTTCCCTTCAAGAAGCCTTTCGCTAAGGCTGTTCTTGTGGAATTGGCAAAGGGATATTTGGAAGCCCATAGAGGGCTATGGTGAAAAAGGAAATATCTTCCGTTCAAAACTGGAAAGAAGCTTTCTGAGAAACTGCTCTGTGTTCTGTTAATTCATCTCACAGAGTTACATCTTTCTCTTCAAGAAGCCTTTCGCTAAGGCTGTTCTTGTGGAATTGGCAAAGGGATATTTGGAAGCCCATAGAGGGCTATGGTGAAAAAGGAAATATCTTCCGTTCAAAACTGGGAAGAAGCTTCCTGAGAAACTGCTCTGTGTTCTGTTAATTCATCTCACGGAGCTGCATCTTTCCCTTCAAGAAGCCTTTCGCTAAGGCTGTTCATGTGGAATTGGCAAAGTGATATTTGGAAGCCCATAGAGGGCTATGGTGAAAAAGGAAATATCTTCCGTTCAAAACTGGAAAGAAGTTTTCTGAGAAACTGTTCTGTGTTCTGTTAGTTCATATCACAGAGTTACATCTTTCCCTTCAAGAAGCCTTTCGCTAAGGCTGTTCTTGTGGAACTGGCAAAGGGATATTTGGAAGCCCATAGAGGGCTATGTTGAAAAAGGAAATATCTTCCGTTCAAAACTGGAAAGAAGCTTTCTGAGAAACTGCTCTGTGTACTCTGAATTCTTCTCACAGAGTTACATCTTTCCCTTCAAGAAGCCTTTCGCTAAGGCTGTTCTTGTGGAACTGGCAAAGGGATATTTGGAAACCCATAGAGGGCTATGGTGAAAAAGGAAATATCTTCCGTTGAAAACTGGAAAGAAGCTTTCTGAGAAACCGCTCTGTGTTTTGTTAGTTCATCTCACAGAGTTACATCTTTCCCTTCAAGAAGCCTTTCGCTAAGGCTGTTCTTGTGGAATTGGCAAAGGGATATTTGGAAGCCCATAGAGGGCTATGGTGAAAAAGGAAATATCTTCCGTTCAAAACTGGAAAGAAGCTTTCTTAGAAACGGCTCTGTGTTCTCTGAATTCATCTCACAGAGTTACATCTTTCCCTTCAAGAAGCCTTTCGCTAAGGCTGTTCTTGTGCAATTGGCAAAGGGATATTTGGAAGCCCATAGAGGGCTATGGTGAAAAATGAAATATCTCCCGTTCAAAACTGGAAAGAAGCTTTCTGAGAAACTGCTCTGTGTTCTCTGAATTCATCTCACGGAGTTACATCTTTCCCTTCAAGAAGCCTTTCGCTAAGGCTGTTCTTGTGGAATTGGCAAAGGGATATTTGGAAGCCCTTAGAGGGCTATGGTGAAAAAGGAAAAATCTTCCGTTCAAACTGGAAAGAAGCTTTCTGAGAAACTCCTCTGTGTTCTGTTAATTCATCTCACAGAGATACATCTTTCCCTTCAAGAAGCCTTTCGCTAAGGCTGTTCTTGTGGAATTGGCAAAGTGATATTTAGAAGCCCATAGAGGGCTATGGTGTAAAAGGAAATATCTTCCGTTCAAAACCGGAAAGAAGCTTTCTGAGAAACTGCTCTGTGTTCTCTGAATTCATCTCACAGAGTTACATCTTTACCTTCAAGAAGACTTTCGCTAAGGCTGTTCTTGAGTAATTGGCAAAGGGATATTTGGAAGCCCATAGAGGGCTATGGTGAAAAAGGAAATATCTTCCGTTCAAAACTGGAAAGAAGCTTTCTGAGAAACTGCTCTGTGCTCTCTGAATTCTTCTCACAGAGTTACATCTTTCCCTTCAAGAAGCCTTTCGCTAAGGCTGTTCTTGTGGAACTGGCAAAGGGATATTTGGAAACCCTTAGAGGGCTATGGTGAAAAAGGAAATATCTTCCGTTGAAAACTGGAAAGAAGCCTTCTGAGAAACTGCTCTGTGTTTTGTTAGTTCATCTCACAGAGTTACATCTTTCCCTTCAAGAAGCCTTTCGCTAAGGCTGTTCTTGTGGAATTCGCAAAGGGATATTTGGAAGCCCATAGAGGGCTATGGTGAAAAAGGAAATATCTTCCGTTCAAAACTGGAAAGAAGCTTTCTTAGAAACGGCTCTGTGTTCTCTGAATTCATCTCACAGAGTTACATCTTTGCCTTCAAGAAGCCTTTCGCTAATGCTGTTCTTCTGGAATTGGCAAAGGGATATTTGGAAGCCCATAGAGGGCTATGGTGAAAAAGGAAATATCTTCCGTTCAAAACTGGAAAATAGCTTTCTGAGAAACTGCTCAGTGTTCTCTGAATTCATCTCACAGAGTTACATCTTTCCCTTCAAGAAACCTTTCGCTAAGGCTGTTCTTGTGGAATTGGCAAAGGGATATTTGGAAGCCCATTGAGGGCTATGGTGAAAAAGGAAATATCTTCCGTTGAAAACTGGAAAGAAGCTTTCTGAGAAACTGCTCTGTGTTTTGTTAGTTCATCTCACAGTGTTACATCTTTCCCCTCAAGAAGCCATTCGCTAAGGCTGTTCTTGTGGAACTGTCAAAGTGATATTTGGAAGCCCATAGAGGGCAATGGAGAAAAAGGAAATATCTTCCGTCCAAAACTGGAAAGAAGCTTTCTGAGAATCTGCTCTGTGTTCTATGAATTCATCTCACAGAGTTACATCTTTCCCTTCAAGAAGCCTTTCGCTAAGGCTGTTCTTGTGGAATTGGCAAAGGGATATTTGGAAGCCCATAGAGGGCTATGGTGAAAAAGGAAATATCTTCCGTTCAAAACTGGAAAGAAGCTTTCTGAGAAACTGCTCTGTGTTCTGTTAGTTCATCTCACAGAGTTACATCTTTCCCTTCAAGAAGCCTTTCGCTAAGGCTGTTCTTCTGGAACTGGCAAAGGGATATTTGGAAGCCCATAGAGGGTTATGGTGAAAAAGGAAATATCTTCCGTTCAAAACTGGAAAAAGGTTTCTGAGAAACTGCTCTGTGTTCTCTGAATTCATCTCACAGAGTTACATCTTTACCTTCAAGAAGACTTTCGCTAAGGCTGTTCTTGAGGAATTGGCAAAGGGATATTTGGAAACCCATAGAGGGCTATGGTGAAAAAGGAAATATCTTCCGTTCAAAACTGGAAAGAAGCTTTCTGAGAAACTGCTCTGTGTTCTCTCAGTTCATCTCACAGAGTTACATCTTGCCCTTCAAAAGCCTTTCGCCAACGCTGTTCTTGTGGAATTGGCAAAGGGATATTTGGAAGCCCATAGAGGGCTATGGTGAAAAAGGAAATATCTTCCGTTCAAAACTGGAAAGAAGCTTTCTTAGAAACGGCTCTGTGTTCTCTGAATTCATCTCACTGAGTTACATTTTTGCCTTCAAGAAGCCTTTCGCTAATGCTCTTCTTCTGGAATTGGCAAAGGGATATTTGGAAGCCCATAGAGGGCTATGGTGAAAAAGGAAATATCTTCCGTTCAAAACTGGAAAATAGCTTTCTGAGAAACTGCTCAGTGTTCTCTGAATTCATCTCACAGAGTTACATCTTTCCCTTCAAGAAGCCTTTCGCTAAGGCTGTTCTTGTGGAATTGGCAAAGGGATATTTGGAAGCCCATAGAGGGCTATGGTGAAAAAGGAAATATCTTCCGTTCAAAACTGGAAAGAAGCTTTCTGAGAAACTGCTCTGTGTTCTGTTAATTCATCTCACAGAGTTACATCTTTCCCTTCAAGAAGCCTTTCGCTAAGGCTGTTCTTGTGGAATTGGCAAAGGGATATTTGGAAGCCCATAGAGGGCTATGGTGAAAAAGGAAATATCTTCCGTTCAAAACTGGGAAGAAGCTTCCTGAGAAACTGCTCTGTGTTCTGTTAATTCATCTCACGGAGCTGCATCTTTCCCTTCAAGAAGCCTTTCGCTAAGGCTGTTCATGTGGAATTGGCAAAGTGATATTTGGAAGCCCATAGAGGGCTATGGTGAAAAAGGAAATATCTTCCGTTCAAAACTGGAAAGAAGTTTTCTGAGAAACTGTTCTGTGTTCTGTTAGTTCATATCACAGAGTTACATCTTTCCCTTCAAGAAGCCTTTCGCTAAGGCTGTTCTTGTGGAACTGGCAAAGGGATATTTGGAAGCCCATAGAGGGCTATGTTGAAAAAGGAAATATCTTCCGTTCAAAACTGGAAAGAAGCTTTCTGAGAAACTGCTCTGTGTACTCTGAATTCTTCTCACAGAGTTACATCTTTCCCTTCAAGAAGCCTTTCGCTAAGGCTGTTCTTGTGGAACTGGCAAAGGGATATTTGGAAACCCATAGAGGGCTATGGTGAAAAAGGAAATATCTTCCGTTGAAAACTGGAAAGAAGCTTTCTGAGAAACCGCTCTGTGTTTTGTTAGTTCATCTCACAGAGTTACATCTTTCCCTTCAAGAAGCCTTTCGCTAAGGCTGTTCTTGTGGAATTGGCAAAGGGATATTTGGAAGCCCATAGAGGGCTATGGTGAAAAAGGAAATATCTTCCGTTCAAAACTGGAAAGAAGCTTTCTTAGAAACGGCTCTGTGTTCTCTGAATTCATCTCACAGAGTTACATCTTTCCCTTCAAGAAGCCTTTCGCTAAGGCTGTTCTTGTGCAATTGGCAAAGGGATATTTGGAAGCCCATAGAGGGCTATGGTGAAAAATGAAATATCTCCCGTTCAAAACTGGAAAGAAGCTTTCTGAGAAACTGCTCTGTGTTCTCTGAATTCATCTCACGGAGTTACATCTTTCCCTTCAAGAAGCCTTTCGCTAAGGCTGTTCTTGTGGAATTGGCAAAGGGATATTTGGAAGCCCTTAGAGGGCTATGGTGAAAAAGGAAAAATCTTCCGTTCAAACTGGAAAGAAGCTTTCTGAGAAACTCCTCTGTGTTCTGTTAATTCATCTCACAGAGATACATCTTTCCCTTCAAGAAGCCTTTCGCTAAGGCTGTTCTTGTGGAATTGGCAAAGTGATATTTAGAAGCCCATAGAGGGCTATGGTGTAAAAGGAAATATCTTCCGTTCAAAACCGGAAAGAAGCTTTCTGAGAAACTGCTCTGTGTTCTCTGAATTCATCTCACAGAGTTACATCTTTACCTTCAAGAAGACTTTCGCTAAGGCTGTTCTTGAGTAATTGGCAAAGGGATATTTGGAAGCCCATAGAGGGCTATGGTGAAAAAGGAAATATCTTCCGTTCAAAACTGGAAAGAAGCTTTCTGAGAAACTGTTCTGTGTTCTGTTAATTCATCTCACAGAGTTACATCTTTCCCTTGAAGAAGCCTTTCGCTAAGGCTGTTCTTGTGGAATTGGCAAAGGGATATTTGGAAGCCCATAGAGGGCTATGGTGAAAAAGGAAATATCTTCCGTTCAAAACTGGAAAGAAGCTTTCTGTGAAACTGCTCTGTGTTCTGTTAATTCATCTCACAGTGTTACATCTTTCCCTTCAAGAAGCCATTCGCTAAGGCTGTTCTTGTGGAATTGGCAAAGTGATATTTGGAAGCCCATAGAGGGCTATGGTGAAAAAGGAAATATCTTCCGTTCAAAACTGGAAAGAAGCTTTCTGAGAAACTGCTCTGTGTTCTATGAATTCATCTCACAGAGTTACATCTTTCCCTTCAAGAAGCCTTTCGCTAAGGCTCTTCTTGTGGAATTGGCAAAGGGATATTTGCAAGCCCATAGAGGGCTATTGTGAAAAAGGAAATATCTTCCGTTCAAAACTGGAAAGAAGCTTTCTGAGAAACTGCTCTGTGTTCTGTTAGTTCATCTCACAGAGTTACATCTTGGCCTTCAAGAAGCCTTTCGCCAAGGCTGTTCTTGTGGAATTGGCAAAGGGATATTTGGAAGCCCATAGAGGGCTATGGTGAAAAAGGAAATATCTTCCGTTCAAAACTGGAAAGAAGCTTCCTGAGAAACTGCTCTGTGTTCTGTTAATTCATCTCACAGAGTTACATCTTTCCCTTCAAGAAGCCTTTCGCTAAGGCTGTTCTTGTGGAACTGGCAAAGGGATATTTCGAAGCTCATAGACGGCTATGGTGAAAAAGGAAATATCTTCCGTTCAAAACCGGAAAGAAGCTTTCTGAGAAACTGCTCTGTGTTCTCTGAAATCATCTCACACAGTTACATCTTTCCCTTCAAGAAGCCTTTCGCTAAGGCTGTTCTTGTGGAATTGGCAAAGGGATATTTGGAAGCCCATAGAGGGCTATGGTGAAAAAGGAAATATCTTCCGTTCAAAACAGGAAAGAAGCATTCTGAGAAACTGCTCTGTGTTCTGTTAATTCATCTCACAGTGTTACATCTTTTCCTTCAAGAAGCCTTTCCTAAGGCTGTTCTTGTGGTATTGGCAAAGGGATATTTGGAAGCCCATAGAGGGCTATGGTGAAAAAGGAAATTTCTTCCGTTGAAAACTGGAAAGAAGCTTTCTGAGAAACTGCTCTGTGTTTTGTTAGTTCATCTCACAGAGTTACGTCTTTGCCTTCAAGAAGCCTTTCGCTAAGGCTTTTATTGTGGAACTGGCAAAGGGATATTTGGAAGCCCATACAGGGCTATGGTGAAAAAGGAAATATCTTCCGTTCAAAACTGGAAAGAAGCTTTCTGAGAAACTGCTCTGTGTACTCTGAATTCATCTCACAGAGTTACATCTTTCCCTTCAAGAAGCCTTTCGCTAAGGCTGTTCTTGTGGAATTGGCAAAGTGATATTTGGAAGCCCATAGAGGGATATGGTGAAAAAGGAAATATCTTCCGTTCAAAACTGGAAAGAAGTTTTCTGAGAAACTGCTCTGTTTTCTATGAATTCATCTCACAGAGTTACATCTTTCCCTTCAAGAAGCCTTTCGCTAAGGCTGTTCTTGTGGAATTGGCAAAGGGATATTTGGAAGCCCATAGAGGGCTATGGTGAAAAAGGAAATATCTTCCGTTCAAAACCGGAAAGAAGCTTTCTGAGAAACTGCTCTGTGTTCTCTGAAATCATCTCACAGAGTTACATCTTTCCCTTCAAGAAGCCTTTCGCTAAGGCTGTTTTTGTGGAATTGGCAAAGGGATATTTGGAAGCCCATAGAGGGCTATGGTGAAAAAGGAAATATCTTCCGTTCAAAACTGGAAAGAAGCTTTCTTAGAAACGGCTCTGTGTTCTCTGAATTCATCTCACAGAGTTACATCTTTCCCTTCAAGAAGCCTTTCGCTAAGGCTGTTCTTGTGCAATTGGCAAAGGGATATTTGGAAGCCCATAGAGGGCTATGGTGAAAAATGAAATATCTCCCGTTCAAAACTGGAAAGAAGCTTTCTGAGAAACTGCTCTGTGTTCTCTGAATTCATCTCACGGAGTTACATCTTTCCCTTCAAGAAGCCTTTCGCTAAGGCTGTTCTTGTGGAATTGGCAAAGGGATATTTGGAAGCCCTTAGAGGGCTATGGTGAAAAAGGAAAAATCTTCCGTTCAAACTGGAAAGAAGCTTTCTGAGAAACTCCTCTGTGTTCTGTTAATTCATCTCACAGAGATACATCTTTCCCTTCAAGAAGCCTTTCGCTAAGGCTGTTCTTGTGGAATTGGCAAAGTGATATTTAGAAGCCCATAGAGGGCTATGGTGTAAAAGGAAATATCTTCCGTTCAAAACCGGAAAGAAGCTTTCTGAGAAACTGCTCTGTGTTCTCTGAATTCATCTCACAGAGTTACATCTTTACCTTCAAGAAGACTTTCGCTAAGGCTGTTCTTGAGTAATTGGCAAAGGGATATTTGGAAGCCCATAGAGGGCTATGGTGAAAAAGGAAATATCTTCCGTTCAAAACTGGAAAGAAGCTTTCTGAGAAACTGTTCTGTGTTCTGTTAATTCATCTCACAGAGTTACATCTTTCCCTTGAAGAAGCCTTTCGCTAAGGCTGTTCTTGTGGAATTGGCAAAGGGATATTTGGAAGCCCATAGAGGGCTATGGTGAAAAAGGAAATATCTTCCGTTCAAAACTGGAAAGAAGCTTTCTGTGAAACTGCTCTGTGTTCTGTTAATTCATCTCACAGTGTTACATCTTTCCCTTCAAGAAGCCATTCGCTAAGGCTGTTCTTGTGGAATTGGCAAAGTGATATTTGGAAGCCCATAGAGGGCTATGGTGAAAAAGGAAATATCTTCCGTTCAAAACTGGAAAGAAGCTTTCTGAGAAACTGCTCTGTGTTCTATGAATTCATCTCACAGAGTTACATCTTTCCCTTCAAGAAGCCTTTCGCTAAGGCTCTTCTTGTGGAATTGGCAAAGGGATATTTGCAAGCCCATAGAGGGCTATTGTGAAAAAGGAAATATCTTCCGTTCAAAACTGGAAAGAAGCTTTCTGAGAAACTGCTCTGTGTTCTGTTAGTTCATCTCACAGAGTTACATCTTGGCCTTCAAGAAGCCTTTCGCCAAGGCTGTTCTTGTGGAATTGGCAAAGGGATATTTGGAAGCCCATAGAGGGCTATGGTGAAAAAGGAAATATCTTCCGTTCAAAACTGGAAAGAAGCTTCCTGAGAAACTGCTCTGTGTTCTGTTAATTCATCTCACAGAGTTACATCTTTCCCTTCAAGAAGCCTTTCGCTAAGGCTGTTCTTGTGGAACTGGCAAAGGGATATTTCGAAGCTCATAGACGGCTATGGTGAAAAAGGAAATATCTTCCGTTCAAAACCGGAAAGAAGCTTTCTGAGAAACTGCTCTGTGTTCTCTGAAATCATCTCACACAGTTACATCTTTCCCTTCAAGAAGCCTTTCGCTAAGGCTGTTCTTGTGGAATTGGCAAAGGGATATTTGGAAGCCCATAGAGGGCTATGGTGAAAAAGGAAATATCTTCCGTTCAAAACAGGAAAGAAGCATTCTGAGAAACTGCTCTGTGTTCTGTTAATTCATCTCACAGTGTTACATCTTTTCCTTCAAGAAGCCTTTCCTAAGGCTGTTCTTGTGGTATTGGCAAAGGGATATTTGGAAGCCCATAGAGGGCTATGGTGAAAAAGGAAATTTCTTCCGTTGAAAACTGGAAAGAAGCTTTCTGAGAAACTGCTCTGTGTTTTGTTAGTTCATCTCACAGAGTTACGTCTTTGCCTTCAAGAAGCCTTTCGCTAAGGCTTTTATTGTGGAACTGGCAAAGGGATATTTGGAAGCCCATACAGGGCTATGGTGAAAAAGGAAATATCTTCCGTTCAAAACTGGAAAGAAGCTTTCTGAGAAACTGCTCTGTGTACTCTGAATTCATCTCACAGAGTTACATCTTTCCCTTCAAGAAGCCTTTCGCTAAGGCTGTTCTTGTGGAATTGGCAAAGTGATATTTGGAAGCCCATAGAGGGATATGGTGAAAAAGGAAATATCTTCCGTTCAAAACTGGAAAGAAGTTTTCTGAGAAACTGCTCTGTTTTCTATGAATTCATCTCACAGAGTTACATCTTTCCCTTCAAGAAGCCTTTCGCTAAGGCTGTTCTTGTGGAATTGGCAAAGGGATATTTGGAAGCCCATAGAGGGCTATGGTGAAAAAGGAAATATCTTCCGTTCAAAACCGGAAAGAAGCTTTCTGAGAAACTGCTCTGTGTTCTCTGAAATCATCTCACAGAGTTACATCTTTCCCTTCAAGAAGCCTTTCGCTAAGGCTGTTTTTGTGGAATTGGCAAAGGGATATTTGGAAGCCCATAGAGGGCTATGGTGAAAAAGGAAATATCTTCCGTTCAAAACTGGAAAGAAGCTTTCTGAGAAACTGCTCTGTGTTCTGTTAGTTCATCTCACAAAGTTACATCTTTCCCTTCAAGAAGCCTTTCGCTAAGGCTGTTCTTATGGAATTGGCAAAGGGATATTTGGAAGCCCATAGAGGGCTTTGGTGAAAAAGGAAATATCTTCCGTTCAAAACTGGAAAGAAGCTTTCTGAGAAACTGCTCTGTGTTCTCTGAATTCATCTCACAGAGTTACATCTTTCCTTTCAAGAAGCCTTTCGCTAAGGCTGTTCTTGTGGAATTGGCAAAGGGATATTTGGAAGCCCAAAGAGGGCTATGGTGAAAAAGGAAATATCTTCCGTTCAAAACTGGAAAGAAGCATTCTGAGAAACTGCTTTGTGTTCTGTTAATTCATCTCACAGAGTTAAATCTTTTCCTTCAAGAAGCCTTTCCTAAGGCTGTTCTTGTGGAATTGGCAAAGGGATATTTGGAAGCCCATAGAGGGCTATGGTGAAAAAGGAAATTTCTTCCGTAGAAAACTGGAAAGAAGCTTTCTGAGAAATTGCTCTGTGTTTTGTTAGTTCATCTCACAGAGTTACGTCTTTGCCTTCAAGAAGCCTTTCGCTAAGGCTTTTCTTGTGGAACTGGCAAAGGGATATTTGGAAGCCCATAGAGGGCAATGGAGAAAAAGGAAATATCTTCCCTCCAAAACTGGAAAGAAGCTTTCTGAGAATCTGCTCAGTGTTCTCTGAATTCATCTCACAGAGTTACATCATTGCCTTCAAGAAGCCTTTCGCTAATGCTGTTCTTGTGGAATTGGCAAAGGGATATTTGGAAGCCCATAGAGGGTTATGGTGAAAAAGGAAATATCTTCCGTTCAAAACTGGAAAGAAGCTTTCTGAGAAACTGCTCTGTGTTCTCTGAATTCATCTCACAGAGTTACATCTTTCCCTTCAAGAAGCCTTTCGCTAAGGTTGTTCTTGTGGAATTGGCAAAGGGATATTTGGAAGCCCATAGAGGGCTATGGTGAAAAAGGAAATATCTTCCGTTCAAAACCGGAAAGAAGCTTTCTGAGAAACTGCTCTGTGTTCTCTGAATTCATCTCACAGAGTTACATCCTTACCTTGAAGAAAACATTCGCTAAGGCTGTTCTTGAGTAATTGGCAAAGGGATATTTGGAAGCCCATAGAGGGCTATGATGAAAAAGGAAATATCTTCCGTTCAAAACTGGAAAGAATCTTTCTGTGAAACTGTTCTGTGTTCTGTTAATTCATCTCACAGAGTTACATCTTTCCCTTCAAGAAGCCTTTCGCTAAGGCTGCTCTTGTGGAACTGGCAAAGGGATATTTGGAAGCCCATATAGGGTTATGGTGAAAAAGGAAATATCTTCCGTTCAAAACTGGAAAAAGCTTTCTGAGAAACTGCTCTGTGTTCTCTGAATTCATATCTCAGAGAGTTATAGCTTTCCCTTTAAGAAGCCTTTCGCTAAGGCTGTTTTTGTGGAATTGGCAAAGGGATATTTGGAAGCCCATAGAGGGCTATGGTGAAAAAGGAAATATCTTCCGTTCAAAACTGGAAAGAAGCTTTCTGAGAAACTGCTCTGTGTTCTGTTAGTTCATCTCACAGAGTTACATCTTGCCCTTCAAGAAGCCTTTCGCCAACGCTGTTCTTGTGGAATTGGCAAAGGGATATTTGGAAGCCCATAGAGGGCTATGGTTAAAAAAGGAAATATCTTCCGTTCAAAACTGGAAAGAAGCTTTCTGAGAAACTGCTCTGTGTTCTCTTAGTTCATCTCACAGAGTTACATCTTTCCCTTCAAGAAGCCTTTTGCTAAGGCTGTTCTTGTGGAATTGGCAAAGGGATATTTGGAAGCCCATAGAGGGCTATGGTGAAAAAGGAAATATCTTCCGTTCAAAACTGGAAAGAAGCATTCTGATAAACTGCTCTGTGTTCTGTTAATTCATCTCACGGAGCTGCATCTTTCCCTTCAAGAAGCCTTTCGCTAAGGCTGTTCATGTGGAATTGGCAAAGGGATATTTGGAAGCCCATAGTGGGCTATGATGAAAAAGGAAATATCTTCCGTTCAAAACTGGAAAGAAGCTTTCTGAGAAACTGCTCTGTGTTCTTTGAATTCATCTCACAGAGTTACATCTTTGCCTTCAAGAAGCCTTTCGCTAATGCTGTTCTTCTGGAATTGGCAAAGGGATATTTGGAAGCCCATAGAGGTCTATGGTGAAAAAGGAAATATCTTCCGTTCAAAACTGGAAAATAGCTTTCTGAGAAACTGCTCAGTGTTCTCTGAATTCATCTCACAGAGTTACATCTTTCCCTTCAAGAAGCCTTTCGCTAAGGCTGTTCTTGTGGAATTGGCAAAGGGATATTTGGAAGCCCATAGAGGGCTATTTTGAAAAAGGAAATATCTTCCGTTCAAAACTGGAAAGAAGCTTTCTGAGAAACTGCTCTGTGTTCTCTGAATTCATCTCACAGAGTTACATCTTTCCCTTCAAGAACCCTTTCGCTAAGGCTGTTCTTGTGGAACTGGCAAAGGGATATTTCGAAGCTCATAGACGGCTATGGTGAAAAAGGAAATATCTTCCGTTCAAAACTGGAAAGAAGCTTTCTGAGAAACTGCTCTGTGTTCTCTGAATTCATCTCACAGAGTTACATCTTTCCCTTCAAGAAGCCTTTCGCTAAGGCTGTTTTTGTGGAATTGGCAAAGTGATATTTGGAAGCCCATGGAGGGCTATGGTGAAAAAGGAAATATCTTCCGTTCAAAACTGGAAAGAAGCTTTCTGAGAAACTGCTCTGTGTTCTGTTAGTTCATCTCACAGAGTTACATCTTGCCCTTCAAGAAGCCTTTCGCCAACGCTGTTCTTGTGTAACTGGCAAAGGGATATTTGGAAGCCCATAGAGGGCTATGGTTAAAAAAGGAAATATCTTCCGTTCAAAACTGGAAAGAAGCTTTCTGAGAAACTGCTCTGTGATCTGTTAGTTCATCTCACAGAGTTAAATCTTTCCCTTCAAGAAGCCTTTCGCTAAGGCTGTTCTTATGGAACTGGCAAAGGGATATTTGTAAGCCCATAGAGGGCTATGGTGAAAAAGGAAATATCTTCCGTTCAAAGCTGGAAAGAAGCTTTCTAAGAAACTGCTCTGTGTTCTGTTACTTCATCTCACAGAGCTGCATCTTTCCCTTCAAGAAGCCTTTCGCCAAGGCTGTTCTTATGGAATTGGCAAAGGGATATTTGGAAGCCCATAGAGGGCTATGGTGAAAAAGGAAATATCTTCCGTTCAAAACTGGAAAGAAGCTTTCTGAGAAACTGCTCTGTGTTCTATGAATTCATCTCACAGAGTTACATCTTTCCCTTCAAGAAGCCTTTCGCTAAGGCTGTTCTTGTGGAATTGGCAAAGGGATATTTGGAAGCCCATAGTGGGCTATGGT
This sequence comes from Chlorocebus sabaeus, assembly GCF_047675955.1. Lineage (NCBI taxonomy): Eukaryota > Metazoa > Chordata > Mammalia > Primates > Cercopithecidae > Chlorocebus > Chlorocebus sabaeus. The sequence goes on from NW_027326857.1 coordinate 2,494,905, forward strand.
GAAAAAGGAAATATCTTCCGTTCAAAACCGGAAAGAAGCTTTCTGAGAAACTGCTCTGTGTTCTCTGAATTCATCTCACAGAGTTACATCTTTACCTTCAAGAAGACTTTCGCTAAGGCTGTTCTTGAGGAATTGGCAAAGGGATATTTGGAAACCCATAGAGGGCTATGGTGAAAAAGGAAATATCTTCCGTTCAAAACTGGAAAGAAGCTTTCTGAGAAACGGCTCTGTGTTCTCTGAATTCATCTCACAGAGTTACATCTTTCCCTTCAGGAAGCCTTTCACTAAGGCTGTTCTTGTGGAATTGGCAAAGGGATATTTGGAAGCCCATAGAGGGCTACGGTGAAAAAGGTAATATCTTCCGTTCAAAACTGGAAAGAAGCTTTCTGAGAAACTACTCTTGTTCTGTTAGTTCATCTCACAGAGTTACATCTTGCCCTTCAAGAAGCCTTTCGCCAAGGCTGTTCTTGTGGAATTGGCAAAGGGATATTTGGAACCCCATAGAGGGCTATGGTGAAAAAGGAAATATCTTCCGTTCAAAACTGGAAAGAAGCTTTCTGAGAAACTGCTCTGTGTTCTGTTAGTTCATCTCACAGAGTTACATCTTTCCCTTCAAGAAGCCTTTCTCTAAGGCTGTTCTTGTCGAACTGGCAAAGGGATATTTGGAAGCCCATAGAGGGCTATGGTGAAAAAGGAAATATCTTCCGTTCAAAACTGGAAAGAAGCTTTCTGAGAAACTGCTCTGTGTTCTCTGAATTCATCTCACAGATTTACATCTTTCCCTTCAAGAAGCCTTTCGCTAAGGCTGTTCTTGTGGAACTGGCAAAGGGATATTTGGAAGCCCATAGAGGGCTATGGTGAAAAAGAAAATATCTTCCGTTCAAAACTGGAAAGAAGCTTTCTGAGAAACTGCTCTGTGTTTTGTTAATTCATATCACAGAGCTACATCTTTCCCTTCAAGAAGCCTTTCGCTAAGGCTGCTCTTGTGGAATTGGCAAAGGGATATTTGGAAGCCCATAGAGGGCTATGGTGAAAAAGGAAATATCTTCCGTTCAAAACTGGAAAGAAGCTTTCTGAGAAACTGCTCTGTGTTCTCTGAAATCATCTCAGAGAGTTACATCTTTCCCTTAAAGAAGCCTTTCGCTAAGGCTGTTCTTGTGGAATTGGCAAAGGGATATTTGAAACCCCATAGAGGGCTATGGTGAAAAAGGAAATATCTTCCGTTCAAAACTGGAAAGAAGCTTTCTGAGAAACTGCTCTGTGTTCTGTTAGTTCATCTCACAGAGTTACATCTTTCCCTTCAAGAAGCCTTTCGCTAAGGCTGTTCTTGTGGAATTGGCAAAGGGATATTTGGAAGCCCATAGAGGGCTATGGTGAAAAAGAAAATATCTTCCGTTCAAAACTGGAAAGAAGCTTTCTGAGAAACTGCTCTGTGTTCTCTGAATTCATCTCCCAGTGTTACATCTTTCCCTTCAAGAGGCCTTTCGCTAAGGCTGTTCTTGTGGAATTGGCAAAGGGATATTTGGAAGCTCATAGAGGGCTACGGTGAAAAAGGAAATATCTTCCGTTCAAAACTGGAAAGAAGCTTTCTGAGAAACTGCTCTGTGTTCTCTGAATTCATCTCACAGAGTTACATCTTTCCCTTCAAGAAGCCTTTCGCTAAGGCTGTTCTTGTGGAATTGGCAAAGGGATATTTGGAAGCCCATAGAGGGCTATGGTGAAAAAGGAACTATCTTCCGTTCAAAACTGGAAAGAAGCTTTCTGAGAAACTGCTCTGTGTACTCTGAATTCATCTCACAGAGTTACATCTTTCCCTTCAAGAAGCCTTTCGCTAAGGCTGTTCTTGTGGAATTGGCAAAGTGATATTTGGAAGCCCTTAGAGGGATATGGTGAAAAAGGAAATATCTTCCGTTCAAAACTGGAAAGAAGTTTTCTGAGAAACTGCTCTGTTTTCTATGAATTCATCTCACAGATTTACATCTTTCCCTTCAAGAAGCCTTTCGCTAAGGCTGTTCTTGTGGAATTGGCAAAGGGATATTTGGAAGCCCATAGAGGGCTATGGTGAAAAAGGAAATATCTTCCGTTCAAAACCGGAAAGAAGCTTTCTGAGAAACTGCTCTGTGTTCTCTGAAATCATCTCACAGAGTTACATCTTTCCCTTCAAGAAGCCTTTCGCTAAGGCTGTTTTTGTGGAATTGGCAAAGGGAAATTTGGAAGCCCTTAGAGGGCTATTTTGAAAAAGGAAGTATCTTCCGTTCAAAACTGGAAAGAAGCTTTCTGAGAAACTGCTCTGTGTTCTGTTAGTTCATCTCACAGAGTTACATCTTTCCCTTCAAGAAGCCTTTCGCTAAGGCTGTTCTTATGGAACTGGCAAAGGGATATTTGGAAGCCCATAGAGGGCTTTGGTGAAAAAGGAAATATCTTCCGTTCAAAACTGGAAAGAAGCTTTCTGAGAAACTGCTCTGTGTTCTCTGAATTCATCTCACAGAGTTACATCTTTCCCTTCAAGAAGCCTTTCGCTAAGGCTGTTCTTGTGGAATTGGCAAAGGGATATTTGGAAGCCCAAAGAGGGCTATGGTGAAAAAGGAAATATCTTCCGTTCAAAACTGGATAGAAGCATTCTGAGAAACTGCTTTGTGTTCTGTTAATTCATCTCACAGAGTTAAATCTTTTCCTTCAAGAAGCCTTTCCTAAGGCTGTTCTTGTGGAATTGGCAAAGGGATATTTGGAAGCCCGTAGAGGGCTATGGTGAAAAAGGAAATATCTTCCGTTCAAAACTGGAAAGAAGCATTCTGATAAACTGCTCTGTGTTCTGTTAATTCATCTCACGGATCTGCATCTTTCCCTTCAAGAAGCCTTTCGCTAAGGCTGTTCATGTGGAATTGGCAAAGGGATATTTGGAAGCCCATAGTGGGCTATGATGAAAAAGGAAATATCTTCCGTTCAAAACTGGAAAGAAGCTTTCTGAGAAACTGCTCTGTGTTCTTTGAATTCATCTCACAGAGTTACATCTTTGCCTTCAAGAAGCCTTTCGCTAATGCTGTTCTTCTGGAATTGGCAAAGGGATATTTGGAAGCCCATAGAGGTCTATGGTGAAAAAGGAAATATCTTCCGTTCAAAACTGGAAAATAGCTTTCTGAGAAACTGCTCAGTGTTCTCTGAATTCATCTCACAGAGTTACATCTTTCCCTTCAAGAAGCCTTTCGCTAAGGCTGTTCTTGTGGAATTGGCAAAGGGATATTTGGAAGCCCATAGAGGGCTATTTTGAAAAAGGAAATATCTTCCGTTCAAAACTGGAAAGAAGCTTTCTGAGAAACTGCTCTGTGATCTCTGAATTCATCTCACAGAGTTACATCTTTCCCTTCAAGAACCCTTTCGCTAAGGCTGTTCTTGTGGAACTGGCAAAGGGATATTTCGAAGCTCATAGACGGCTATGGTGAAAAAGGAAATATCTTCCGTTCAAAACTGGAAAGAAGCTTTCTGAGAAACTGCTCTGTGTTCTCTGAATTCATCTCACAGAGTTACATCTTTCCCTTCAAGAAGCCTTTCGCTAAGGCTGTTTTTGTGGAATTGGCAAAGTGATATTTGGAAGCCCATGGAGGGCTATGGTGAAAAAGGAAATATCTTCCGTTCAAAACTGGAAAGAAGCTTTCTGAGAAACTGCTCTGTGTTCTGTTAGTTCATCTCACAGAGTTACATCTTGCCCTTCAAGAAGCCTTTCGCCAACGCTGTTCTTGTGTAACTGGCAAAGGGATATTTGGAAGCCCATAGAGGGCTATGGTTAAAAAAGGAAATATCTTCCGTTCAAAACTGGAAAGAAGCTTTCTGAGAAACTGCTCTGTGATCTGTTAGTTCATCTCACAGAGTTAAATCTTTCCCTTCAAGAAGCCTTTCGCTAAGGCTGTTCTTATGGAACTGGCAAAGGGATATTTGTAAGCCCATAGAGGGCTATGGTGAAAAAGGAAATATCTTCCGTTCAAAGCTGGAAAGAAGCTTTCTGAGAAACTGCTCTGTGTTCTGTTACTTCATCTCACAGAGCTGCATCCTTCCCTTCAAGAAGCCTTTCGCCAAGGCTGTTCTTATGGAATTGGCAAAGGGATATTTGGAAGCCCATAGAGGGCTATGGTGAAAAAGGAAATATCTTCCGTTCAAAACTGGAAAGAAGCTTTCTGAGAAACTGCTCTGTGTTCTATGAATTCATCTCACAGAGTTACATCTTTCCCTTCCAGAAGCCTTTCGCTAAGGCTGTTCTTGTGGAATTGGCAAAGGGATATTTGGAAGCCCATAGTGGGCTATGGTGAAAAAGGAAATATCTTCCGTTCAAAACCGGAAAGAAGCTTTCTGAGAAACTGCTCTGTGTTCTCTGAATTCATCTCACAGAGTTACATCTTTACCTTCAAGAAGACTTTCGCTAAGGCTGTTCTTGAGGAATTGGCAAAGGGATATTTGGAAACCCATAGAGGGCTATGGTGAAAAAGGAAATATCTTCCGTTCAAAACTGGAAAGAAGCTTTCTGAGAAACGGCTCTGTGTTCTCTGAATTCATCTCACAGAGTTACATCTTTCCCTTCAGGAAGCCTTTCACTAAGGCTGTTCTTGTGGAATTGGCAAAGGGATATTTGGAAGCCCATAGAGGGCTATGGTGAAAAAGGTAATATCTTCCGTTCAAAACTGGAAAGAAGCTTTCTGAGAAACTACTCTTGTTCTGTTAGTTCATCTCACAGAGTTACATCTTGCCCTTCAAGAAGCCTTTCGCCAAGGCTGTTCTTGTGGAATTGGCAAAGGGATATTTGGAACCCCATAGAGGGCTATGGTGAAAAAGGAAATATCTTCCGTTCAAAACTGGAAAGAAGCTTTCTGAGAAACTGCTCTGTGTTCTGTTAGTTCATCTCACAGAGTTACATCTTTCCCTTCAAGAAGCCTTTCTCTAAGGCTGTTCTTGTCGAACTGGCAAAGGGATATTTGGAAGCCCATAGAGGGCTATGGTGAAAAAGGAAATATCTTCCGTTCAAAACTGGAAAGAAGCTTTCTGAGAAACTGCTCTGTGTTCTCTGAATTCATCTCACAGATTTACATATTTCCCTTCAAGAAGCCTTTCGCTAAGGCTGTTCTTGTGGAACTGGCAAAGGGATATTTGGAAGCCCATAGAGTGCTATGGTGAAAAAGAAAATATCTTCCGTTCAAAACTGGAAAGAAGCTTTCTGAGAAACTGCTCTGTGTTTTGTTAATTCATATCACAGAGCTACATCTTTCCCTTCAAGAAGCCTTTCGCTAAGGCTGCTCTTGTGGAATTGGCAAAGGGATATTTGGAAGCCCATAGAGGGCTATGGTGAAAAAGGAAATATCTTCCGTTCAAAACTGGAAAGAAGCTGTCTGAGAAACTGCTCTGTGTTCTCTGAAATCATCTCAGAGAGTTACATCTTTCCCTTAAAGAAGCCTTTCGCTAAGGCTGTTCTTGTGGAATTGGCAAAGGGATATTTGGAACCCCATAGAGGGCTATGGTGAAAAAGGAAATATCTTCCGTTCAAAACTGGAAAGAAGCTTTCTGAGAAACTGCTCTGTGTTCTGTTAGTTCATCTCACAGAGTTACATCTTTCCCTTCAAGAAGCCTTTCGCTAAGGCTGTTCTTGTCGAACTGGCAAAGGGATATTTGGAAGCCCATAGAGGGCTATGGTGAAAAAGGAAATATCTTCCGTTCAAAACTGGAAAGAAGCTTTCTGAGAAACTGCTCTGTGTTCTCTGAATTCATCTCACAGAGTTACATCTTTCCCTTCAAGAAGCCTTTCGCTAAGGCTGTTCTTGTGGAACTGGCAAAGGGATATTTGGAAGCCCATAGAGGGCTATGGTGAAAAAGAAAATATCTTCCGTTCAAAACTGGAAAGAAGCTTTCTGAGAAACTGCTCTGTGTTTTGTTAATTCATATCACAGAGCTACATCTTTCCCTTCAAGAAGCCTTTCGCTAAGGCTGTTCTTGTGGAATTGGCAAAGGGATATTTGGAAGCCCATAGAGGGCTATGGTGAAAAAGAAAATATCTTCCGTTCAAAACTGGAAAGAAGCTTTCTGAGAAACTGCTCTGTGTTCTCTGAATTCATCTCACAGTGTTACATCTTTCCCTTCAAGAGGCCTTTCGCTAAGGCTGTTCTTGTGGAATTGGCAAAGGGATATTTGGAAGCTCATAGAGGGCTACGGTGAAAAAGGAAATATCTTCCGTTCAAAACTGGAAAGAAGCTTTCTGAGAAACTGCTCTGTGTTCTCTGAATTCATCTCACAGAGTTACATCTTTCCCTTCAAGAAGCCTTTCGCTAAGGCTGTTCTTGTGGAATTGGCAAAGGGATATTTGGAAGCCCATAGAGGGCTATGGTGAAAAAGGAACTATCTTCCGTTCAAAACTGGAAAGAAGCATTCTGAGAAACTGCTCTGTGTACTCTGAATTCATCTCACAGAGTTACATCTTTCCCTTCAAGAAGCCTTTCGCTAAGGCTGTTCTTGTGGAATTGGCAAAGTGATATTTGGAAGCCCTTAGAGGGATATGGTAAAAAAGGAAATATCTTCCGTTCAAAACTGGAAAGAAGTTTTCTGAGAAACTGCTCTGTTTTCTATGAATTCATCTCACAGATTTACATCTTTCCCTTCAAGAAGCCTTTCGCTAAGGCTGTTCTTGTGGAATTGGCAAAGGGATATTTGGAAGCCCATAGAGGGCTATGGTGAAAAAGGAAATATCTTCCGTTCAAAACCGGAAAGAAGCTTTCTGAGAAACTGCTCTGTGTTCTCTGAAATCATCTCACAGAGTTACATCTTTCCCTTCAAGAAGCCTTTCGCTAAGGCTGTTTTTGTGGAATTGGCAAAGGGAAATTTGGAAGCCCTTAGAGGGCTATGGTGAAAAAGGAAGTATCTTCCGTTCAAAACTGGAAAGAAGCTTTCTGAGAAACTGCTCTGTGTTCTGTTAGTTCATCTCACAGAGTTACATCTTTCCCTTCAAGAAGCCTTTCGCTAAGGCTGTTCTTATGGAACTGGCAAAGGGATATTTGGAAGCCCATAGAGGGCTTTGGTGAAAAAGGAAATATCTTCCGTTCAAAACTGGAAAGAAGCTTTCTGAGAAACTGCTCTGTGTTCTCTGAATTCATCTCACAGAGTTACATCTTTCCCTTCAAGAAGCCTTTCGCTAAGGCTGTTCTTGTGGAATTGGCAAAGGGATATTTGGAAGCCCAAAGAGGGCTATGGTGAAAAAGGAAATATCTTCCGTTCAAAACTGGAAAGAAGCATTCTGAGAAACTGCTTTGTGTTCTGTTAATTCATCTCACAGAGTTAAATCTTTTCCTTCAAGAAGCCTTTCCTAAGGCTGTTCTTGTGGAATTGGCAAAGGGATATTTGGAAGCCCATAGAGGGCTATGGTGAAAAAGGAAATATCTTCCGTTCAAAACTGGAAAGAAGCATTCTGATAAACTGCTCTGTGTTCTGTTAATTCATCTCACGGAGCTGCATCTTTCCCTTCAAGAAGCCTTTCGCTAAGGCTGTTCATGTGGAATTGGCAAAGGGATATTTGGAAGCCCATAGTGGGCTATGATGAAAAAGGAAATATCTTCCGTTCAAAACTGGAAAGAAGCTTTCTGAGAAACTGCTCTGTGTTCTTTGAATTCATCTCACAGAGTTACATCTTTGCCTTCAAGAAGCCTTTCGCTAATGCTGTTCTTCTGGAATTGGCAAAGGGATATTTGGAAGCCCATAGAGGGCTATTTTGAAAAAGGAAATATCTTCCGTTCAAAACTGGAAAGAAGCTTTCTGAGAAACTGCTCTGTGTTCTCTGAATTCATCTCACAGAGTTACATCTTTCCCTTCAAGAACCCTTTCGCTAAGGCTGTTCTTGTGGAACTGGCAAAGGGATATTTCGAAGCTCATAGACGGCTATGGTGAAAAAGGAAATATCTTCCGTTCAAAACTGGAAAGAAGCTTTCTGAGAAACTGCTCTGTGTTCTCTGAATTCATCTCACAGAGTTACATCTTTCCCTTCAAGAAGCCTTTCGCTAAGGCTGTTTTTGTGGAATTGGCAAAGTGATATTTGGAAGCCCATAGAGGGCTATGGTGAAAAAGGAAATATCTTCCGTTCAAAACTGGAAAGAAGCTTTCTGAGAAACTGCTCTGTGTTCTGTTAGTTCATCTCACAGAGTTACATCTTGCCCTTCAAGAAGCCTTTCGCCAACGCTGTTCTTGTGTAACTGGCAAAGGGATATTTGGAAGCCCATAGAGGGCTATGGTTAAAAAAGGAAATATCTTCCGTTCAAAACTGGAAAGAAGCTTTCTGAGAAACTGCTCTGTGATCTGTTAGTTCATCTCACAGAGTTAAATCTTTCCCTTCAAGAAGCCTTTCGCTAAGGCTGTTCTTATGGAACTGGCAAAGGGATATTTGTAAGCCCATAGAGGGCTATGGTGAAAAAGGAAATATCTTCCGTTCAAAGCTGGAAAGAAGCTTTCTGAGAAACTGCTCTGTGTTCTGTTACTTCATCTCACAGAGCTGCATCTTTCCCTTCAAGAAGCCTTTCGCCAAGGCTCTTCTTATGGAATTGGCAAAGGGATATTTGGAAGCCCATAGAGGGCTATGGTGAAAAAGGAAATATCTTCCGTTCAAAACTGGAAAGAAGCTTTCTGAGAAACTGCTCTGTGTTCTATGAATTCATCTCACAGAGTTACATCTTTCCCTTCCAGAAGCCTTTCGCTAAGGCTGTTCTTGTGGAATTGGCAAAGGGATATTTGGAAGCCCATAGTGGGCTATGGTGAAAAAGGAAATATCTTCCGTTCAAAACCGGAAAGAAGCTTTCTGAGAAACTGCTCTGTGTTCTCTGAATTCATCTCACAGAGTTACATCTTTACCTTCAAGAAGACTTTCGCTAAGGCTGTTCTTGAGGAATTGGCAAAGGGATATTTGGAAACCCATAGAGGGCTATGGTGAAAAAGGAAATATCTTCCGTTCAAAACTGGAAAGAAGCTTTCTGAGAAACGGCTCTGTGTTCTCTGAATTCATCTCACAGAGTTACATCTTTCCCTTCAGGAAGCCTTTCACTAAGGCTGTTCTTGTGGAATTGGCAAAGGGATATTTGGAAGCCCATAGAGGGCTATGGTGAAAAAGGTAATATCTTCCGTTCAAAACTGGAAAGAAGCTTTCTGAGAAACTACTCTTGTTCTGTTAGTTCATCTCACAGAGTTACATCTTGCCCTTCAAGAAGCCTTTCGCCAAGGCTGTTCTTGTGGAATTGGCAAAGGGATATTTGGAACCCCATAGAGGGCTATGGTGAAAAAGGAAATATCTTCCGTTCAAAACTGGAAAGAAGCTTTCTGAGAAACTGCTCTGTGTTCTGTTAGTTCATCTCACAGAGTTACATCTTTCCCTTCAAGAAGCCTTTCTCTAAGGCTGTTCTTGTCGAACTGGCAAAGGGATATTTGGAAGCCCATAGAGGGCTATGGTGAAAAAGGAAATATCTTCCGTTCAAAACTGGAAAGAAGCTTTCTGAGAAACTGCTCTGTGTTCTCTGAATTCATCTCACAGATTTACATCTTTCCCTTCAAGAAGCCTTTCGCTAAGGCTGTTCTTGTGGAACTGGCAAAGGGATATTTGGAAGCCCATAGAGGGCTATGGTGAAAAAGAAAATATCTTCCGTTCAAAACTGGAAAGAAGCTTTCTGAGAAACTGCTCTGTGTTTTGTTAATTCATATCACAGAGCTACATCTTTCCCTTCAAGAAGCCTTTCGCTAAGGCTGCTCTTGTGGAATTGGCAAAGGGATATTTGGAAGCCCATAGAGGGCTATGGTGAAAAAGGAAATATCTTCCGTTCAAAACTGGAAAGAAGCTTTCTGAGAAACTGCTCTGTGTTCTCTGAAATCATCTCAGAGAGTTACATCTTTCCCTTAAAGAAGCCTTTCGCTAAGGCTGTTCTTGTGGAATTGGCAAAGGGATATTTGGAACCCCATAGAGGGCTATGGTGAAAAAGGAAATATCTTCCGTTCAAAACTGGAAAGAAGCTTTCTGAGAAACTGCTCTGTGTTCTGTTAGTTCATCTCACAGAGTTACATCTTTCCCTTCAAGAAGCCTTTCGCTAAGGCTGTTCTTGTCGAACTGGCAAAGGGATATTTGGAAGCCCATAGAGGTCTATGGTGAAAAAGGAAATATCTTCCGTTCAAAACTGGAAAGAAGCTTTCTGAGAAACTGCTCTGTGTTCTCTGAATTCATCTCACAGAGTTACATCTTTCCCTTCAAGAAGCCTTTCGCTAAGGCTGTTCTTGTGGAACTGGCAAAGGGATATTTGGAAGCCCATAGAGGGCTATGGTGAAAAAGAAAATATCTTCCGTTCAAAACTGGAAAGAAGCTTTCTGAGAAACTGCTCTGTGTTTTGTTAATTCATATCACAGAGCTACATCTTTCCCTTCAAGAAGCCTTTCGCTAAGGCTGTTCTTGTGGAATTGGCAAAGGGATATTTGGAAGCCCATAGAGGGCTATGGTGAAAAAGAAAATATCTTCCGTTAAAAACTGGAAAGAAGCTTTCTGAGAAACTGCTCTGTGTTCTCTGAATTCATCTCACAGTGTTACATCTTTCCCTTCAAGAGGCCTTTCGCTAAGGCTGTTCTTGTGGAATTGGCAAAGGGATATTTGGAAGCTCATAGAGGGCTACGGTGAAAAAGGAAATAACTTCCGTTCAAAACTGGAAAGAAGCTTTCTGAGAAACTGCTCTGTGTTCTCTGAATTCATCTCACAGAGTTACATCTTTCCCTTCAAGAAGCCTTTCGCTAAGGCTGTTCTTGTGGAATTGGCAAAGGGATATTTGGAAGCCCATAGAGGGCTATGGTGAAAAAGGAACTATCTTCCGTTCAAAACTGGAAAGAAGCTTTCTGAGAAACTGCTCTGTGTACTCTGAATTCATCTCACAGAGTTACATCTTTCCCTTCAAGAAGCCTTTCGCTAAGGCTGTTCTTGTGGAATTGGCAAAGTGATATTTGGAAGCCCTTAGAGGGATATGGTGAAAAAGGAAATATCTTCCGTTCAAAACTGGAAAGAAGTTTTCTGAGAATCTGCTCTGTTTTCTATGAATTCATCTCACAGAGTTACATCTTTCCCTTCAAGAAGCCTTTCGCTAAGGCTGTTCTTGTGGAATTGGCAAAGGGATATTTGGAAGCCCATAGAGGGCTATGGTGAAAAAGGAAATATCTTCCGTTCAAAACCGGAAAGAAGCTTTCTGAGAAACTGCTCTGTGTTCTCTGAAATCATCTCACAGAGTTACATCTTTCCCTTCAAGAAGCCTTTCGCTAAGGCTGTTTTTGTGGAATTGGCAAAGGGAAATTTGGAAGCCCATAGAGGGCTATGGTGAAAAAGGAAGTATCTTCCGTTCAAAACTGGAAAGAAGCTTTCTGAGAAACTGCTCTGTGTTCTGTTAGTTCATCTCACAGAGTTACATCTTTCCCTTCAAGAAGCCTTTCGCTAAGGCTGTTCTTATGGAACTGGCAAAGGGATATTTGGAAGCCCATAGAGGGCTTTGGTGAAAAAGGAAATATCTTCCGTTCAAAACTGGAAAGAAGCTTTCTGAGAAACTGCTCTGTGTTCTCTGAATTCATCTCACAGAGTTACATCTTTCCCTTCAAGAAGCCTTTCGCTAAGGCTGTTCTTGTGGAATTGGCAAAGGGATATTTGGAAGCCCAAAGAGGGCTATGGTGAAAAAGGAAATATCTTCCGTTCAAAACTGGAAAGAAGCATTCTGAGAAACTGCTTTGTGTTCTGTTAATTCATCTCACAGAGTTAAATCTTTTCCTTCAAGAAGGCTTTCTTAAGGCTGTTCTTGTGGAATTGGCAAAGGGATATTTGGAAGCCCATAGAGGGCTATGGTGAAAAAGGAAATTTCTTCCGTTGAAAACTGGAAAGAAGCTTTCTGAGAAACTGCTCTGGGTTTTGTTAGTTCATCTCACAGAGTTACGTCTTTCCCTTCAAGAAGCCTTTCGCTAAGGCTTTTCTTGTGGAACTGGCAAAGGGATATTTGGAAGCCCATAGAGGGCAATGGAGAAAAAGGAAATATCTTCCCTCCAAAACTGGAAAGAAGCTTTCTGAGAATCTGCTCAGTGTTCTCTGTATTCATCTCACAGAGTTACATCTTTCCCTTCAAGAATCCTTTCGCTAAGGCTGTTCTTGTGGAATTGGCAAAGGGATATTTGGAAGCCCATAGAGGGCTATGGTGAAAAAGGAAATATCTTCCGTTCAAACCTGGAAAGAAGCTTTCTGAGAAACTGCTCTGTGTTCTGTTAGTTTATCTCACAGAGTTACATCTTTCCTTTCAAGAAGCCTTTCTCTAAGGCTGTTCTTGTGGCATTGGCAAAGTGATATTTGGAAGCCCATAGAGGGCTATGGTGAAAAAGGAAATATCTTCCGTTCAAAACTGGAAAGAAGCTTTCTGAGAAACTTCTCTGTGTTCTCTGAATTCATCTCACAGAGTTACATCATTCCCTTCCAGAAGCCTTTCGCTAAGGCTGTTCTTGTGGAATTGGCAAAGGGATATTTGGAAGCCCATAGAGGGCTATGGTGAAAAAGGAAATATCTTCCGTTCAAAACCGGAAAGAAGCTTTCTGAGAAACTGCTCTGTGTTCTCTGAATTCATCTCACAGAGTTACATCTTTACCTTCAAGAAGACTTTCGCTAAGGCTGTTCTTGAGGAATTGGCAAAGGGATATTTGGAAGCCCATAGTGGGCTATGGTGAAAAAGGAAATATCTTCCGTTCAAAACTGGAAAGAAGCTTTCTGAGAAACGGCTCTGTGTTCTCTGAATTCATCACACAGAGTTACATCTTTGCCTTCAAGAAGCCTTTCGCTAATGCTGTTCTTGTGGAATTGGCAAAGGGATATTTGGAAGCCCATAGAGGGTTATGGTGAAAAAGGAAATATCTTCCGTTCAAAACTGGAAAGAAGCTTTCTGAGAAACTGCTCTGTGTTCTCTGAATTCATCTCACAGAGTTACATCCTTACCTTGAAGAAGACTTTCGCTAAGGCTGTTCTTGAGTAATTGGCAAAGGGATATTTGGAAGCCCATAGAGGGCTATGGTGAAAAAGGAAATATCTTCCGTTCAAAACTGGAAAGAAGCTTTCTGTGAAACTGTTCTGTGTTCTGTTAATTCATCTCACAGAGTTACATCTTTCCCTTCAAGAAGCCTTTCGCTAAGGCTGTTCTTGTGGAACTGGCAAAGGGATATTTGGAAGCCCATATAGGATTATGGTGAAAAAGGAAATATCTTCCGTTCAAAACTGGAAAGAAGCTTTCTGAGAAACTGCTCTGTGTTCTCTGAATTCATCTCACAGATTTACATCTTTCCCTTCAAGAACCCTTTCGCTAAGGCTGTTCTTGTGGAACTGGCAAAGGGATATTTGGAAGCCCATAGAGGGCTATGGTGAAAAAGGAAATATCTTCCGTTCAAAACTGGAAAGAAGCTTTCTGAGAAACTGCTCTGTGTTCTGTTAGTTCATCTCACAGAGTTACATCTTGCCCTTCAAGAAGCCTTTCGCCAACGCTGTTCTTGTGTAACTGGCAAAGGGATATTTGGAAGCCCATAGAGGGCTATGGTTAAAAAAGGAAATATCTTCCGTTCAAAACTGGAAAGAAGCTTTCTGAGAAACTGCTCTGGAATCTGTTAGTTCATCTCACAGAGTTAAATCTTTCCCTTCAAGAAGCCTTTCGCTAAGGCTGTTCTTATGGAACTGGCAAAGGGATATTTGGAAGCCCATAGAGGGCTATGGTGAAAAAGGAAATATCTTCCGTTCAAAGCTGGAAAGAAGCTTTCTGAGAAACTGCTCTGTGTTCTGTTACTTCATCTCACAGAGCTGCATCTTTCCCTTCAAGAAACCTTTCGCCAAGGCTGTTCTTATGGAATTGGCAAAGGGATATTTGGAAGCCCATAGAGGGCTATGGTGAAAAAGGAAATATCTTCCGTTGAAAACTGGAAAGAAGCATTCTGAGAAACTGCTCTGTGTTCTGTTAGTTCATCTCACAGAGTTACATCTTTCCCTTCAAGAAGCCTTTCGCTAAGGCTGTTCTTGTGGAATTGGCAAAGTGATATTTGGAAGCCCATAGAGGGCTATGGTGAAAAAGGAAATATCTTCCGTTCAAAACTGGAAAGAAGCTTTCTGAGAAACTGCTCTGTGTTCTATGAATTCATCTCACAGAGTTACATCTTTCCCTTCCAGAAGCCTTTCGCTAAGGCTGTTCTTGTGGAATTGGCAAAGGGATATTTGGAAGCCCATAGTGGGCTATGGTGAAAAAGGAAATATCTTCCGTTCAAAACCGGAAAGAAGCTTTCTGAGAAACTGCTCTGTGTTCTCTGAATTCATCTCACAGAGTTACATCTTTACCTTCAAGAAGACTTTCGCTAAGGCTGTTCTTGAGGAATTGGCAAAGGGATATTTGGAAACCCATAGAAGGCTATTGTGAAAAAGGAAATATCTTCCGTTCAAAACTGGAAAGAAGCTTTCTGAGAAACGGCTCTGTGTTCTCTGAATTCATCTCACAGAGTTACATCTTTCCCTTCAGGAAGCCTTTCACTAAGGCTGTTCTTGTGGAATTGGCAAAGGGATATTTGGAAGCCCATAGAGGGCTATGGTGAAAAAGGTAATATCTTCCGTTCAAAACTGGAAAGAAGCTTTCTGAGAAACTACTCTGTGTTCTGTTAGTTCATCTCACAGAGTTACATCTTGCCCTTCAAGAAGCCTTTCGCTAAGGCTGTTCTTGTGGAATTGGCAAAGGGATATTTGGAAGCCCATAGAGGGCTATGGTGAAAAAGGAAATATCTTCCGTTCAAAACTGGAAAGAAGCATTCTGAGAAACTGCTTTGTGTTCTGTTAATTCATCTCACAGAGTTACATCTTTCCCTTCAAGAAGCCTTTCGCTAAGGCTGTTCTTGTGGAATTGGCAAAGGGATATTTGGAAGCCCATAGAGGGCTATGGTGAAAAAGGAACTATCTTCCGTTCAAAACTGGAAAGAAGCTTTCTGAGAAACTGCTCTGTGTACTCTGAATTCATCTCACAGAGTTACATCTTTCCCTTCAAGAAGCCTTTCGCTAAGGCTGTTCTTGTGGAATTGGCAAAGTGATATTTGGAAGCCCTTAGAGGGATATGGTGAAAAAGGAAATATCTTCCGTTCAAAACTGGAAAGAAGTTTTCTGAGAATCTGCTCTGTTTTCTATGAATTCATCTCACAGAGTTACATCTTTCCCTTCAAGAAGCCTTTCGCTAAGGCTGTTCTTGTGGAATTGGCAAAGGGATATTTGGAAGCCCATAGAGGGCTATGGTGAAAAAGGAAATATCTTCCGTTCAAAACCGGAAAGAAGCTTTCTGAGAAACTGCTCTGTGTTCTCTGAAATCATCTCACAGAGTTACATCTTTCCCTTCAAGAAGCCTTTCGCTAAGGCTGTTTTTGTGGAATTGGCAAAGGGAAATTTGGAAGCCCATAGAGGGCTATGGTGAAAAAGGAAGTATCTTCCGTTCAAAACTGGAAAGAAGCTTTCTGAGAAACTGCTCTGTGTTCTGTTAGTTCATCTCACAGAGTTACATCTTTCCCTTCAAGAAGCCTTTCGCTAAGGCTGTTCTTATGGAACTGGCAAAGGGATATTTGGAAGCCCATAGAGGGCTTTGGTGAAAAAGGAAATATCTTCCGTTCAAAACTGGAAAGAAGCTTTCTGAGAAACTGCTCTGTGTTCTCTGAATTCATCTCACAGAGTTACATCTTTCCCTTCAAGAAGCCTTTCGCTAAGGCTGTTCTTGTGGAATTGGCAAAGGGATATTTGGAAGCCCAAAGAGGGCTATGGTGAAAAAGGAAATATCTTCCGTTCAAAACTGGAAAGAAGCATTCTGAGAAACTGCTTTGTGTTCTGTTAATTCATCTCACAGAGTTAAATCTTTTCCTTCAAGAAGGCTTTCTTAAGGCTGTTCTTGTGGAATTGGCAAAGGGATATTTGGAAGCCCATAGAGGGCTATGGTGAAAAAGGAAATTTCTTCCGTTGAAAACTGGAAAGAAGCTTTCTGAGAAACTGCTCTGGGTTTTGTTAGTTCATCTCACAGAGTTACGTCTTTCCCTTCAAGAAGCCTTTCGCTAAGGCTTTTCTTGTGGAACTGGCAAAGGGATATTTGGAAGCCCATAGAGGGCAATGGAGAAAAAGGAAATATCTTCCCTCCAAAACTGGAAAGAAGCTTTCTGAGAATCTGCTCAGTGTTCTCTGTATTCATCTCACAGAGTTACATCTTTCCCTTCAAGAATCCTTTCGCTAAGGCTGTTCTTGTGGAATTGGCAAAGGGATATTTGGAAGCCCATAGAGGGCTATGGTGAAAAAGGAAATATCTTCCGTTCAAACCTGGAAAGAAGCTTTCTGAGAAACTGCTCTGTGTTCTGTTAGTTTATCTCACAGAGTTACATCTTTCCTTTCAAGAAGCCTTTCTCTAAGGCTGTTCTTGTGGCATTGGCAAAGTGATATTTGGAAGCCCATAGAGGGCTATGGTGAAAAAGGAAATATCTTCCGTTCAAAACTGGAAAGAAGCTTTCTGAGAAACTTCTCTGTGTTCTCTGAATTCATCTCACAGAGTTACATCATTCCCTTCCAGAAGCCTTTCGCTAAGGCTGTTCTTGTGGAATTGGCAAAGGGATATTTGGAAGCCCATAGAGGGCTATGGTGAAAAAGGAAATATCTTCCGTTCAAAACCGGAAAGAAGCTTTCTGAGAAACTGCTCTGTGTTCTCTGAATTCATCTCACAGAGTTACATCTTTACCTTCAAGAAGACTTTCGCTAAGGCTGTTCTTGAGGAATTGGCAAAGGGATATTTGGAAGCCCATAGTGGGCTATGGTGAAAAAGGAAATATCTTCCGTTCAAAACTGGAAAGAAGCTTTCTGAGAAACGGCTCTGTGTTCTCTGAATTCATCACACAGAGTTACATCTTTGCCTTCAAGAAGCCTTTCGCTAATGCTGTTCTTGTGGAATTGGCAAAGGGATATTTGGAAGCCCATAGAGGGTTATGGTGAAAAAGGAAATATCTTCCGTTCAAAACTGGAAAGAAGCTTTCTGAGAAACTGCTCTGTGTTCTCTGAATTCATCTCACAGAGTTACATCCTTACCTTGAAGAAGACTTTCGCTAAGGCTGTTCTTGAGTAATTGGCAAAGGGATATTTGGAAGCCCATAGAGGGCTATGGTGAAAAAGGAAATATCTTCCGTTCAAAACTGGAAAGAAGCTTTCTGTGAAACTGTTCTGTGTTCTGTTAATTCATCTCACAGAGTTACATCTTTCCCTTCAAGAAGCCTTTCGCTAAGGCTGTTCTTGTGGAACTGGCAAAGGGATATTTGGAAGCCCATATAGGATTATGGTGAAAAAGGAAATATCTTCCGTTCAAAACTGGAAAGAAGCTTTCTGAGAAACTGCTCTGTGTTCTCTGAATTCATCTCACAGATTTACATCTTTCCCTTCAAGAACCCTTTCGCTAAGGCTGTTCTTGTGGAACTGGCAAAGGGATATTTGGAAGCCCATAGAGGGCTATGGTGAAAAAGGAAATATCTTCCGTTCAAAACTGGAAAGAAGCTTTCTGAGAAACTGCTCTGTGTTCTGTTAGTTCATCTCACAGAGTTACATCTTGCCCTTCAAGAAGCCTTTCGCCAACGCTGTTCTTGTGTAACTGGCAAAGGGATATTTGGAAGCCCATAGAGGGCTATGGTTAAAAAAGGAAATATCTTCCGTTCAAAACTGGAAAGAAGCTTTCTGAGAAACTGCTCTGGAATCTGTTAGTTCATCTCACAGAGTTAAATCTTTCCCTTCAAGAAGCCTTTCGCTAAGGCTGTTCTTATGGAACTGGCAAAGGGATATTTGGAAGCCCATAGAGGGCTATGGTGAAAAAGGAAATATCTTCCGTTCAAAGCTGGAAAGAAGCTTTCTGAGAAACTGCTCTGTGTTCTGTTACTTCATCTCACAGAGCTGCATCTTTCCCTTCAAGAAACCTTTCGCCAAGGCTGTTCTTATGGAATTGGCAAAGGGATATTTGGAAGCCCATAGAGGGCTATGGTGAAAAAGGAAATATCTTCCGTTGAAAACTGGAAAGAAGCATTCTGAGAAACTGCTCTGTGTTCTGTTAGTTCATCTCACAGAGTTACATCTTTCCCTTCAAGAAGCCTTTCGCTAAGGCTGTTCTTGTGGAATTGGCAAAGTGATATTTGGAAGCCCATAGAGGGCTATGGTGAAAAAGGAAATATCTTCCGTTCAAAACTGGAAAGAAGCTTTCTGAGAAACTGCTCTGTGTTCTATGAATTCATCTCACAGAGTTACATCTTTCCCTTCCAGAAGCCTTTCGCTAAGGCTGTTCTTGTGGAATTGGCAAAGGGATATTTGGAAGCCCATAGTGGGCTATGGTGAAAAAGGAAATATCTTCCGTTCAAAACCGGAAAGAAGCTTTCTGAGAAACTGCTCTGTGTTCTCTGAATTCATCTCACAGAGTTACATCTTTACCTTCAAGAAGACTTTCGCTAAGGCTGTTCTTGAGGAATTGGCAAAGGGATATTTGGAAACCCATAGAAGGCTATTGTGAAAAAGGAAATATCTTCCGTTCAAAACTGGAAAGAAGCTTTCTGAGAAACGGCTCTGTGTTCTCTGAATTCATCTCACAGAGTTACATCTTTCCCTTCAGGAAGCCTTTCACTAAGGCTGTTCTTGTGGAATTGGCAAAGGGATATTTGGAAGCCCATAGAGGGCTATGGTGAAAAAGGTAATATCTTCCGTTCAAAACTGGAAAGAAGCTTTCTGAGAAACTACTCTGTGT
Organism: Chlorocebus sabaeus; assembly: GCF_047675955.1. NCBI lineage: Eukaryota > Metazoa > Chordata > Mammalia > Primates > Cercopithecidae > Chlorocebus > Chlorocebus sabaeus. Next base: position 2,513,711 of record NW_027326857.1, read on the forward strand.
TCTGTTAGTTCATCTCACAGAGTTACATCTTGCCCTTCAAGAAGCCTTTCGCTAAGGCTGTTCTTGTGGAATTGGCAAAGGGATATTTGGAAGCCCATAGAGGGCTATGGTGAAAAAGGAAATATCTTCCGTTCAAAACTGGAAAGAAGCATTCTGAGAAACTGCTTTGTGTTCTGTTAATTCATCTCACAGAGTTAAATCTTTTCCTTCAAGAAGCCTTTCCTAAGGCTGTTCTTGTGGAATTGGCAAAGGGATATTTGGAAGCCCATAGAGGGCTATGGTGAAAAAGGAAATTTCTTCCGTTGAAAACTGGAAAGAAGCTTTCTGAGAAACTGCTCTGGGTTTTGTTAGTTCATCTCACAGAGTTACGTCTTTGCCTTCAAGAAGCCTTTCGCTAAGGCTTTTCTTGTGGAACTGGCAAAGGGATATTTGGAAGCCCATAGAGGGCAATGGAGAAAAAGGAAATATCTTCCCTCCAAAACTGGAAAGAAGCTTCCTGAGAATCTGCTCAGTGTTCTCTGAATTCATCTCACAGAGTTACATCTTTCCCTTCAAGAATCCTTTCGCTAAGGCTGTTCTTGTGGAATTGGCAAAGGGATATTTGGAAGCCAAGAGAGGGCTATGGTGAAAAAGGAAATATCTTCCGTTCAAAACTGGAAAGAAGCATTCTGATAAACTGCTCTGTGTTCTGTTAATTCATCTCACGGAGCTGCATCTTTCCCTTCAAGAAGCCTTTCGCTAAGGCTGTTCATGTGGAATTGGCAAAGGGATATTTGGAAGCCCATAGTGGGCTATGATGAAAAAGGAAATATCTTCCGTTCAAAACTGGAAAGAAGCTTTCTGAGAAACTGCTCTGTGTTCTTTGAATTCATCTCACAGAGTTACATCTTTGCCTTCAAGAAGCCTTTCGCTAATGCTGTTCTTCTGGAATTGGCAAAGGGATATTTGGAAGCCCATAGAGGTCTATGGTGAAAAAGGAAATATCTTCCGTTCAAAACTGGAAAATAGCTTTCTGAGAAACTGCTCAGTGTTCTCTGAATTCATCTCACAGAGTTACATCTTTCCCTTCAAGAAGCCTTTCGCTAAGGCTGTTCTTGTGGAATTGGCAAAGGGATATTTGGAAGCCCATAGAGGGCTATTTTGAAAAAGGAAATATCTTCCGTTCAAAACTGGAAAGAAGCTTTCTGAGAAACTGCTCTGTGTTCTCTGAATTCATCTCACAGAGTTACATCTTTCCCTTCAAGAACCCTTTCGCTAAGGCTGTTCTTGTGGAACTGGCAAAGGGATATTTCGAAGCTCATAGACGGCTATGGTGAAAAAGGAAATATCTTCCGTTCAAAACTGGAAAGAAGCTTTCTGAGAAACTGCTCTGTGTTCTCTGAATTCATCTCACAGAGTTACATCTTTCCCTTCAAGAAGCCTTTCGCTAAGGCTGTTTTTGTGGAATTGGCAAAGTGATATTTGGAAGCCCATGGAGGGCTATGGTGAAAAAGGAAATATCTTCCGTTCAAAACTGGAAAGAAGCTTTCTGAGAAACTGCTCTGTGTTCTGTTAGTTCATCTCACAGAGTTACATCTTGCCCTTCAAGAAGCCTTTCGCCAACGCTGTTCTTGTGTAACTGGCAAAGGGATATTTGGAAGCCCATAGAGGGCTATGGTTAAAAAAGGAAATATCTTCCGTTCAAAACTGGAAAGAAGCTTTCTGAGAAACTGCTCTGTGATCTGTTAGTTCATCTCACAGAGTTAAATCTTTCCCTTCAAGAAGCCTTTCGCTAAGGCTGTTCTTATGGAACTGGCAAAGGGATATTTGTAAGCCCATAGAGGGCTATGGTGAAAAAGGAAATATCTTCCGTTCAAAGCTGGAAAGAAGCTTTCTAAGAAACTGCTCTGTGTTCTGTTACTTCATCTCACAGAGCTGCATCTTTCCCTTCAAGAAGCCTTTCGCCAAGGCTGTTCTTATGGAATTGGCAAAGGGATATTTGGAAGCCCATAGAGGGCTATGGTGAAAAAGGAAATATCTTCCGTTCAAAACTGGAAAGAAGCTTTCTGAGAAACTGCTCTGTGTTCTATGAATTCATCTCACAGAGTTACATCTTTCCCTTCAAGAAGCCTTTCGCTAAGGCTGTTCTTGTGGAATTGGCAAAGGGATATTTGGAAGCCCATAGTGGGCTATGGTGAAAAAGGAAATATCTTCCGTTCAAAACCGGAAAGAAGCTTTCTGAGAAACTGCTCTGTGTTCTCTGAATTCATCTCACAGAGTTACATCTTTACCTTCAAGAAGACTTTCGCTAAGGCTGTTCTTGAGGAATTGGCAAAGGGATATTTGGAAACCCATAGAGGGCTATGGTGAAAAAGGAAATATCTTCCGTTCAAAACTGGAAAGAAGCTTTCTGAGAAACGGCTCTGTGTTCTCTGAATTCATCTCACAGAGTTACATCTTTCCCTTCAGGAAGCCTTTCACTAAGGCTGTTCTTGTGGAATTGGCAAAGGGATATTTGGAAGCCCATAGAGGGCTACGGTGAAAAAGGTAATATCTTCCGTTCAAAACTGGAAAGAAGCTTTCTGAGAAACTACTCTTGTTCTGTTAGTTCATCTCACAGAGTTACATCTTGCCCTTCAAGAAGCCTTTCGCCAAGGCTGTTCTTGTGGAATTGGCAAAGGGATATTTGGAACCCCATAGAGGGCTATGGTGAAAAAGGAAATATCTTCCGTTCAAAACTGGAAAGAAGCTTTCTGAGAAACTGCTCTGTGTTCTGTTAGTTCATGTCACAGAGTTACATCTTTCCCTTCAAGAAGCCTTTCTCTAAGGCTGTTCTTGTCGAACTGGCAAAGGGATATTTGGAAGCCCATAGAGGGCTATGGTGAAAAAGGAAATATCTTCCGTTCAAAACTGGAAAGAAGCTTTCTGAGAAACTGCTCTGTGTTCTCTGAATTCATCTCACAGATTTACATCTTTCCCTTCAAGAAGCCTTTCGCTAAGGCTGTTCTTGTGGAACTGGCAAAGGGATATTTGGAAGCCCATAGAGGGCTATGGTGAAAAAGAAAATATCTTCCGTTCAAAACTGGAAAGAAGCTTTCTGAGAAACTGCTCTGTGTTTTGTTAATTCATATCACAGAGCTACATCTTTCCCTTCAAGAAGCCTTTCGCTAAGGCTGCTCTTGTGGAATTGGCAAAGGGATATTTGGAAGCCCATAGAGGGCTATGGTGAAAAAGGAAATATCTTCCGTTCAAAACTGGAAAGAAGCTTTCTGAGAAACTGCTCTGTGTTCTCTGAAATCATCTCAGAGAGTTACATCTTTCCCTTAAAGAAGCCTTTCGCTAAGGCTGTTCTTGTGGAATTGGCAAAGGGATATTTGAAACCCCATAGAGGGCTATGGTGAAAAAGGAAATATCTTCCGTTCAAAACTGGAAAGAAGCTTTCTGAGAAACTGCTCTGTGTTCTGTTAGTTCATCTCACAGAGTTACATCTTTCCCTTCAAGAAGCCTTTCGCTAAGGCTGTTCTTGTGGAATTGGCAAAGGGATATTTGGAAGCCCATAGAGGGCTATGGTGAAAAAGAAAATATCTTCCGTTCAAAACTGGAAAGAAGCTTTCTGAGAAACTGCTCTGTGTTCTCTGAATTCATCTCCCAGTGTTACATCTTTCCCTTCAAGAGGCCTTTCGCTAAGGCTGTTCTTGTGGAATTGGCAAAGGGATATTTGGAAGCTCATAGAGGGCTACGGTGAAAAAGGAAATATCTTCCGTTCAAAACTGGAAAGAAGCTTTCTGAGAAACTGCTCTGTGTTCTCTGAATTCATCTCACAGAGTTACATCTTTCCCTTCAAGAAGCCTTTCGCTAAGGCTGTTCTTGTGGAATTGGCAAAGGGATATTTGGAAGCCCATAGAGGGCTATGGTGAAAAAGGAACTATCTTCCGTTCAAAACTGGAAAGAAGCTTTCTGAGAAACTGCTCTGTGTACTCTGAATTCATCTCACAGAGTTACATCTTTCCCTTCAAGAAGCCTTTCGCTAAGGCTGTTCTTGTGGAATTGGCAAAGTGATATTTGGAAGCCCTTAGAGGGATATGGTGAAAAAGGAAATATCTTCCGTTCAAAACTGGAAAGAAGTTTTCTGAGAAACTGCTCTGTTTTCTATGAATTCATCTCACAGATTTACATCTTTCCCTTCAAGAAGCCTTTCGCTAAGGCTGTTCTTGTGGAATTGGCAAAGGGATATTTGGAAGCCCATAGAGGGCTATGGTGAAAAAGGAAATATCTTCCGTTCAAAACCGGAAAGAAGCTTTCTGAGAAACTGCTCTGTGTTCTCTGAAATCATCTCACAGAGTTACATCTTTCCCTTCAAGAAGCCTTTCGCTAAGGCTGTTTTTGTGGAATTGGCAAAGGGAAATTTGGAAGCCCTTAGAGGGCTATTTTGAAAAAGGAAGTATCTTCCGTTCAAAACTGGAAAGAAGCTTTCTGAGAAACTGCTCTGTGTTCTGTTAGTTCATCTCACAGAGTTACATCTTTCCCTTCAAGAAGCCTTTCGCTAAGGCTGTTCTTATGGAACTGGCAAAGGGATATTTGGAAGCCCATAGAGGGCTTTGGTGAAAAAGGAAATATCTTCCGTTCAAAACTGGAAAGAAGCTTTCTGAGAAACTGCTCTGTGTTCTCTGAATTCATCTCACAGAGTTACATCTTTCCCTTCAAGAAGCCTTTCGCTAAGGCTGTTCTTGTGGAATTGGCAAAGGGATATTTGGAAGCCCAAAGAGGGCTATGGTGAAAAAGGAAATATCTTCCGTTCAAAACTGGATAGAAGCATTCTGAGAAACTGCTTTGTGTTCTGTTAATTCATCTCACAGAGTTAAATCTTTTCCTTCAAGAAGCCTTTCCTAAGGCTGTTCTTGTGGAATTGGCAAAGGGATATTTGGAAGCCCGTAGAGGGCTATGGTGAAAAAGGAAATATCTTCCGTTCAAAACTGGAAAGAAGCATTCTGATAAACTGCTCTGTGTTCTGTTAATTCATCTCACGGATCTGCATCTTTCCCTTCAAGAAGCCTTTCGCTAAGGCTGTTCATGTGGAATTGGCAAAGGGATATTTGGAAGCCCATAGTGGGCTATGATGAAAAAGGAAATATCTTCCGTTCAAAACTGGAAAGAAGCTTTCTGAGAAACTGCTCTGTGTTCTTTGAATTCATCTCACAGAGTTACATCTTTGCCTTCAAGAAGCCTTTCGCTAATGCTGTTCTTCTGGAATTGGCAAAGGGATATTTGGAAGCCCATAGAGGTCTATGGTGAAAAAGGAAATATCTTCCGTTCAAAACTGGAAAATAGCTTTCTGAGAAACTGCTCAGTGTTCTCTGAATTCATCTCACAGAGTTACATCTTTCCCTTCAAGAAGCCTTTCGCTAAGGCTGTTCTTGTGGAATTGGCAAAGGGATATTTGGAAGCCCATAGAGGGCTATTTTGAAAAAGGAAATATCTTCCGTTCAAAACTGGAAAGAAGCTTTCTGAGAAACTGCTCTGTGTTCTCTGAATTCATCTCACAGAGTTACATCTTTCCCTTCAAGAACCCTTTCGCTAAGGCTGTTCTTGTGGAACTGGCAAAGGGATATTTCGAAGCTCATAGACGGCTATGGTGAAAAAGGAAATATCTTCCGTTCAAAACTGGAAAGAAGCTTTCTGAGAAACTGCTCTGTGTTCTCTGAATTCATCTCACAGAGTTACATCTTTCCCTTCAAGAAGCCTTTCGCTAAGGCTGTTTTTGTGGAATTGGCAAAGTGATATTTGGAAGCCCATGGAGGGCTATGGTGAAAAAGGAAATATCTTCCGTTCAAAACTGGAAAGAAGCTTTCTGAGAAACTGCTCTGTGTTCTGTTAGTTCAACTCACAGAGTTACATCTTGCCCTTCAAGAAGCCTTTCGCCAACGCTGTTCTTGTGTAACTGGCAAAGGGATATTTGGAAGCCCATAGAGGGCTATGGTTAAAAAAGGAAATATCTTCCGTTCAAAACTGGAAAGAAGCTTTCTGAGAAACTGCTCTGTGATCTGTTAGTTCATCTCACAGAGTTAAATCTTTCCCTTCAAGAAGCCTTTCGCTAAGGCTGTTCTTATGGAACTGGCAAAGGGATATTTGTAAGCCCATAGAGGGCTATGGTGAAAAAGGAAATATCTTCCGTTCAAAGCTGGAAAGAAGCTTTCTGAGAAACTGCTCTGTGTTCTGTTACTTCATCTCACAGAGCTGCATCCTTCCCTTCAAGAAGCCTTTCGCCAAGGCTGTTCTTATGGAATTGGCAAAGGGATATTTGGAAGCCCATAGAGGGCTATGGTGAAAAAGGAAATATCTTCCGTTCAAAACTGGAAAGAAGCTTTCTGAGAAACTGCTCTGTGTTCTATGAATTCATCTCACAGAGTTACATCTTTCCCTTCCAGAAGCCTTTCGCTAAGGCTGTTCTTGTGGAATTGGCAAAGGGATATTTGGAAGCCCATAGTGGGCTATGGTGAAAAAGGAAATATCTTCCGTTCAAAACCGGAAAGAAGCTTTCTGAGAAACTGCTCTGTGTTCTCTGAATTCATCTCACAGAGTTACATCTTTACCTTCAAGAAGACTTTCGCTAAGGCTGTTCTTGAGGAATTGGCAAAGGGATATTTGGAAACCCATAGAGGGCTATGGTGAAAAAGGAAATATCTTCCGTTCAAAACTGGAAAGAAGCTTTCTGAGAAACGGCTCTGTGTTCTCTGAATTCATCTCACAGAGTTACATCTTTCCCTTCAGGAAGCCTTTCACTAAGGCTGTTCTTGTGGAATTGGCAAAGGGATATTTGGAAGCCCATAGAGGGCTATGGTGAAAAAGGTAATATCTTCCGTTCAAAACTGGAAAGAAGCTTTCTGAGAAACTACTCTTGTTCTGTTAGTTCATCTCACAGAGTTACATCTTGCCCTTCAAGAAGCCTTTCGCCAAGGCTGTTCTTGTGGAATTGGCAAAGGGATATTTGGAACCCCATAGAGGGCTATGGTGAAAAAGGAAATATCTTCCGTTCAAAACTGGAAAGAAGCTTTCTGAGAAACTGCTCTGTGTTCTGTTAGTTCATCTCACAGAGTTACATCTTTCCCTTCAAGAAGCCTTTCTCTAAGGCTGTTCTTGTCGAACTGGCAAAGGGATATTTGGAAGCCCATAGAGGGCTATGGTGAAAAAGGAAATATCTTCCGTTCAAAACTGGAAAGAAGCTTTCTGAGAAACTGCTCTGTGTTCTCTGAATTCATCTCACAGATTTACATATTTCCCTTCAAGAAGCCTTTCGCTAAGGCTGTTCTTGTGGAACTGGCAAAGGGATATTTGGAAGCCCATAGAGGGCTATGGTGAAAAAGAAAATATCTTCCGTTCAAAACTGGAAAGAAGCTTTCTGAGAAACTGCTCTGTGTTTTGTTAATTCATATCACAGAGCTACATCTTTCCCTTCAAGAAGCCTTTCGCTAAGGCTGCTCTTGTGGAATTGGCAAAGGGATATTTGGAAGCCCATAGAGGGCTATGGTGAAAAAGGAAATATCTTCCGTTCAAAACTGGAAAGAAGCTGTCTGAGAAACTGCTCTGTGTTCTCTGAAATCATCTCAGAGAGTTACATCTTTCCCTTAAAGAAGCCTTTCGCTAAGGCTGTTCTTGTGGAATTGGCAAAGGGATATTTGGAACCCCATAGAGGGCTATGGTGAAAAAGGAAATATCTTCCGTTCAAAACTGGAAAGAAGCTTTCTGAGAAACTGCTCTGTGTTCTGTTAGTTCATCTCACAGAGTTACATCTTTCCCTTCAAGAAGCCTTTCGCTAAGGCTGTTCTTGTCGAACTGGCAAAGGGATATTTGGAAGCCCATAGAGGGCTATGGTGAAAAAGGAAATATCTTCCGTTCAAAACTGGAAAGAAGCTTTCTGAGAAACTGCTCTGTGTTCTCTGAATTCATCTCACAGAGTTACATCTTTCCCTTCAAGAAGCCTTTCGCTAAGGCTGTTCTTGTGGAACTGGCAAAGGGATATTTGGAAGCCCATAGAGGGCTATGGTGAAAAAGAAAATATCTTCCGTTCAAAACTGGAAAGAAGCTTTCTGAGAAACTGCTCTGTGTTTTGTTAATTCATATCACAGAGCTACATCTTTCCCTTCAAGAAGCCTTTCGCTAAGGCTGTTCTTGTGGAATTGGCAAAGGGATATTTGGAAGCCCATAGAGGGCTATGGTGAAAAAGAAAATATCTTCCGTTCAAAACTGGAAAGAAGCTTTCTGAGAAACTGCTCTGTGTTCTCTGAATTCATCTCACAGTGTTACATCTTTCCCTTCAAGAGGCCTTTCGCTAAGGCTGTTCTTGTGGAATTGGCAAAGGGATATTTGGAAGCTCATAGAGGGCTACGGTGAAAAAGGAAATATCTTCCGTTCAAAACTGGAAAGAAGCTTTCTGAGAAACTGCTCTGTGTTCTCTGAATTCATCTCACAGAGTTACATCTTTCCCTTCAAGAAGCCTTTCGCTAAGGCTGTTCTTGTGGAATTGGCAAAGGGATATTTGGAAGCCCATAGAGGGCTATGGTGAAAAAGGAACTATCTTCCGTTCAAAACTGGAAAGAAGCATTCTGAGAAACTGCTCTGTGTACTCTGAATTCATCTCACAGAGTTACATCTTTCCCTTCAAGAAGCCTTTCGCTAAGGCTGTTCTTGTGGAATTGGCAAAGTGATATTTGGAAGCCCTTAGAGGGATATGGTAAAAAAGGAAATATCTTCCGTTCAAAACTGGAAAGAAGTTTTCTGAGAAACTGCTCTGTTTTCTATGAATTCATCTCACAGATTTACATCTTTCCCTTCAAGAAGCCTTTCGCTAAGGCTGTTCTTGTGGAATTGGCAAAGGGATATTTGGAAGCCCATAGAGGGCTATGGTGAAAAAGGAAATATCTTCCGTTCAAAACCGGAAAGAAGCTTTCTGAGAAACTGCTCTGTGTTCTCTGAAATCATCTCACAGAGTTACATCTTTCCCTTCAAGAAGCCTTTCGCTAAGGCTGTTTTTGTGGAATTGGCAAAGGGAAATTTGGAAGCCCTTAGAGGGCTATGGTGAAAAAGGAAGTATCTTCCGTTCAAAACTGGAAAGAAGCTTTCTGAGAAACTGCTCTGTGTTCTGTTAGTTCATCTCACAGAGTTACATCTTTCCCTTCAAGAAGCCTTTCGCTAAGGCTGTTCTTATGGAACTGGCAAAGGGATATTTGGAAGCCCATAGAGGGCTTTGGTGAAAAAGGAAATATCTTCCGTTCAAAACTGGAAAGAAGCTTTCTGAGAAACTGCTCTGTGTTCTCTGAATTCATCTCACAGAGTTACATCTTTCCCTTCAAGAAGCCTTTCGCTAAGGCTGTTCTTGTGGAATTGGCAAAGGGATATTTGGAAGCCCAAAGAGGGCTATGGTGAAAAAGGAAATATCTTCCGTTCAAAACTGGAAAGAAGCATTCTGAGAAACTGCTTTGTGTTCTGTTAATTCATCTCACAGAGTTAAATCTTTTCCTTCAAGAAGCCTTTCCTAAGGCTGTTCTTGTGGAATTGGCAAAGGGATATTTGGAAGCCCATAGAGGGCTATGGTGAAAAAGGAAATATCTTCCGTTCAAAACTGGAAAGAAGCATTCTGATAAACTGCTCTGTGTTCTGTTAATTCATCTCACGGAGCTGCATCTTTCCCTTCAAGAAGCCTTTCGCTAAGGCTGTTCATGTGGAATTGGCAAAGGGATATTTGGAAGCCCATAGTGGGCTATGATGAAAAAGGAAATATCTTCCGTTCAAAACTGGAAAGAAGCTTTCTGAGAAACTGCTCTGTGTTCTTTGAATTCATCTCACAGAGTTACATCTTTGCCTTCAAGAAGCCTTTCGCTAATGCTGTTCTTCTGGAATTGGCAAAGGGATATTTGGAAGCCCATAGAGGGCTATTTTGAAAAAGGAAATATCTTCCGTTCAAAACTGGAAAGAAGCTTTCTGAGAAACTGCTCTGTGTTCTCTGAATTCATCTCACAGAGTTACATCTTTCCCTTCAAGAACCCTTTCGCTAAGGCTGTTCTTGTGGAACTGGCAAAGGGATATTTCGAAGCTCATAGACGGCTATGGTGAAAAAGGAAATATCTTCCGTTCAAAACTGGAAAGAAGCTTTCTGAGAAACTGCTCTGTGTTCTCTGAATTCATCTCACAGAGTTACATCTTTCCCTTCAAGAAGCCTTTCGCTAAGGCTGTTTTTGTGGAATTGGCAAAGTGATATTTGGAAGCCCATAGAGGGCTATGGTGAAAAAGGAAATATCTTCCGTTCAAAACTGGAAAGAAGCTTTCTGAGAAACTGCTCTGTGTTCTGTTAGTTCATCTCACAGAGTTACATCTTGCCCTTCAAGAAGCCTTTCGCCAACGCTGTTCTTGTGTAACTGGCAAAGGGATATTTGGAAGCCCATAGAGGGCTATGGTTAAAAAAGGAAATATCTTCCGTTCAAAACTGGAAAGAAGCTTTCTGAGAAACTGCTCTGTGATCTGTTAGTTCATCTCACAGAGTTAAATCTTTCCCTTCAAGAAGCCTTTCGCTAAGGCTGTTCTTATGGAACTGGCAAAGGGATATTTGTAAGCCCATAGAGGGCTATGGTGAAAAAGGAAATATCTTCCGTTCAAAGCTGGAAAGAAGCTTTCTGAGAAACTGCTCTGTGTTCTGTTACTTCATCTCACAGAGCTGCATCTTTCCCTTCAAGAAGCCTTTCGCCAAGGCTCTTCTTATGGAATTGGCAAAGGGATATTTGGAAGCCCATAGAGGGCTATGGTGAAAAAGGAAATATCTTCCGTTCAAAACTGGAAAGAAGCTTTCTGAGAAACTGCTCTGTGTTCTATGAATTCATCTCACAGAGTTACATCTTTCCCTTCCAGAAGCCTTTCGCTAAGGCTGTTCTTGTGGAATTGGCAAAGGGATATTTGGAAGCCCATAGTGGGCTATGGTGAAAAAGGAAATATCTTCCGTTCAAAACCGGAAAGAAGCTTTCTGAGAAACTGCTCTGTGTTCTCTGAATTCATCTCACAGAGTTACATCTTTACCTTCAAGAAGACTTTCGCTAAGGCTGTTCTTGAGGAATTGGCAAAGGGATATTTGGAAACCCATAGAGGGCTATGGTGAAAAAGGAAATATCTTCCGTTCAAAACTGGAAAGAAGCTTTCTGAGAAACGGCTCTGTGTTCTCTGAATTCATCTCACAGAGTTACATCTTTCCCTTCAGGAAGCCTTTCACTAAGGCTGTTCTTGTGGAATTGGCAAAGGGATATTTGGAAGCCCATAGAGGGCTATGGTGAAAAAGGTAATATCTTCCGTTCAAAACTGGAAAGAAGCTTTCTGAGAAACTACTCTTGTTCTGTTAGTTCATCTCACAGAGTTACATCTTGCCCTTCAAGAAGCCTTTCGCCAAGGCTGTTCTTGTGGAATTGGCAAAGGGATATTTGGAACCCCATAGAGGGCTATGGTGAAAAAGGAAATATCTTCCGTTCAAAACTGGAAAGAAGCTTTCTGAGAAACTGCTCTGTGTTCTGTTAGTTCATCTCACAGAGTTACATCTTTCCCTTCAAGAAGCCTTTCTCTAAGGCTGTTCTTGTCGAACTGGCAAAGGGATATTTGGAAGCCCATAGAGGGCTATGGTGAAAAAGGAAATATCTTCCGTTCAAAACTGGAAAGAAGCTTTCTGAGAAACTGCTCTGTGTTCTCTGAATTCATCTCACAGATTTACATCTTTCCCTTCAAGAAGCCTTTCGCTAAGGCTGTTCTTGTGGAACTGGCAAAGGGATATTTGGAAGCCCATAGAGGGCTATGGTGAAAAAGAAAATATCTTCCGTTCAAAACTGGAAAGAAGCTTTCTGAGAAACTGCTCTGTGTTTTGTTAATTCATATCACAGAGCTACATCTTTCCCTTCAAGAAGCCTTTCGCTAAGGCTGCTCTTGTGGAATTGGCAAAGGGATATTTGGAAGCCCATAGAGGGCTATGGTGAAAAAGGAAATATCTTCCGTTCAAAACTGGAAAGAAGCTTTCTGAGAAACTGCTCTGTGTTCTCTGAAATCATCTCAGAGAGTTACATCTTTCCCTTAAAGAAGCCTTTCGCTAAGGCTGTTCTTGTGGAATTGGCAAAGGGATATTTGGAACCCCATAGAGGGCTATGGTGAAAAAGGAAATATCTTCCGTTCAAAACTGGAAAGAAGCTTTCTGAGAAACTGCTCTGTGTTCTGTTAGTTCATCTCACAGAGTTACATCTTTCCCTTCAAGAAGCCTTTCGCTAAGGCTGTTCTTGTCGAACTGGCAAAGGGATATTTGGAAGCCCATAGAGGTCTATGGTGAAAAAGGAAATATCTTCCGTTCAAAACTGGAAAGAAGCTTTCTGAGAAACTGCTCTGTGTTCTCTGAATTCATCTCACAGAGTTACATCTTTCCCTTCAAGAAGCCTTTCGCTAAGGCTGTTCTTGTGGAACTGGCAAAGGGATATTTGGAAGCCCATAGAGGGCTATGGTGAAAAAGAAAATATCTTCCGTTCAAAACTGGAAAGAAGCTTTCTGAGAAACTGCTCTGTGTTTTGTTAATTCATATCACAGAGCTACATCTTTCCCTTCAAGAAGCCTTTCGCTAAGGCTGTTCTTGTGGAATTGGCAAAGGGATATTTGGAAGCCCATAGAGGGCTATGGTGAAAAAGAAAATATCTTCCGTTAAAAACTGGAAAGAAGCTTTCTGAGAAACTGCTCTGTGTTCTCTGAATTCATCTCACAGTGTTACATCTTTCCCTTCAAGAGGCCTTTCGCTAAGGCTGTTCTTGTGGAATTGGCAAAGGGATATTTGGAAGCTCATAGAGGGCTACGGTGAAAAAGGAAATAACTTCCGTTCAAAACTGGAAAGAAGCTTTCTGAGAAACTGCTCTGTGTTCTCTGAATTCATCTCACAGAGTTACATCTTTCCCTTCAAGAAGCCTTTCGCTAAGGCTGTTCTTGTGGAATTGGCAAAGGGATATTTGGAAGCCCATAGAGGGCTATGGTGAAAAAGGAACTATCTTCCGTTCAAAACTGGAAAGAAGCTTTCTGAGAAACTGCTCTGTGTACTCTGAATTCATCTCACAGAGTTACATCTTTCCCTTCAAGAAGCCTTTCGCTAAGGCTGTTCTTGTGGAATTGGCAAAGTGATATTTGGAAGCCCTTAGAGGGATATGGTGAAAAAGGAAATATCTTCCGTTCAAAACTGGAAAGAAGTTTTCTGAGAATCTGCTCTGTTTTCTATGAATTCATCTCACAGAGTTACATCTTTCCCTTCAAGAAGCCTTTCGCTAAGGCTGTTCTTGTGGAATTGGCAAAGGGATATTTGGAAGCCCATAGAGGGCTATGGTGAAAAAGGAAATATCTTCCGTTCAAAACCGGAAAGAAGCTTTCTGAGAAACTGCTCTGTGTTCTCTGAAATCATCTCACAGAGTTACATCTTTCCCTTCAAGAAGCCTTTCGCTAAGGCTGTTTTTGTGGAATTGGCAAAGGGAAATTTGGAAGCCCATAGAGGGCTATGGTGAAAAAGGAAGTATCTTCCGTTCAAAACTGGAAAGAAGCTTTCTGAGAAACTGCTCTGTGTTCTGTTAGTTCATCTCACAGAGTTACATCTTTCCCTTCAAGAAGCCTTTCGCTAAGGCTGTTCTTATGGAACTGGCAAAGGGATATTTGGAAGCCCATAGAGGGCTTTGGTGAAAAAGGAAATATCTTCCGTTCAAAACTGGAAAGAAGCTTTCTGAGAAACTGCTCTGTGTTCTCTGAATTCATCTCACAGAGTTACATCTTTCCCTTCAAGAAGCCTTTCGCTAAGGCTGTTCTTGTGGAATTGGCAAAGGGATATTTGGAAGCCCAAAGAGGGCTATGGTGAAAAAGGAAATATCTTCCGTTCAAAACTGGAAAGAAGCATTCTGAGAAACTGCTTTGTGTTCTGTTAATTCATCTCACAGAGTTAAATCTTTTCCTTCAAGAAGGCTTTCTTAAGGCTGTTCTTGTGGAATTGGCAAAGGGATATTTGGAAGCCCATAGAGGGCTATGGTGAAAAAGGAAATTTCTTCCGTTGAAAACTGGAAAGAAGCTTTCTGAGAAACTGCTCTGGGTTTTGTTAGTTCATCTCACAGAGTTACGTCTTTCCCTTCAAGAAGCCTTTCGCTAAGGCTTTTCTTGTGGAACTGGCAAAGGGATATTTGGAAGCCCATAGAGGGCAATGGAGAAAAAGGAAATATCTTCCCTCCAAAACTGGAAAGAAGCTTTCTGAGAATCTGCTCAGTGTTCTCTGTATTCATCTCACAGAGTTACATCTTTCCCTTCAAGAATCCTTTCGCTAAGGCTGTTCTTGTGGAATTGGCAAAGGGATATTTGGAAGCCCATAGAGGGCTATGGTGAAAAAGGAAATATCTTCCGTTCAAACCTGGAAAGAAGCTTTCTGAGAAACTGCTCTGTGTTCTGTTAGTTTATCTCACAGAGTTACATCTTTCCTTTCAAGAAGCCTTTCTCTAAGGCTGTTCTTGTGGCATTGGCAAAGTGATATTTGGAAGCCCATAGAGGGCTATGGTGAAAAAGGAAATATCTTCCGTTCAAAACTGGAAAGAAGCTTTCTGAGAAACTTCTCTGTGTTCTCTGAATTCATCTCACAGAGTTACATCATTCCCTTCCAGAAGCCTTTCGCTAAGGCTGTTCTTGTGGAATTGGCAAAGGGATATTTGGAAGCCCATAGAGGGCTATGGTGAAAAAGGAAATATCTTCCGTTCAAAACCGGAAAGAAGCTTTCTGAGAAACTGCTCTGTGTTCTCTGAATTCATCTCACAGAGTTACATCTTTACCTTCAAGAAGACTTTCGCTAAGGCTGTTCTTGAGGAATTGGCAAAGGGATATTTGGAAGCCCATAGTGGGCTATGGTGAAAAAGGAAATATCTTCCGTTCAAAACTGGAAAGAAGCTTTCTGAGAAACGGCTCTGTGTTCTCTGAATTCATCACACAGAGTTACATCTTTGCCTTCAAGAAGCCTTTCGCTAATGCTGTTCTTGTGGAATTGGCAAAGGGATATTTGGAAGCCCATAGAGGGTTATGGTGAAAAAGGAAATATCTTCCGTTCAAAACTGGAAAGAAGCTTTCTGAGAAACTGCTCTGTGTTCTCTGAATTCATCTCACAGAGTTACATCCTTACCTTGAAGAAGACTTTCGCTAAGGCTGTTCTTGAGTAATTGGCAAAGGGATATTTGGAAGCCCATAGAGGGCTATGGTGAAAAAGGAAATATCTTCCGTTCAAAACTGGAAAGAAGCTTTCTGTGAAACTGTTCTGTGTTCTGTTAATTCATCTCACAGAGTTACATCTTTCCCTTCAAGAAGCCTTTCGCTAAGGCTGTTCTTGTGGAACTGGCAAAGGGATATTTGGAAGCCCATATAGGATTATGGTGAAAAAGGAAATATCTTCCGTTCAAAACTGGAAAGAAGCTTTCTGAGAAACTGCTCTGTGTTCTCTGAATTCATCTCACAGATTTACATCTTTCCCTTCAAGAACCCTTTCGCTAAGGCTGTTCTTGTGGAACTGGCAAAGGGATATTTGGAAGCCCATAGAGGGCTATGGTGAAAAAGGAAATATCTTCCGTTCAAAACTGGAAAGAAGCTTTCTGAGAAACTGCTCTGTGTTCTGTTAGTTCATCTCACAGAGTTACATCTTGCCCTTCAAGAAGCCTTTCGCCAACGCTGTTCTTGTGTAACTGGCAAAGGGATATTTGGAAGCCCATAGAGGGCTATGGTTAAAAAAGGAAATATCTTCCGTTCAAAACTGGAAAGAAGCTTTCTGAGAAACTGCTCTGGAATCTGTTAGTTCATCTCACAGAGTTAAATCTTTCCCTTCAAGAAGCCTTTCGCTAAGGCTGTTCTTATGGAACTGGCAAAGGGATATTTGGAAGCCCATAGAGGGCTATGGTGAAAAAGGAAATATCTTCCGTTCAAAGCTGGAAAGAAGCTTTCTGAGAAACTGCTCTGTGTTCTGTTACTTCATCTCACAGAGCTGCATCTTTCCCTTCAAGAAACCTTTCGCCAAGGCTGTTCTTATGGAATTGGCAAAGGGATATTTGGAAGCCCATAGAGGGCTATGGTGAAAAAGGAAATATCTTCCGTTGAAAACTGGAAAGAAGCATTCTGAGAAACTGCTCTGTGTTCTGTTAGTTCATCTCACAGAGTTACATCTTTCCCTTCAAGAAGCCTTTCGCTAAGGCTGTTCTTGTGGAATTGGCAAAGTGATATTTGGAAGCCCATAGAGGGCTATGGTGAAAAAGGAAATATCTTCCGTTCAAAACTGGAAAGAAGCTTTCTGAGAAACTGCTCTGTGTTCTATGAATTCATCTCACAGAGTTACATCTTTCCCTTCCAGAAGCCTTTTGCTAAGGCTGTTCTTGTGGAATTGGCAAAGGGATATTTGGAAGCCCATAGTGGGCTATGGTGAAAAAGGAAATATCTTCCGTTCAAAACCGGAAAGAAGCTTTCTGAGAAACTGCTCTGTGTTCTCTGAATTCATCTCACAGAGTTACATCTTTACCTTCAAGAAGACTTTCGCTAAGGCTGTTCTTGAGGAATTGGCAAAGGGATATTTGGAAACCCATAGAAGGCTATTGTGAAAAAGGAAATATCTTCCGTTCAAAACTGGAAAGAAGCTTTCTGAGAAACGGCTCTGTGTTCTCTGAATTCATCTCACAGAGTTACATCTTTCCCTTCAGGAAGCCTTTCACTAAGGCTGTTCTTGTGGAATTGGCAAAGGGATATTTGGAAGCCCATAGAGGGCTATGGTGAAAAAGGTAATATCTTCCGTTCAAAACTGGAAAGAAGCTTTCTGAGAAACTACTCTGTGTTCTGTTAGTTCAACTCACAGAGTTACATCTTGCCCTTCAAGAAGCCTTTCGCTAAGGCTGTTCTTGTGGAATTGGCAAAGGGATATCTGGAAGCCCATAGAGGGCTATGGTGAAAAAGGAAATATCTTCCGTTCAAAACTGGAAAGAAGCTTTCTGAGAAACTGCTTTGTGTTCTGTTAATTCATCTCACAGAGTTACATCTTTCCCTTCAAGAAGCCTTTCGCTAAGGCTGTTCTTGTGGAATTGGCAAAGGGATATTTGGAAGCCCATAGAGGGCTATGGTGAAAAAGGAACTATCTTCCGTTCAAAACTGGAAAGAAGCTTTCTGAGAAACTGCTCTGTGTACTCTGAATTCATCTCACAGAGTTACATCTTTCCCTTCAAGAAGCCTTTCGCTAAGGCTGTTCTTGTGGAATTGGCAAAGTGATATTTGGAAGCCCTTAGAGGGATATGGTGAAAAAGGAAATATCTTCCGTTCAAAACTGGAAAGAAGTTTTCTGAGAATCTGCTCTGTTTTCTATGAATTCATCTCACAGAGTTACATCTTTCCCTTCAAGAAGCCTTTCGCTAAGGCTGTTCTTGTGGAATTGGCAAAGGGATATTTGGAAGCCCATAGAGGGCTATGGTGAAAAAGGAAATATCTTCCGTTCAAAACCGGAAAGAAGCTTTCTGAGAAACTGCTCTGTGTTCTCTGAAATCATCTCACAGAGTTACATCTTTCCCTTCAAGAAGCCTTTCGCTAAGGCTGTTTTTGTGGAATTGGCAAAGGGAAATTTGGAAGCCCATAGAGGGCTATGGTGAAAAAGGAAGTATCTTCCGTTCAAAACTGGAAAGAAGCTTTCTGAGAAACTGCTCTGTGTTCTGTTAGTTCATCTCACAGAGTTACATCTTTCCCTTCAAGAAGCCTTTCGCTAAGGCTGTTCTTATGGAACTGGCAAAGGGATATTTGGAAGCCCATAGAGGGCTTTGGTGAAAAAGGAAATATCTTCCGTTCAAAAGTGGAAAGAAGCTTTCTGAGAAACTGCTCTGTGTTCTCTGAATTCATCTCACAGAGTTACATCTTTCCCTTCAAGAAGCCTTTCGCTAAGGCTGTTCTTGTGGAATTGGCAAAGGGATATTTGGAAGCCCAAAGAGGGCTATGGTGAAAAAGGAAATATCTTCCGTTCAAAACTGGAAAGAAGCATTCTGAGAAACTGCTTTGTGTTCTGTTAATTCATCTCACAGAGTTAAATCTTTTCCTTCAAGAAGGCTTTCTTAAGGCTGTTCTTGTGGAATTGGCAAAGGGATATTTGGAAGCCCATAGAGGGCTATGGTGAAAAAGGAAATTTCTTCCGTTGAAAACTGGAAAGAAGCTTTCTGAGAAACTGCTCTGGGTTTTGTTAGTTCATCTCACAGAGTTACGTCTTTCCCTTCAAGAAGCCTTTCGCTAAGGCTTTTCTTGTGGAACTGGCAAAGGGATATTTGGAAGCCCATAGAGGGCAATGGAGAAAAAGGAAATATCTTCCCTCCAAAACTGGAAAGAAGCTTTCTGAGAATCTGCTCAGTGTTCTCTGTATTCATCTCACAGAGTTACATCTTTCCCTTCAAGAATCCTTTCGCTAAGGCTGTTCTTGTGGAATTGGCAAAGGGATATTTGGAAGCCCATAGAGGGCTATGGTGAAAAAGGAAATATCTTCCGTTCAAACCTGGAAAGAAGCTTTCTGAGAAACTGCTCTGTGTTCTGTTAGTTTATCTCACAGAGTTACATCTTTCCTTTCAAGAAGCCTTTCTCTAAGGCTGTTCTTGTGGCATTGGCAAAGTGATATTTGGAAGCCCATAGAGGGCTATGGTGAAAAAGGAAATATCTTCCGTTCAAAACTGGAAAGAAGCTTTCTGAGAAACTTCTCTGTGTTCTCTGAATTCATCTCACAGAGTTACATCATTCCCTTCCAGAAGCCTTTCGCTAAGGCTGTTCTTGTGGAATTGGCAAAGGGATATTTGGAAGCCCATAGAGGGCTATGGTGAAAAAGGAAATATCTTCCGTTCAAAACCGGAAAGAAGCTTTCTGAGAAACTGCTCTGTGTTCTCTGAATTCATCTCACAGAGTTACATCTTTACCTTCAAGAAGACTTTCGCTAAGGCTGTTCTTGAGGAATTGGCAAAGGGATATTTGGAAGCCCATAGTGGGCTATGGTGAAAAAGGAAATATCTTCCGTTCAAAACTGGAAAGAAGCTTTCTGAGAAACGGCTCTGTGTTCTCTGAATTCATCACACAGAGTTACATCTTTGCCTTCAAGAAGCCTTTCGCTAATGCTGTTCTTGTGGAATTGGCAAAGGGATATTTGGAAGCCCATAGAGGGTTATGGTGAAAAAGGAAATATCTTCCGTTCAAAACTGGAAAGAAGCTTTCTGAGAAACTGCTCTGTGTTCTCTGAATTCATCTCACAGAGTTACATCCTTACCTTGAAGAAGACTTTCGCTAAGGCTGTTCTTGAGTAATTGGCAAAGGGATATTTGGAAGCCCATAGAGGGCTATGGTGAAAAAGGAAATATCTTCCGTTCAAAACTGGAAAGAAGCTTTCTGTGAAACTGTTCTGTGTTCTGTTAATTCATCTCACAGAGTTACATCTTTCCCTTCAAGAAGCCTTTCGCTAAGGCTGTTCTTGTGGAACTGGCAAAGGGATATTTGGAAGCCCATATAGGATTATGGTGAAAAAGGAAATATCTTCCGTTCAAAACTGGAAAGAAGCTTTCTGAGAAACTGCTCTGTGTTCTCTGAATTCATCTCACAGATTTACATCTTTCCCTTCAAGAACCCTTTCGCTAAGGCTGTTCTTGTGGAACTGGCAAAGGGATATTTGGAAGCCCATAGAGGGCTATGGTGAAAAAGGAAATATCTTCCGTTCAAAACTGGAAAGAAGCTTTCTGAGAAACTGCTCTGTGTTCTGTTAGTTCATCTCACAGAGTTACATCTTGCCCTTCAAGAAGCCTTTCGCCAACGCTGTTCTTGTGTAACTGGCAAAGGGATATTTGGAAGCCCATAGAGGGCTATGGTTAAAAAAGGAAATATCTTCCGTTCAAAACTGGAAAGAAGCTTTCTGAGAAACTGCTCTGGAATCTGTTAGTTCATCTCACAGAGTTAAATCTTTCCCTTCAAGAAGCCTTTCGCTAAGGCTGTTCTTATGGAACTGGCAAAGGGATATTTGGAAGCCCATAGAGGGCTATGGTGAAAAAGGAAATATCTTCCGTTCAAAGCTGGAAAGAAGCTTTCTGAGAAACTGCTCTGTGTTCTGTTACTTCATCTCACAGAGCTGCATCTTTCCCTTCAAGAAACCTTTCGCCAAGGCTGTTCTTATGGAATTGGCAAAGGGATATTTGGAAGCCCATAGAGGGCTATGGTGAAAAAGGAAATATCTTCCGTTGAAAACTGGAAAGAAGCATTCTGAGAAACTGCTCTGTGTTCTGTTAGTTCATCTCACAGAGTTACATCTTTCCCTTCAAGAAGCCTTTCGCTAAGGCTGTTCTTGTGGAATTGGCAAAGTGATATTTGGAAGCCCATAGAGGGCTATGGTGAAAAAGGAAATATCTTCCGTTCAAAACTGGAAAGAAGCTTTCTGAGAAACTGCTCTGTGTTCTATGAATTCATCTCACAGAGTTACATCTTTCCCTTCCAGAAGCCTTTCGCTAAGGCTGTTCTTGTGGAATTGGCAAAGGGATATTTGGAAGCCCATAGTGGGCTATGGTGAAAAAGGAAATATCTTCCGTTCAAAACCGGAAAGAAGCTTTCTGAGAAACTGCTCTGTGTTCTCTGAATTCATCTCACAGAGTTACATCTTTACCTTCAAGAAGACTTTCGCTAAGGCTGTTCTTGAGGAATTGGCAAAGGGATATTTGGAAACCCATAGAAGGCTATTGTGAAAAAGGAAATATCTTCCGTTCAAAACTGGAAAGAAGCTTTCTGAGAAACGGCTCTGTGTTCTCTGAATTCATCTCACAGAGTTACATCTTTCCCTTCAGGAAGCCTTTCACTAAGGCTGTTCTTGTGGAATTGGCAAAGGGATATTTGGAAGCCCATAGAGGGCTATGGTGAAAAAGGTAATATCTTCCGTTCAAAACTGGAAAGAAGCTTTCTGAGAAACTACTCTGTGTTCTGTTAGTTCATCTCACAGAGTTACATCTTGCCCTTCAAGAAGCCTTTCGCTAAGGCTGTTCTTGTGGAATTGGCAAAGGGATATTTGGAAGCCCATAGAGGGCTATGGTGAAAAAGGAAATATCTTCCGTTCAAAACTGGAAAGAAGCATTCTGAGAAACTGCTTTGTGTTCTGTTAATTCATCTCACAGAGTTAAATCTTTTCCTTCAAGAAGCCTTTCCTAAGGCTGTTCTTGTGGAATTGGCAAAGGGATATTTGGAAGCCCATAGAGGGCTATGGTGAAAAAGGAAATTTCTTCCGTTGAAAACTGGAAAGAAGCTTTCTGAGAAACTGCTCTGGGTTTTGTTAGTTCATCTCACAGAGTTACGTCTTTGCCTTCAAGAAGCCTTTCGCTAAGGCTTTTCTTGTGGAACTGGCAAAGGGATATTTGGAAGCCCATAGAGGGCAATGGAGAAAAAGGAAATATCTTCCCTCCAAAACTGGAAAGAAGCTTCCTGAGAATCTGCTCAGTGTTCTCTGCATTCATCTCACAGAGTTACATCTTTCCCTTCAAGAATCCTTTCGCTAAGGCTGTTCTTGTGGAATTGGCAAAGGGATATTTGGAAGCCAAGAGAGGGCTATGGTGAAAAAGGAAATATCTTCCGTTCAAAACTGGAAAGAAGCTTTCTGAGAAACTGCTCTGTGTTCTGTTAGTTCATCTCACAGAGTTACATCTTTCCCTTCAAGAAGCCTTTCTCTAAGGCTGTTCTTGTCGAACTGGCAAAGGGATATTTGGAAGCCCATAGAGGGCTATGGTGAAAAAGGAAATATCTTCCGTTCAAAACTGGAAAGAAGCTTTCTGAGAAACTGCTCTGTGTTCTCTGAATTCATCTCACAGAGTTACATCTTTCCCTTCAAGAAGCCTTTTGCTAAGGCTGTTCTTGTGGAACTGGCAAAGGGATATTTGGAAGCCCATAGAGGGCTATGGTGAAAAAGAAAATATCTTCCGTTCAAAACTGGAAAGAAGCTTTCTGAGAAACTGCTCTGTGTTTTGTTAATTCATATCACAGAGCTACATCTTTCCCTTCAAGAAGCCTTTCGCTAAGGCTGTTCTTGTGGAATTGGCAAAGGGATATTTGGAAGGCCATAGAGGGCTATGGTGAAAAAGGAAATATCTTCCGTTCAAAACTGGAAAGAAGCTTTCTGAGAAACTGCTCTGTGTTCTCTGAAATCATCTCAGAGAGTTACACCTTTCCCTTCAAGAAGCCTTTCGCTAAGGCTGTTCTTGTGGAATTGGCAAAGGGATATTTGGAAGCCCAAAGAGGGCTATGGTGAAAAAGGAAATATCTCCCGTTCAAAACTGGAAAGAAGCTTTCTGAGAAACTGCTCTGTGTTCTCTGAATTCATCTCACAGAGTTACATCTTTCCCTTCAAGAAGCCTTTCGCTAAGGCTGTTCTTGTGGAATTGGCAAAGGGATATTTGGAAGCCTATAGAGGGCTATGGTGAAAAAGGAAATATCTCCCGTTCAAACTGGAAAGAAGCTTTCTGAGAAACTGCTCTGTGTTCTGTTAATTCATCTCACAGAGTTACATCTTTCCCTTCAAGAAGCCTTTCGCTAAGGCTGTTTTTGTGGAATTGGCAAAGGGATATTTGGAAGCCCGTAGAGGGCTATGGTGAAAAAGGAAATATCTTCCGTTCCAAACTGGAAAGAAGCTTTCTGAGAAACTGCTCTGTGTTCTGTTAGTTCATCTCACAGAGTTACATCTTTCCCTTCAAGAAGCCTTTCGCTAAGGCTGTTCTCATGGAACTGGCAAAGGGATATTTGGAAGCCCATAGAGGGCTTTGGTGAAAAAGTAAATATCTTCCGTTCAAAACTGGAAAGAAGCTTTCTGAGAAACTGCTCGGTGTTCTCTGAATTCATCTCACAGAGTTACATCTTTCCCTTCAAGAAGCCTTTCGCTAAGGCTGTTCTTGTGGAAGTGGCAAAGGGATATTTGGAAGCCCATAGAGGGCTATGGTGAAAAAGGAAATATCTTCCGTTCAAAACTGGAAAGAAGCATTCTGAGAAACTGCTTTGTGTTCTGTTAATTCATCTCACAGAGTTAAATCTTTTCCTTCAAGAAGCCTTTTCTAAGGCTGTTCTTGTGGAATTGGCAAAGGGATATTTGGAAGCCCATAGAGGGCTATGGTGAAAAAGGAAATTTCTTCCGTTGAAAACTGGAAAGAAGCTTTCTGAGAAACTGCTCTGTGTTTTGTTAGTTCATCTCACAGAGTTACGTCTTTGCCTTCAAGAAGCCTTTCGCTAAGGCTTTTCTTGTGGAAATGGCAAAGGGATATTTGGAAGCCCATAGAGGGCAATGGAGAAAAAGGAAATATCTTCCCTCCAAAACTGGAAAGAAGCTTTCTGAGAATCTGCTCAGTGTTCTCTGAATTCATCTCACAGAGTTACATCTTTCCCTTCAAGAAGCCTTTCGCTAAGGCTGTTCTTGTGGAATTGGCAAAGGGATATTTGGAAGCCCATAGAGGGCTATGGTGAAAAAGGAAATATCTTCCGTTCAAACCTGGAAAGAAGCTTTCTGAGAAACTGCTCTGTGTTCTGTTAGTTCATCTCACAGAGTTACATCTTTCCCTTCAAGAAGCCTTTCGCTAAGGCTGTTCTTGTGGCATTGGCAAAGTGATATTTGGAAGAACATAGAGGGCTATGATGAAAAAGGAAATATCTTCCGTTCAAAACTGGAAAGAAGCTTTCTGAGAAACTGCTCTGTGTTCTCTGAAATCATCTCACAGAGTTACATCATTCCCTTCCAGAAGCCTTTCGCTAAGGCTGTTCTTGTGGAATTGGCAAAGGGATATTTGGAAGCCCATAGAGGGCTATGGTGAAAAAGGAAATATCTTCCGTTCAAAACCGGAAAGAAGCTTTCTGAGAAACTGCTCTGTGTTCTCTGAATTCATCTCACAGAGTTACATCTTTACCTTCAAGAAGACTTTCGCTAAGGCTGTTCTTGAGGAATTGGCAAAGGGATATTTGGAAGCCCATAGTGGGCTATGGTGAAAAAGGAAATATCTTCCTTTCAAAACTGGAAAGAAGCTTTCTGAGAAACGGCTCTGTGTTCTCTGAATTCATCTCACAGAGTTACATCTTTGCCTTCAAGAAGCCTTTCGCTAATGCTGTTCTTGTGGAATTGGCAAAGGGATATTTGGAAGCCCATAGGGTGTTATGGTGAAAAAGGAAATATCTTCCGTTCAAAACTGGAAAAAGTTTTCTGAGAAACTGCTCTGTGTTCTCTGAATTCATCTCATAGAGTTACATCTTTCCCTTCAAGAACCCTTTCGCTAAGGCTGTTCTTGTGGAACTGGCAAAGGGATATTTCGAAGCTCATAGACGGCTATGGTGAAAAAGGAAATATCATCCTTTCAAAACTGGAAAGAAGCTTTCTGAGAAACTGCTCTGTGTTCTCTGAATTCATCTCACAGAGTTACATCTTTCCCTTCAAGAATCCTTTCGCTAAGGCTGTTTTTGTGGAATTGGCAAAGTGATATTTGGAAGCCCATAGAGGGCTATGGTGAAAAAGGAAATATCTTCGGTTCAAAACTGGAAAGAAGCTTTCTGAGAAACTGCTCTGTGTTGTTAGTTCATCTCACAGAGTTACATCTTGCCCTTCAAGAAGCCTTTCACCAACGCGGTTCTTGTGGAACTGGCAAAGAGATATTTGGAAGCCCATAGAGGTCTATGTTTAAAAAAGGAAATATCTTCCTTTCAAAACTGGAAAGAAGCTTTCTGAGAAACTGCTCTGTGATCTGTTAGTTCATCTCACAGAGTTACATCTTTCCCTTCAAGAAGCCTTTCGCTAAGGCTGTTCTTGTGTAATTGGCAAAGCTATATTTGGAAGCCCATAGAGGGCTATGGTGAAAAAGGAAATATCTTCCGTTCAAAACTGGAAAGAAGCTTTCTGAGAAACTGCTCTGTGTTCTGTTACTTCATCTCACAGAGCTGCATCTTTCCCTTCAAGAAGCCTTTCGCCAAGGCTGTTGTTATGGAATTGGCAAAGGGATATTTGGAAGCCCATAGAGGGCTATGGTGAAAAAGGAAATATCTTCCGTTCAAAACTGGAAAGAAGCATTCTGAGAAACTGCTCTGTGTTCTGTTAGTTCATCTCACAGAGTTACATCTTTCCCTTCAAGGAGCCTTTCGCTAAGGCTGTTCTTGTGGAATTGGCAAAGTGATATTTGGAAGCCCATAGAGGGCTATGGTGAAAAAGGAAATATCTTCCGTTCAAAACTGGAAAGAAGCTTTCTGAGAAACTGCTCTGTGTTCTATGAATTCATCTCACAGAGTTACATCTTTCCCTTCCAGAAGCCTTTCGCAAAGGCTGTTCTTGTGGAATTGGCAAAGGGATATTTGGAAGCCCATAGAGGGCTATGGTGAAAAAGGTAATATCTTCCGTTCAAAACTGGAAAGAATCTTTCTGAGAAACCACTCTGTGTTCTGTTAGTTCATCTCACAGAGTTACATCTTGCCCTTCAAGAAGCCTTTCGCCAAGGCTGTTCTTGTGGAATTGGCAAAGGGATATTTGGAACCCCGTAGAGGGCTATGGTGAAAAAGGAAATATCTTCCGTTCAAAACTGGAAAGAAGCTTTCTTAGAAACGGCTCTGTGTTCTCTGAATTCATCTCACAGAGTTACATCTTTGCCTTCAAGAAGCCTCTCGCTAATGCTGTTCTTCTGGAATTGGCAAAGGGATATTTGGAAGCCCATAGAGGGCTATGGTGAAAAAGGAAATATCTTCCGTTCAAAACTGGAAAATAGCTTTCTGAGAAACTGCTCAGTGTTCTCTGAATTCATCTCACAGAGTTACATCTTTCCCTTCATGAAGCCTTTCGCTAAGGCTGTTCTTGTGGAATTGGCAAAGGGATATTTGAAAGCCCATAGAGGGCTACGGTTAAAAAGGAAATAACTTCCGTTGAAAACTGGAAAGAAGCTTTCTGAGAAACTGCTCTGTGTTTTGTTAGTTCATCTCACAGAGTTACGTCTTTGCCTTCAAGAAGCCTTTCGCTCAGGCTGTTCTTGTGGAATTGGCAAAGGGATATTTGGAAGCCCATAGAGGGCTATGGTGAAAATGGAAATATCTTCGGTTCAAAACTGGAAAGAAGCTTTCTGTGAAACTGCTCTGTGTTCTGTTAATTCATCTCACAGTGTTACATCTTTCCCTTCAAGAACCCATTCGCTAAGGCTGTTCTTGTGGAATTGGCAAAGTGATATTTGGAAGCCCATAGAGGGCTATGGTGAAAAACAAATATCTTCCGTTCAAAACTGGAAAGAAGCTTTCTGAGAAACTGCTCTGTGTTCTATGAATTCATCTCACAGAGTTACATCTTTCCCTTCAAGAAGCCTTTCGCTAAGGCTCTTCTTGTGTAATTGGCAAAGGGATATTTGGAAGCCCATAGAGGGCTATGGTGAAAAAGGAAATATCTTCCGTTCAAAACTGGAAAGAAGCTTTCTGAGAAACTGCTCTGTGTTCTGTTAGTTCATCTCACAGAGTTACATCTTGCCCTTCAAGAAGCCTTTCGCCAAGGCTGTTCTTGTGGAATTGGCAAAGGGATATTTGGAAGCCCATAGAGGGCTATGGTGAAAAAGGAAATATCTTCCGTTCAAAACTGGAAAGAAGCTTCCTGAGAAACTGCTCTGTGTTCTGTTAATTCATCTCACAGAGTTACATCTTTCCCTTCAAGAAGCCTTTCGCTAAGGCTGTTCTTGTGGAACTGGCAAAGGGATATTTGGAAGCCCCTAGAGGGTTATGGTGAAAAAGGAAATATCTTCTGTTCAAAACGGGAAAAAGGTTTCTGAGAAACTGCTTTGTGTTCTCTGAATTCATCTCACAGAGTTACATCTTTCCCTTCAAGAACCCTTTCGCTAAGGCTGTTCTTGTGGAACTGGCAAAGTGATATTTGGAAGCTCATAGACGGCTATGGTGAAAAAGGAAATATCATCCGTTCAAAACTGGAAAGAAGCTTTCTGAGAAACTGCTCTGTGTTCTCTGAATTCATCTCACAGAGTTACATCTTTCCCTTCAAGAAGCCTTTCGCTAAGGCTGTTCTTATGGAACTGGCAAAGGGATATTTGGAAGCCCATAGAGGGCTATGGTGAAAAAGGAAATATCTTCCGTTCAAAACTGGAAAGAAGCTTTCTGAGAAACTGCTCTGTGTTCTGTTAATTCATCTCACAGAGTTACATCTTTCCCTTCAAGAAGCCTTTCGCTAAGGCTGTTCTTGTGGAATTGGCAAAGGGATATTTGGAAGCCCATAGAGGGCTATGGTGAAAAAGGAAATATCTTCCGTTCAAAACTGGAAAGAAGCTTTCTGAGAAACTGCTCTGTGTTCTGTTACTTCATCTCACAGAGCTGCATCTTTCCCTTCAAGAAGCCTTTCGCCAAGGCTGTTCTTATGGAATTGGCAAAGGGATATTTGGAAGCCCTTAGAGGGCTATGGTAAAAAAGGAAATATCTTCCGTTCAAAACTGGAAAGAAGCATTCTGACAAACTGCTCTGTGTTCTGTTAGTTCATCTCACAGAGTTACATCTTTCCCTTCCAGAAGCCTTTCGCTAAGGCTGTTCTTGTGGAATTGGCAAAGGGATATTTGGAAGCCCATAGAGGGCTATGGTGAAAAAGGAAATATCTTCCGTTCAAAACCGGAAAGAAGCTTTCTGAGAAACTGCTCTGTGTTCTCTGAAATCATCTCACAGAGTTACATCTTTCCCTTCAAGAAGCCTTTCGCTAAGGCTGTTTTTGTGGAATTGGCAAAGGGATATTTGGAAGCCCATAGAGGGCTATGGTGAAAAAGGAAATATCTTCCGTTCAAAACTGGAAAGAAGCTTTCTGAGAAACTGCTCTGTGTTCTGTTAGTTCATCCCACAGAGTTACATCTTTCCCTCCAAGAAGCCTTTCGCCAAGGCTGTTCTTATGGAATTGGCAAAGGGATATTTGGAAGCCCATAGAGGGCTATGGTGAAAAGGGAAATATCTTCCGTTCAAAACTGGAAAGAAGCATTCTGAGAAACTGCTCTGTGTTCTGTTAGTTCATCTCACAGAGTTACATCTTTCCCTTCAAGAAGCCTTTCGCTAAGGCTGTTCTTGTGGAATTGGCAAAGTGATATTTGGAAGCCCATAGAGGGCTATGGTTAAAAAGGAAATATCTTCCGTTCAAAACTGGAAAGAAGCTTTCTGAGAAACTGCTCTGTGTTCTATGAATTCATCTCACAGAGTTACATCTTTCCCTTCCAGAAGCCTTTCGCTAAGACTGTTCTTGTGGAATTGGCAAAGGGATATTTGGAAGCCCATAGAGGGCTATGGTGAACAAGGAAATATCTTCCGTTCAAAACCGGAAAGCTTTCTGAGAAACTGCTCTGTGTTCTCTGAAATCATCTCATAGAGTTACATCTTTCCCTGCAAGAAGCCTTTCGCTAAGTCTGTTTTTGTGGAATTGGCAAAGGGATATTTGGAAGCCCATAGAGGGCTATGGTGAAAAAGGAAATATCTTCCGTTCAAAACTGGAAAGAAGCTTTCTGAGAAACTGCTCTGTGTTCTGTTAGTTCATCTCACAGAGTTACATCTTGCCCTTCAAGAAGCCTTTCGCCAAGGCTGTTCTTGTGGAATTGGCAAAGGGATATTTGGAAGCCCATAGAGGGCTATGGTGAAAAAGGAAATATCTTCCGTTCAAAACTGGAAAGAAGCTTCCTGAGAAACTGCTCTGTGTTCTGTTAATTCATCTCACAGAGTTACATCTTTCCCTTCAAGAAGCCTTTCGCTAAGGCTGTTCTTGTGGAACTGGCAAAGGGATATTTGGAAGCCCATAGAGGGTTATGGTGAAAAAGGAAATATCTTCCGTTCAAAACTGGAAAAAGGTTTCTGAGAAACTGCTCTGTGTTCTCCGAATTCATCTCACAGAGTTACATCTTTCCCTTCAAGAACCCTTTCGCTAAGGCTGTTCTTGTGGAACTGGCAAAGGGATATTTCGAAGCTCATAGACGGCTATGGTGAAAAAGGAAATATCATCCGTTCAAAACTGGAAAGAAGCTTTCTGAGAAACGGCTCTGTGTTCTCTGAATTCATCTCACAGAGTTACATCTTTGCCTTCAAGAAGCCTTTCGCTAATGCTGTTCTTCTGGAATTGGCAAAGTGATATTTGGAAGCCCATAGAGGGCTATGGTGAAAAAGGAAATATCTTCCGTTCAAAACTGGAAAATAGCTTTCTGAGAAACTGCTCAGTGTTCTCTGAATTCATCTCACAGAGTTACATCTTTCCCTTCAAGAAGCCTTTCGCTAAAGCTGTTCTTGTGGAATTGGCAAAGGGATATTTGGAAGCCCATAGAGGGCTACGGTTAAAAAGGAAATATCTTCCGTTGAAAACTGGAAAGAAGCTTTCTGAGAAACTGCTCTGTGTTTTGTTAGTTCATCTCAAAGAGTTACGTCTTTGCCTTCAAGAAGCCTTTCGCTAAGGCTGTTCTTGTGGAATTGGCAAAGGGATATTTGGAAGCCCATAGAGGGCTATGGTGAAAATGGAAATATCTTCGGGTCAAAACTGGAAAGAAGCTTTCTGTGAAACTGCTCTGTGTTCTGTTAATTCATCTCACAGTGTTACATCTTTCCCTTCAAGAACCCATTCGCTAAGGCTGTTCTTGTGGAATTGGCAAAGTGATATTTGGAAGCCCATAGAGGGCTATGGTGAAAAAGGAAATATCTTCCTTTCAAAACTGGAAAGAAGCTTTCTGAGAAACTGCTCTTTGTTCTATGAATTCATCTCACAGAGTTACATCTTTCCCTTCAAGAAGCCTTTCGCTAAGGCTCTTCTTGTGGAATTGGCAAAGGGATATTTGGAAGCCCATAGAGGGCTATGGTGAAAAAGGAAATATCTTCCGTTCAAAACTGGAAAGAAGCTTTCTGAGAAACTGCTCTGTGTTCTGTTAGTTCATCTCACAGAGTTACATCTTGCCCTTCAAGAAGCCTTTCGCCAAGGCTGTTCTTGTGGAATTGGCAAAGGGATATTTGGAAGCCCATAGAGGGCTATGGTGAAAAAGGAAATATCTTCCGTTCAAAACTGGAAAGAAGCTTCCTGAGAAACTGCTCTGTGTTCTGTTAATTCATCTCACAGAGTTACATCTTTCCCTTCAAGAAGCCTTTCGCTAAGGCTGTTCTTGTGGAACTGGCAAAGGGATATTTGGAAGCCCATAGAGGGTTATGGTGAAAAAGGAAATATCTTCCGTTCAAAACGGGAAAAAGGTTTCTGAGAAACTGCTTTGTGTTCTCTGAATTCATCTCACAGAGTTACATCTTTCCCTTCAAGAACCCTTTCGCTAAGGCTGTTCTTGTGGAACTGGCAAAGTGATATTTCGAAGCTCATAGACGGCTATGGTGAAAAAGGAAATATCATCCGTTCAAAACTGGAAAGAAGCTTTCTGAGAAACTGCTCTGTGTTCTCTGAATTCATCTCACAGAGTTACATCTTTCCCTTCAAGAAGCCTTTCGCTAAGGCTGTTTTTGTGGAATTCGCAAAGTGATATTTGGAAGCCCATAGAGGGCTATGGTGAAAAAGGAAATATATTCCGTTCAAAACTGGAAAGAGGCTTTCTGAGAAACTGCTCTGTGTTCTGTTAGTTCATCTCACAGAGTTACATCTTGCCCTTCAAGAAGCCTTTCGCCAACGCTGTTCTTGTGGAACTGGCAAAGGGATATTTGGAAGCCCATAGAGGGCTATGGTTAAAAAAGGAAATATCTTCCGTTCAAAACTGGAAAGAAGCTTTCTGAGAAACTGCTCTGTGATCTGTTAGTTCATCTCACAGAGTTACATCTTTCCCTTCAAGAAGCCTTTCGCTAAGGCTGTTCTTATGGAACTGGCAAAGGGATATTTGGAAGCCCATAGAGGGCTATGGTGAAAAAGGAAATATCTTCCGTTCAAAACTGGAAAGAAGCTTTCTGAGAAACTGCTCTGTGTTCCGTTAATTCATCTCACAGAGTTACATCTTTCCCTTCAAGAAGCCTTTCGCTAAGGCTGTTCTTGTGGAATTGGCAAAGGGATATTTGGAAGCCCATAGAGGGCTATGGTGACAAAGGAAATATCTTCCGTTCAAAACTGGAAAGAAGCTTTCTGAGAAACTGCTCTGTGTTCCGTTACTTCATCTCACAGAGCTGCATCTTTCCCTTCAAGAAGCCTTTTGCCAAGGCTGTTCTTATGGAATTGGCAAAGGGATATTTGGAAGCCCTTAGAGGGCTATGGTGAAAAAGGAAATATCTTCCTTCAAAACTGGAAAGAAGCATTTTGAGAAACTGCTCTGTTTTCTGTTAGTTCATCTCACAGAGTTACATCTTTCCCTTCAAGAAGCCTTTCGCTAAGGCTGTTCTTGTGGAATTGGCAAAGTGATATTTGGAAGCCCATAGAGGGCTATGGTCAAAAAGGAAATATCTTCCGTTCAAAACTGGAAAGAAGCTTTCTGAGAAACTGCTCTGTGTTCGATGAATTCATCTCACAGAGTTACATCTTTCCCTTCCAGAAGCCTTTCGCTAAGGCTGTTCTTGTGGAATTGGCAAAGGGATATTTGGAAGCCCATAGAGGGCTATGGTGAAAAAGGAAATATCTTCCGTTCAAAACCGGAAAGAAGCTTTCTGAGAAACTGCTCTGTGTTCTCTGAAATCATCTCACAGAGTTACATCTTTCCCTTCAAGAAGCCTTTCGCTAAGGCTGTTTTTGTGGAATTGGCAAAGGGATATTTGGAAGCCCATAGAGGGCTATGGTGAAAAAGGAAATATCTTCCGTTCAAAACTGGAAAGAAGCTTTCTGAGAAACTGCTCTGTGTTCTGTTAGTTCATCTCACAGAGTTACATCTTTCCCTCCAAGAAGCCTTTCGCCAAGGCTGTTCTTATGGAATTGGCAAAGGGATATTTGGAAGCCCATAGAGGGCTATGGTGAAAAAGGAAATATCTTCCGTTCAAAACTGGAAAGAAGCATTCTGAGAAACTGCTCTGTGTTCTGTTAGTTCATCTCACAGAGTTACATCTTTCCCTTCAAGAAGCCTTTCGCTAAGGCTGTTCTTGTGGAATTGGCAAAGTGATATTTGGAAGCCCATAGACGGCTATGGTGAAAAAGGAAATATCTTCCGTTCAAAACTGGAAAGAAGCTTTCTGAGAAACTGCTCTGTGTTCTATGAATTCATCTCACAGAGTTACATCTTTCCCTTCCAGAAGCCTTTCGCTAAGGCTGTTCTTGTGGAATTGGCAAAGGGATATTTGGAAGCCCATAGAGGGCTATGGTGAACAAGGAAATATCTTCCGTTCAAAACCGGAAAGAAGCTTTCTGAGAAACTGCTCTGTGTTCTCTGAAATCATCTCACAGAGTTACATCTTTCCCTTCAAGAAGCCTTTCGCTAAGGCTGTTTTTGTGGAATTGGCAAAGGGATATTTGGAAGACCATAGAGGGCTATGGTGAAAAAGGAAATATCTTCCGTTCAAAACTGGAAAGAAGCTTTCTGAGAAACTGCTCTGTGTTCTGTTAGTTCATCTCACAGAGTTACATCTTGCCCTTCAAGAAGCCTTTCGCCAAGGCTGTTCTTGTGGAATTGGCAAAGGGATATTTGGAAGCCCATAGAGGGCTATGGTGAAAAAGGAATTATCTTCCGTTCAAAACTGGAAAGAAGCTTCCTGAGAAACTGCTCTGTGTTCTGTTAATTCATCTCACAGAGTTACATCTTTCCCTTCAAGAAGCCTTTCGCTAAGGCTGTTCTTGTGGAACTGGCAAAGGGATATTTGGAAGCCCATAGAGGGTTATGGTGAAAAAGGAAATATCTTCCGTTCAAAACTGGAAAAAGGTTTCTGAGAAACTGCTCTGTGTTCTCCGAATTCATCTCACAGAGTTACATCTTTCCCTTCAAGAACCCTTTCGCTAAGGCTGTTCTTGTGGAACTGGCAAAGGGATATTTCGAAGCTCATAGACGGCTATGGTGAAAAAGGAAATATCATCCGTTCAAAACGGGAAAGAAGCTTTCTGAGAAACTGCTCTGTGTTCTCTGAATTCATCTCACAGAGTTACATCTTTCCCTTCAAGAAGCCTTTCGCTAAGGCTGTTCTTGTGGAATTGGCAAAGTGATATTTGGAAGCCCATAGAGGGCTATGGTGAAAAAGGAAATATCTTCCGTTCAAAACTGGAAAGAAACTTTCTGAGAAACTGCTCTGTGTTCTATGAATTCATCTCACAGAGTTACATCTTTCCCTTCCAGAAGCCTTTCGCTAAGGCTGTTCTTGTGGAATTGGCAAAGGGATATTTGGAAGCCCATTGAGGGCTATGGTGAAAAAGGAAATATGTTCCGTTCAAAACCGGAAAGAAGCTTTCTGAGAAACTGCTCTGTGTTCTCTGAAATCATCTCACAGAGTTACATCTTTCCCTTCAAGAAGCCTTTCGCTAAGGCTGTTTTCTTGGAATTGGCAAAGGGATATTTGGAAGCCCATAGAGGGCTATGGTGAAAAAGGAAATATCTTCCGTTCAAAACTGGAAAGAAGCTTTCTGAGAAACTGCTCTGTGTTCTGTTAGTTCATCTCACAGAGTTACATCTTTCCCTTCAAGAAGCCTTTCGCTAAGGCTATTCTTATGGAACTGGCAAAGGGATATTTGGAAGCCCATAGAGGGCTTTGGTGAAAAAGGAAATATCTTACGTTCAAAACTGGAAAGAAGCTTTCTGAGAAACTGCTCTGTGTTCTCTGAATACTTCTCACAGAGTTACATCTTTCCCTTCAAGAAGCCTTTCGCTAAGGCTGTTCTTGTGGAATTGGCAAAGGGATATTTGGAAGCCCATAGAAGGCTATGGTGAAAAAGGAAATATCTTCCGTTCAAAACTGGAAAGAAGCTTTCTTAGAAACGGCTCTGTGTTCTCTGAATTCATCTCACAGAGTTACATCTTTGCCTTCAAGAAGCCTTTCGCTAAGGCTTTTCTTGTGGAACTGTCAAAGGGATATTTGGAAGCCCATAGAGGGCAATGGAGAAAAAGGAAATATCTTCCGTCCAAAACTGGAAAGAAGCTTTCTGAGAAACTGCTCAGTGTTCTCTGAATTCATCTCACAGAGTTACATCTTTCCCTTCAAGAAGCCTTTCGCTAAGGCTGTTCTTGTGGAATTGGCAAAGGGATATTTGGAAGCCCATAGAGGGCTATGGTGAAAAATTAAATATCTCCCGTTCAAAACTGGAAAGAAGCTTACTGAGCAACTGCTCTGTGTTCTCTGAATTCATCTCACAGAGTTACATCTTTCCCTTCAAGAAGCCTTTCGCTAAGGCTGTTCTTGTGGAATTGGCAAAGGGATATTTGGAAGCCCATAGAGGGCTATGGTGAAAAAGGAAATATCTTCCCTTCAAAACTGGAAAGAAGCTTTCTGTGAAACTGCTCTGTGTTCTGTTAATTCATCTCACAGTGTTACATCTTTCCCTTCAAGAAGCCATTCGCTAAGGCTGTTCTTGTGGAATTGGCAAAGGGATATTTGGAAGCCCATAGAGGGCCTTGGTGAAAAAGGAAATATCTTCCGTTCAAAACTGGAAAGAAGCATTCTGAGAAACTGCTCTGTGTTCTGTTAGTTCATCTCACAGAGTTACATCTTTCCCTTCAAGGAGCCTTTCGCTAAGGCTGTTCTTGTGGAATTGGCAAAGTGATATTTGGAAGCCCATAGAGGGCTATGGTGAAAAAGGAAATATCTTCCGTTCAAAACTGGAAAGAAGCTTTCTGAGAAACTGCTCTGTGTTCTATGAATTCATCTCACAGAGTTACATCTTTCCCTTCCAGAAGCCTTTCGCAAAGGCTGTTCTTGTGGAATTGGCAAAGGGATATTTGGAAGCCCATAGAGGGCTATGGTGAAAAAGGTAATATCTTCCGTTCAAAACTGGAAAGAATCTTTCTGAGAAACCACTCTGTGTTCTGTTAGTTCATCTCACAGAGTTACATCTTGCCCTTCAAGAAGCCTTTCGCCAAGGCTGTTCTTGTGGAATTGGCAAAGGGATATTTGGAACCCCGTAGAGGGCTATGGTGAAAAAGGAAATATCTTCCGTTCAAAACTGGAAAGAAGCTTTCTTAGAAACGGCTCTGTGTTCTCTGAATTCATCTCACAGAGTTACATCTTTGCCTTCAAGAAGCCTCTCGCTAATGCTGTTCTTCTGGAATTGGCAAAGGGATATTTGGAAGCCCATAGAGGGCTATGGTGAAAAAGGAAATATCTTCCGTTCAAAACTGGAAAATAGCTTTCTGAGAAACTGCTCAGTGTTCTCTGAATTCATCTCACAGAGTTACATCTTTCCCTTCATGAAGCCTTTCGCTAAGGCTGTTCTTGTGGAATTGGCAAAGGGATATTTGAAAGCCCATAGAGGGCTACGGTTAAAAAGGAAATAACTTCCGTTGAAAACTGGAAAGAAGCTTTCTGAGAAACTGCTCTGTGTTTTGTTAGTTCATCTCACAGAGTTACGTCTTTGCCTTCAAGAAGCCTTTCGCTCAGGCTGTTCTTGTGGAATTGGCAAAGGGATATTTGGAAGCCCATAGAGGGCTATGGTGAAAATGGAAATATCTTCGGTTCAAAACTGGAAAGAAGCTTTCTGTGAAACTGCTCTGTGTTCTGTTAATTCATCTCACAGTGTTACATCTTTCCCTTCAAGAACCCATTCGCTAAGGCTGTTCTTGTGGAATTGGCAAAGTGATATTTGGAAGCCCATAGAGGGCTATGGTGAAAAACAAATATCTTCCGTTCAAAACTGGAAAGAAGCTTTCTGAGAAACTGCTCTGTGTTCTATGAATTCATCTCACAGAGTTACATCTTTCCCTTCAAGAAGCCTTTCGCTAAGGCTCTTCTTGTGTAATTGGCAAAGGGATATTTGGAAGCCCATAGAGGGCTATGGTGAAAAAGGAAATATCTTCCGTTCAAAACTGGAAAGAAGCTTTCTGAGAAACTGCTCTGTGTTCTGTTAGTTCATCTCACAGAGTTACATCTTGCCCTTCAAGAAGCCTTTCGCCAAGGCTGTTCTTGTGGAATTGGCAAAGGGATATTTGGAAGCCCATAGAGGGCTATGGTGAAAAAGGAAATATCTTCCGTTCAAAACTGGAAAGAAGCTTCCTGAGAAACTGCTCTGTGTTCTGTTAATTCATCTCACAGAGTTACATCTTTCCCTTCAAGAAGCCTTTCGCTAAGGCTGTTCTTGTGGAACTGGCAAAGGGATATTTGGAAGCCCCTAGAGGGTTATGGTGAAAAAGGAAATATCTTCTGTTCAAAACGGGAAAAAGGTTTCTGAGAAACTGCTTTGTGTTCTCTGAATTCATCTCACAGAGTTACATCTTTCCCTTCAAGAACCCTTTCGCTAAGGCTGTTCTTGTGGAACTGGCAAAGTGATATTTGGAAGCTCATAGACGGCTATGGTGAAAAAGGAAATATCATCCGTTCAAAACTGGAAAGAAGCTTTCTGAGAAACTGCTCTGTGTTCTCTGAATTCATCTCACAGAGTTACATCTTTCCCTTCAAGAAGCCTTTCGCTAAGGCTGTTCTTATGGAACTGGCAAAGGGATATTTGGAAGCCCATAGAGGGCTATGGTGAAAAAGGAAATATCTTCCGTTCAAAACTGGAAAGAAGCTTTCTGAGAAACTGCTCTGTGTTCTGTTAATTCATCTCACAGAGTTACATCTTTCCCTTCAAGAAGCCTTTCGCTAAGGCTGTTCTTGTGGAATTGGCAAAGGGATATTTGGAAGCCCATAGAGGGCTATGGTGAAAAAGGAAATATCTTCCGTTCAAAACTGGAAAGAAGCTTTCTGAGAAACTGCTCTGTGTTCTGTTACTTCATCTCACAGAGCTGCATCTTTCCCTTCAAGAAGCCTTTCGCCAAGGCTGTTCTTATGGAATTGGCAAAGGGATATTTGGAAGCCCTTAGAGGGCTATGGTAAAAAAGGAAATATCTTCCGTTCAAAACTGGAAAGAAGCATTCTGACAAACTGCTCTGTGTTCTGTTAGTTCATCTCACAGAGTTACATCTTTCCCTTCCAGAAGCCTTTCGCTAAGGCTGTTCTTGTGGA
This sequence comes from Chlorocebus sabaeus, assembly GCF_047675955.1. Taxonomy (NCBI): domain Eukaryota; kingdom Metazoa; phylum Chordata; class Mammalia; order Primates; family Cercopithecidae; genus Chlorocebus; species Chlorocebus sabaeus. Next base: position 2,550,743 of record NW_027326857.1, read on the forward strand.
ATTGGCAAAGGGATATTTGGAAGCCCATAGAGGGCTATGGTGAAAAAGGAAATATCTTCCGTTCAAAACCGGAAAGAAGCTTTCTGAGAAACTGCTCTGTGTTCTCTGAAATCATCTCACAGAGTTACATCTTTCCCTTCAAGAAGCCTTTCGCTAAGGCTGTTTTTGTGGAATTGGCAAAGGGATATTTGGAAGCCCATAGAGGGCTATGGTGAAAAAGGAAATATCTTCCGTTCAAAACTGGAAAGAAGCTTTCTGAGAAACTGCTCTGTGTTCTGTTAGTTCATCCCACAGAGTTACATCTTTCCCTCCAAGAAGCCTTTCGCCAAGGCTGTTCTTATGGAATTGGCAAAGGGATATTTGGAAGCCCATAGAGGGCTATGGTGAAAAGGGAAATATCTTCCGTTCAAAACTGGAAAGAAGCATTCTGAGAAACTGCTCTGTGTTCTGTTAGTTCATCTCACAGAGTTACATCTTTCCCTTCAAGAAGCCTTTCGCTAAGGCTGTTCTTGTGGAATTGGCAAAGTGATATTTGGAAGCCCATAGAGGGCTATGGTTAAAAAGGAAATATCTTCCGTTCAAAACTGGAAAGAAGCTTTCTGAGAAACTGCTCTGTGTTCTATGAATTCATCTCACAGAGTTACATCTTTCCCTTCCAGAAGCCTTTCGCTAAGACTGTTCGTGTGGAATTGGCAAAGGGATATTTGGAAGCCCATAGAGGGCTATGGTGAACAAGGAAATATCTTCCGTTCAAAACCGGAAAGCTTTCTGAGAAACTGCTCTGTGTTCTCTGAAATCATCTCATAGAGTTACATCTTTCCCTGCAAGAAGCCTTTCGCTAAGTCTGTTTTTGTGGAATTGGCAAAGGGATATTTGGAAGCCCATAGAGGGCTATGGTGAAAAAGGAAATATCTTCCGTTCAAAACTGGAAAGAAGCTTTCTGAGAAACTGCTCTGTGTTCTGTTAGTTCATCTCACAGAGTTACATCTTGCCCTTCAAGAAGCCTTTCGCCAAGGCTGTTCTTGTGGAATTGGCAAAGGGATATTTGGAAGCCCATAGAGGGCTATGGTGAAAAAGGAAATATCTTCCGTTCAAAACTGGAAAGAAGCTTCCTGAGAAACTGCTCTGTGTTCTGTTAATTCATCTCACAGAGTTACATCTTTCCCTTCAAGAAGCCTTTCGCTAAGGCTGTTCTTGTGGAACTGGCAAAGGGATATTTGGAAGCCCATAGAGGGTTATGGTGAAAAAGGAAATATCTTCCGTTCAAAACTGGAAAAAGGTTTCTGAGAAACTGCTCTGTGTTCTCCGAATTCATCTCACAGAGTTACATCTTTCCCTTCAAGAACCCTTTCGCTAAGGCTGTTCTTGTGGAACTGGCAAAGGGATATTTCGAAGCTCATAGACGGCTATGGTGAAAAAGGAAATATCATCCGTTCAAAACTGGAAAGAAGCTTTCTGAGAAACGGCTCTGTGTTCTCTGAATTCATCTCACAGAGTTACATCTTTGCCTTCAAGAAGCCTTTCGCTAATGCTGTTCTTCTGGAATTGGCAAAGTGATATTTGGAAGCCCATAGAGGGCTATGGTGAAAAAGGAAATATCTTCCGTTCAAAACTGGAAAATAGCTTTCTGAGAAACTGCTCAGTGTTCTCTGAATTCATCTCACAGAGTTACATCTTTCCCTTCAAGAAGCCTTTCGCTAAAGCTGTTCTTGTGGAATTGGCAAAGGGATATTTGGAAGCCCATAGAGGGCTACGGTTAAAAAGGAAATATCTTCCGTTGAAAACTGGAAAGAAGCTTTCTGAGAAACTGCTCTGTGTTTTGTTAGTTCATCTCAAAGAGTTACGTCTTTGCCTTCAAGAAGCCTTTCGCTAAGGCTGTTCTTGTGGAATTGGCAAAGGGATATTTGGAAGCCCATAGAGGGCTATGGTGAAAATGGAAATATCTTCGGTTCAAAACTGGAAAGAAGCTTTCTGTGAAACTGCTCTGTGTTCTGTTAATTCATCTCACAGTGTTACATCTTTCCCTTCAAGAACCCATTCGCTAAGGCTGTTCTTGTGGAATTGGCAAAGTGATATTTGGAAGCCCATAGAGGGCTATGGTGAAAAAGGAAATATCTTCCTTTCAAAACTGGAAAGAAGCTTTCTGAGAAACTGCTCTTTGTTCTATGAATTCATCTCACAGAGTTACATCTTTCCCTTCAAGAAGCCTTTCGCTAAGGCTCTTCTTGTGGAATTGGCAAAGGGATATTTGGAAGCCCATAGAGGGCTATGGTGAAAAAGGAAATATCTTCCGTTCAAAACTGGAAAGAAGCTTTCTGAGAAACTGCTCTGTGTTCTGTTAGTTCATCTCACAGAGTTACATCTTGCCCTTCAAGAAGCCTTTCGCCAAGGCTGTTCTTGTGGAATTGGCAAAGGGATATTTGGAAGCCCATAGAGGGCTATGGTGAAAAATTAAATATCTCCCGTTCAAAACTGGAAAGAAGCTTACTGAGCAACTGCTCTGTGTTCTCTGAATTCATCTCACAGAGTTACATCTTTCCCTTCAAGAAGCCTTTCGCTAAGGCTGTTCTTGTGGAATTGGCAAAGGGATATTTGGAAGCCCATAGAGGGCTATGGTGAAAAAGGAAATATCTTCCCTTCAAAACTGGAAAGAAGCTTTCTGTGAAACTGCTCTGTGTTCTGTTAATTCATCTCACAGTGTTACATCTTTCCCTTCAAGAAGCCATTCGCTAAGGCTGTTCTTGTGGAATTGGCAAAGGGATATTTGGAAGCCCATAGAGGGCCTTGGTGAAAAAGGAAATATCTTCCGTTCAAAACTGGAAAGAAGCATTCTGAGAAACTGCTCTGTGTTCTGTTAGTTCATCTCACAGAGTTACATCTTTCCCTTCAAGGAGCCTTTCGCTAAGGCTGTTCTTGTGGAATTGGCAAAGTGATATTTGGAAGCCCATAGAGGGCTATGGTGAAAAAGGAAATATCTTCCGTTCAAAACTGGAAAGAAGCTTTCTGAGAAACTGCTCTGTGTTCTATGAATTCATCTCACAGAGTTACATCTTTCCCTTCCAGAAGCCTTTCGCAAAGGCTGTTCTTGTGGAATTGGCAAAGGGATATTTGGAAGCCCATAGAGGGCTATGGTGAAAAAGGTAATATCTTCCGTTCAAAACTGGAAAGAATCTTTCTGAGAAACCACTCTGTGTTCTGTTAGTTCATCTCACAGAGTTACATCTTGCCCTTCAAGAAGCCTTTCGCCAAGGCTGTTCTTGTGGAATTGGCAAAGGGATATTTGGAACCCCGTAGAGGGCTATGGTGAAAAAGGAAATATCTTCCGTTCAAAACTGGAAAGAAGCTTTCTTAGAAACGGCTCTGTGTTCTCTGAATTCATCTCACAGAGTTACATCTTTGCCTTCAAGAAGCCTCTCGCTAATGCTGTTCTTCTGGAATTGGCAAAGGGATATTTGGAAGCCCATAGAGGGCTATGGTGAAAAAGGAAATATCTTCCGTTCAAAACTGGAAAATAGCTTTCTGAGAAACTGCTCAGTGTTCTCTGAATTCATCTCACAGAGTTACATCTTTCCCTTCATGAAGCCTTTCGCTAAGGCTGTTCTTGTGGAATTGGCAAAGGGATATTTGAAAGCCCATAGAGGGCTACGGTTAAAAAGGAAATAACTTCCGTTGAAAACTGGAAAGAAGCTTTCTGAGAAACTGCTCTGTGTTTTGTTAGTTCATCTCACAGAGTTACGTCTTTGCCTTCAAGAAGCCTTTCGCTCAGGCTGTTCTTGTGGAATTGGCAAAGGGATATTTGGAAGCCCATAGAGGGCTATGGTGAAAATGGAAATATCTTCGGTTCAAAACTGGAAAGAAGCTTTCTGTGAAACTGCTCTGTGTTCTGTTAATTCATCTCACAGTGTTACATCTTTCCCTTCAAGAACCCATTCGCTAAGGCTGTTCTTGTGGAATTGGCAAAGTGATATTTGGAAGCCCATAGAGGGCTATGGTGAAAAACAAATATCTTCCGTTCAAAACTGGAAAGAAGCTTTCTGAGAAACTGCTCTGTGTTCTATGAATTCATCTCACAGAGTTACATCTTTCCCTTCAAGAAGCCTTTCGCTAAGGCTCTTCTTGTGTAATTGGCAAAGGGATATTTGGAAGCCCATAGAGGGCTATGGTGAAAAAGGAAATATCTTCCGTTCAAAACTGGAAAGAAGCTTTCTGAGAAACTGCTCTGTGTTCTGTTAGTTCATCTCACAGAGTTACATCTTGCCCTTCAAGAAGCCTTTCGCCAAGGCTGTTCTTGTGGAATTGGCAAAGGGATATTTGGAAGCCCATAGAGGGCTATGGTGAAAAAGGAAATATCTTCCGTTCAAAACTGGAAAGAAGCTTCCTGAGAAACTGCTCTGTGTTCTGTTAATTCATCTCACAGAGTTACATCTTTCCCTTCAAGAAGCCTTTCGCTAAGGCTGTTCTTGTGGAACTGGCAAAGGGATATTTGGAAGCCCCTAGAGGGTTATGGTGAAAAAGGAAATATCTTCTGTTCAAAACGGGAAAAAGGTTTCTGAGAAACTGCTTTGTGTTCTCTGAATTCATCTCACAGAGTTACATCTTTCCCTTCAAGAACCCTTTCGCTAAGGCTGTTCTTGTGGAACTGGCAAAGTGATATTTGGAAGCTCATAGACGGCTATGGTGAAAAAGGAAATATCATCCGTTCAAAACTGGAAAGAAGCTTTCTGAGAAACTGCTCTGTGTTCTCTGAATTCATCTCACAGAGTTACATCTTTCCCTTCAAGAAGCCTTTCGCTAAGGCTGTTCTTATGGAACTGGCAAAGGGATATTTGGAAGCCCATAGAGGGCTATGGTGAAAAAGGAAATATCTTCCGTTCAAAACTGGAAAGAAGCTTTCTGAGAAACTGCTCTGTGTTCTGTTAATTCATCTCACAGAGTTACATCTTTCCCTTCAAGAAGCCTTTCGCTAAGGCTGTTCTTGTGGAATTGGCAAAGGGATATTTGGAAGCCCATAGAGGGCTATGGTGAAAAAGGAAATATCTTCCGTTCAAAACTGGAAAGAAGCTTTCTGAGAAACTGCTCTGTGTTCTGTTACTTCATCTCACAGAGCTGCATCTTTCCCTTCAAGAAGCCTTTCGCCAAGGCTGTTCTTATGGAATTGGCAAAGGGATATTTGGAAGCCCTTAGAGGGCTATGGTAAAAAAGGAAATATCTTCCGTTCAAAACTGGAAAGAAGCATTCTGACAAACTGCTCTGTGTTCTGTTAGTTCATCTCACAGAGTTACATCTTTCCCTTCCAGAAGCCTTTCGCTAAGGCTGTTCTTGTGGAATTGGCAAAGGGATATTTGGAAGCCCATAGAGGGCTATGGTGAAAAAGGAAATATCTTCCGTTCAAAACCGGAAAGAAGCTTTCTGAGAAACTGCTCTGTGTTCTCTGAAATCATCTCACAGAGTTACATCTTTCCCTTCAAGAAGCCTTTCGCTAAGGCTGTTTTTGTGGAATTGGCAAAGGGATATTTGGAAGCCCATAGAGGGCTATGGTGAAAAAGGAAATATCTTCCGTTCAAAACTGGAAAGAAGCTTTCTGAGAAACTGCTCTGTGTTCTGTTAGTTCATCCCACAGAGTTACATCTTTCCCTCCAAGAAGCCTTTCGCCAAGGCTGTTCTTATGGAATTGGCAAAGGGATATTTGGAAGCCCATAGAGGGCTATGGTGAAAAGGGAAATATCTTCCGTTCAAAACTGGAAAGAAGCATTCTGAGAAACTGCTCTGTGTTCTGTTAGTTCATCTCACAGAGTTACATCTTTCCCTTCAAGAAGCCTTTCGCTAAGGCTGTTCTTGTGGAATTGGCAAAGTGATATTTGGAAGCCCATAGAGGGCTATGGTTAAAAAGGAAATATCTTCCGTTCAAAACTGGAAAGAAGCTTTCTGAGAAACTGCTCTGTGTTCTATGAATTCATCTCACAGAGTTACATCTTTCCCTTCCAGAAGCCTTTCGCTAAGACTGTTCGTGTGGAATTGGCAAAGGGATATTTGGAAGCCCATAGAGGGCTATGGTGAACAAGGAAATATCTTCCGTTCAAAACCGGAAAGCTTTCTGAGAAACTGCTCTGTGTTCTCTGAAATCATCTCATAGAGTTACATCTTTCCCTGCAAGAAGCCTTTCGCTAAGTCTGTTTTTGTGGAATTGGCAAAGGGATATTTGGAAGCCCATAGAGGGCTATGGTGAAAAAGGAAATATCTTCCGTTCAAAACTGGAAAGAAGCTTTCTGAGAAACTGCTCTGTGTTCTGTTAGTTCATCTCACAGAGTTACATCTTGCCCTTCAAGAAGCCTTTCGCCAAGGCTGTTCTTGTGGAATTGGCAAAGGGATATTTGGAAGCCCATAGAGGGCTATGGTGAAAAAGGAAATATCTTCCGTTCAAAACTGGAAAGAAGCTTCCTGAGAAACTGCTCTGTGTTCTGTTAATTCATCTCACAGAGTTACATCTTTCCCTTCAAGAAGCCTTTCGCTAAGGCTGTTCTTGTGGAACTGGCAAAGGGATATTTGGAAGCCCATAGAGGGTTATGGTGAAAAAGGAAATATCTTCCGTTCAAAACTGGAAAAAGGTTTCTGAGAAACTGCTCTGTGTTCTCCGAATTCATCTCACAGAGTTACATCTTTCCCTTCAAGAACCCTTTCGCTAAGGCTGTTCTTGTGGAACTGGCAAAGGGATATTTCGAAGCTCATAGACGGCTATGGTGAAAAAGGAAATATCATCCGTTCAAAACTGGAAAGAAGCTTTCTGAGAAACGGCTCTGTGTTCTCTGAATTCATCTCACAGAGTTACATCTTTGCCTTCAAGAAGCCTTTCGCTAATGCTGTTCTTCTGGAATTGGCAAACTGATATTTGGAAGCCCATAGAGGGCTATGGTGAAAAAGGAAATATCTTCCGTTCAAAACTGGAAAATAGCTTTCTGAGAAACTGCTCAGTGTTCTCTGAATTCATCTCACAGAGTTACATCTTTCCCTTCAAGAAGCCTTTCGCTAAAGCTGTTCTTGTGGAATTGGCAAAGGGATATTTGGAAGCCCATAGAGGGCTACGGTTAAAAAGGAAATATCTTCCGTTGAAAACTGGAAAGAAGCTTTCTGAGAAACTGCTCTGTGTTTTGTTAGTTCATCTCAAAGAGTTACGTCTTTGCCTTCAAGAAGCCTTTCGCTAAGGCTGTTCTTGTGGAATTGGCAAAGGGATATTTGGAAGCCCATAGAGGGCTATGGTGAAAATGGAAATATCTTCGGTTCAAAACTGGAAAGAAGCTTTCTGTGAAACTGCTCTGTGTTCTGTTAATTCATCTCACAGTGTTACATCTTTCCCTTCAAGAACCCATTCGCTAAGGCTGTTCTTGTGGAATTGGCAAAGTGATATTTGGAAGCCCATAGAGGGCTATGGTGAAAAAGGAAATATCTTCCTTTCAAAACTGGAAAGAAGCTTTCTGAGAAACTGCTCTTTGTTCTATGAATTCATCTCACAGAGTTACATCTTTCCCTTCAAGAAGCCTTTCGCTAAGGCTCTTCTTGTGGAATTGGCAAAGGGATATTTGGAAGCCCATAGAGGGCTATGGTGAAAAAGGAAATATCTTCCGTTCAAAACTGGAAAGAAGCTTTCTGAGAAACTGCTCTGTGTTCTGTTAGTTCATCTCACAGAGTTACATCTTGCCCTTCAAGAAGCCTTTCGCCAAGGCTGTTCTTGTGGAATTGGCAAAGGGATATTTGGAAGCCCATAGAGGGCTATGGTGAAAAAGGAAATATCTTCCGTTCAAAACTGGAAAGAAGCTTCCTGAGAAACTGCTCTGTGTTCTGTTAATTCATCTCACAGAGTTACATCTTTCCCTTCAAGAAGCCTTTCGCTAAGGCTGTTCTTGTGGAACTGGCAAAGGGATATTTGGAAGCCCATAGAGGGTTATGGTGAAAAAGGAAATATCTTCCGTTCAAAACGGGAAAAAGGTTTCTGAGAAACTGCTTTGTGTTCTCTGAATTCATCTCACAGAGTTACATCTTTCCCTTCAAGAACCCTTTCGCTAAGGCTGTTCTTGTGGAACTGGCAAAGTGATATTTCGAAGCTCATAGACGGCTATGGTGAAAAAGGAAATATCATCCGTTCAAAACTGGAAAGAAGCTTTCTGAGAAACTGCTCTGTGTTCTCTGAATTCATCTCACAGAGTTACATCTTTCCCTTCAAGAAGCCTTTCGCTAAGGCTGTTTTTGTGGAATTCGCAAAGTGATATTTGGAAGCCCATAGAGGGCTATGGTGAAAAAGGAAATATATTCCGTTCAAAACTGGAAAGAGGCTTTCTGAGAAACTGCTCTGTGTTCTGTTAGTTCATCTCACAGAGTTACATCTTGCCCTTCAAGAAGCCTTTCGCCAACGCTGTTCTTGTGGAACTGGCAAAGGGATATTTGGAAGCCCATAGAGGGCTATGGTTAAAAAAGGAAATATCTTCCGTTCAAAACTGGAAAGAAGCTTTCTGAGAAACTGCTCTGTGATCTGTTAGTTCATCTCACAGAGTTACATCTTTCCCTTCAAGAAGCCTTTCGCTAAGGCTGTTCTTATGGAACTGGCAAAGGGATATTTGGAAGCCCATAGAGGGCTATGGTGAAAAAGGAAATATCTTCCGTTCAAAACTGGAAAGAAGCTTTCTGAGAAACTGCTCTGTGTTCCGTTAATTCATCTCACAGAGTTACATCTTTCCCTTCAAGAAGCCTTTCGCTAAGGCTGTTCTTGTGGAATTGGCAAAGGGATATTTGGAAGCCCATAGAGGGCTATGGTGACAAAGGAAATATCTTCCGTTCAAAACTGGAAAGAAGCTTTCTGAGAAACTGCTCTGTGTTCCGTTACTTCATCTCACAGAGCTGCATCTTTCCCTTCAAGAAGCCTTTTGCCAAGGCTGTTCTTATGGAATTGGCAAAGGGATATTTGGAAGCCCTTAGAGGGCTATGGTGAAAAAGGAAATATCTTCCTTCAAAACTGGAAAGAAGCATTTTGAGAAACTGCTCTGTTTTCTGTTAGTTCATCTCACAGAGTTACATCTTTCCCTTCAAGAAGCCTTTCGCTAAGGCTGTTCTTGTGGAATTGGCAAAGTGATATTTGGAAGCCCATAGAGGGCTATGGTCAAAAAGGAAATATCTTCCGTTCAAAACTGGAAAGAAGCTTTCTGAGAAACTGCTCTGTGTTCGATGAATTCATCTCACAGAGTTACATCTTTCCCTTCCAGAAGCCTTTCGCTAAGGCTGTTCTTGTGGAATTGGCAAAGGGATATTTGGAAGCCCATAGAGGGCTATGGTGAAAAAGGAAATATCTTCCGTTCAAAACCGGAAAGAAGCTTTCTGAGAAACTGCTCTGTGTTCTCTGAAATCATCTCACAGAGTTACATCTTTCCCTTCAAGAAGCCTTTCGCTAAGGCTGTTTTTGTGGAATTGGCAAAGGGATATTTGGAAGCCCATAGAGGGCTATGGTGAAAAAGGAAATATCTTCCGTTCAAAACTGGAAAGAAGCTTTCTGAGAAACTGCTCTGTGTTCTGTTAGTTCATCTCACAGAGTTACATCTTTCCCTCCAAGAAGCCTTTCGCCAAGGCTGTTCTTATGGAATTGGCAAAGGGATATTTGGAAGCCCATAGAGGGCTATGGTGAAAAAGGAAATATCTTCCGTTCAAAACTGGAAAGAAGCATTCTGAGAAACTGCTCTGTGTTCTGTTAGTTCATCTCACAGAGTTACATCTTTCCCTTCAAGAAGCCTTTCGCTAAGGCTGTTCTTGTGGAATTGGCAAAGTGATATTTGGAAGCCCATAGACGGCTATGGTGAAAAAGGAAATATCTTCCGTTCAAAACTGGAAAGAAGCTTTCTGAGAAACTGCTCTGTGTTCTATGAATTCATCTCACAGAGTTACATCTTTCCCTTCCAGAAGCCTTTCGCTAAGGCTGTTCTTGTGGAATTGGCAAAGGGATATTTGGAAGCCCATAGAGGGCTATGGTGAACAAGGAAATATCTTCCGTTCAAAACCGGAAAGAAGCTTTCTGAGAAACTGCTCTGTGTTCTCTGAAATCATCTCACAGAGTTACATCTTTCCCTTCAAGAAGCCTTTCGCTAAGGCTGTTTTTGTGGAATTGGCAAAGGGATATTTGGAAGACCATAGAGGGCTATGGTGAAAAAGGAAATATCTTCCGTTCAAAACTGGAAAGAAGCTTTCTGAGAAACTGCTCTGTGTTCTGTTAGTTCATCTCACAGAGTTACATCTTGCCCTTCAAGAAGCCTTTCGCCAAGGCTGTTCTTGTGGAATTGGCAAAGGGATATTTGGAAGCCCATAGAGGGCTATGGTGAAAAAGGAATTATCTTCCGTTCAAAACTGGAAAGAAGCTTCCTGAGAAACTGCTCTGTGTTCTGTTAATTCATCTCACAGAGTTACATCTTTCCCTTCAAGAAGCCTTTCGCTAAGGCTGTTCTTGTGGAACTGGCAAAGGGATATTTGGAAGCCCATAGAGGGTTATGGTGAAAAAGGAAATATCTTCCGTTCAAAACTGGAAAAAGGTTTCTGAGAAACTGCTCTGTGTTCTCCGAATTCATCTCACAGAGTTACATCTTTCCCTTCAAGAACCCTTTCGCTAAGGCTGTTCTTGTGGAACTGGCAAAGGGATATTTCGAAGCTCATAGACGGCTATGGTGAAAAAGGAAATATCATCCGTTCAAAACGGGAAAGAAGCTTTCTGAGAAACTGCTCTGTGTTCTCTGAATTCATCTCACAGAGTTACATCTTTCCCTTCAAGAAGCCTTTCGCTAAGGCTGTTCTTGTGGAATTGGCAAAGTGATATTTGGAAGCCCATAGAGGGCTATGGTGAAAAAGGAAATATCTTCCGTTCAAAACTGGAAAGAAGCTTTCTGAGAAACTGCTCTGTGTTCTATGAATTCATCTCACAGAGTTACATCTTTCCCTTCCAGAAGCCTTTCGCTAAGGCTGTTCTTGTGGAATTGGCAAAGGGATATTTGGAAGCCCATTGAGGGCTATGGTGAAAAAGGAAATATGTTCCGTTCAAAACCGGAAAGAAGCTTTCTGAGAAACTGCTCTGTGTTCTCTGAAATCATCTCACAGAGTTACATCTTTCCCTTCAAGAAGCCTTTCGCTAAGGCTGTTTTCTTGGAATTGGCAAAGGGATATTTGGAAGCCCATAGAGGGCTATGGTGAAAAAGGAAATATCTTCCGTTCAAAACTGGAAAGAAGCTTTCTGAGAAACTGCTCTGTGTTCTGTTAGTTCATCTCACAGAGTTACATCTTTCCCTTCAAGAAGCCTTTCGCTAAGGCTATTCTTATGGAACTGGCAAAGGGATATTTGGAAGCCCATAGAGGGCTTTGGTGAAAAAGGAAATATCTTACGTTCAAAACTGGAAAGAAGCTTTCTGAGAAACTGCTCTGTGTTCTCTGAATACTTCTCACAGAGTTACATCTTTCCCTTCAAGAAGCCTTTCGCTAAGGCTGTTCTTGTGGAATTGGCAAAGGGATATTTGGAAGCCCATAGAAGGCTATGGTGAAAAAGGAAATATCTTCCGTTCAAAACTGGAAAGAAGCTTTCTTAGAAACGGCTCTGTGTTCTCTGAATTCATCTCACAGAGTTACATCTTTGCCTTCAAGAAGCCTTTCGCTAAGGCTTTTCTTGTGGAACTGTCAAAGGGATATTTGGAAGCCCATAGAGGGCAATGGAGAAAAAGGAAATATCTTCCGTCCAAAACTGGAAAGAAGCTTTCTGAGAAACTGCTCAGTGTTCTCTGAATTCATCTCACAGAGTTACATCTTTCCCTTCAAGAAGCCTTTCGCTAAGGCTGTTCTTGTGGAATTGGCAAAGGGATATTTGGAAGCCCATAGAGGGCTATGGTGAAAAATTAAATATCTCCCGTTCAAAACTGGAAAGAAGCTTACTGAGCAACTGCTCTGTGTTCTCTGAATTCATCTCACAGAGTTACATCTTTCCCTTCAAGAAGCCTTTCGCTAAGGCTGTTCTTGTGGAATTGGCAAAGGGATATTTGGAAGCCCATAGAGGGCTTTGGTGAAAAAGGAAATATCTTCCCTTCAAAACTGGAAAGAAGCTTTCTGTGAAACTGCTCTGTGTTCTGTTAATTCATCTCACAGTGTTACATCTTTCCCTTCAAGAAGCCATTCGCTAAGGCTGTTCTTGTGGAATTGGCAAAGGGATATTTGGAAGCCCATAGAGGGCCTTGGTGAAAAAGGAAATATCTTCCGTTCAAAACCGGAAAGAAGCTTTCTGAGAAACTGCTCTGTGTTCTATGAATTCATCTCACAGAGTTACATCTTTCCCTTGAAGAAGCCTTTCGCTAAGGCTGTTCTTGTGGAATTGGCAAAGGGATATTTGGAAGCCCATAGAGGGCTATGGTGAAAAAGGAAATATCTTCCGTTCAAAACCGGAAAAAGAAGCTTTCTGAGAAACTGCTCTGTGATCTCTGAAATCATCTCACAGAGTTACATCTTTCCCTTCAAGAAGCCTTTCGCTAAGGCTGTTTATGTGGAATTGGCAAAGGGATATTTGGAAGCCCATAGAGGGCTATGGTGAAAAAGGAAATATCTTCCGTTCAAAACTGGAAAGAAGCTTTCTGAGAAACTGCTCTGTGTTTTGTTAGTTCATCTCACAGAGTTACGTCTTTGCCTTCAAGAAGCCTTTCGCTCAGGCTGTTCTTGTGGAATTGGCAAAGGGATATTTGGAAGCCCATAGAGGGCTATGGTGAAAATGGAAATATCTTCGGTTCAAAACTGGAAAGAAGCTTTCTGTGAAACTGCTCTGTGTTCTGTTAATTCATCTCACAGTGTTACATCTTTCCCTTCAAGAACCCATTCGCTAAGGCTGTTCTTGTGGAATTGGCAAAGTGATATTTGGAAGCCCATAGAGGGCTATGGTGAAAAACAAATATCTTCCGTTCAAAACTGGAAAGAAGCTTTCTGAGAAACTGCTCTGTGTTCTATGAATTCATCTCACAGAGTTACATCTTTCCCTTCAAGAAGCCTTTCGCTAAGGCTCTTCTTGTGGAATTGGCAAAGGGATATTTGGAAGCCCATAGAGGGCTATGGTGAAAAAGGAAATATCTTCCGTTCAAAACTGGAAAGAAGCTTTCTGAGAAACTGCTCTGTGTTCTGTTAGTCCATCTCACAGAGTTACATCTTGCCCTTCAAGAAGCCTTTCGCCAAGGCTGTTCTTGTGGAATTGGCAAAGGGATATTTGGAAGCCCATAGAGGGCTATGGTGAAAAAGGAAATATCTTCCGTTCAAAACTGGAAAAAAGCTTCCTGAGAAACTGCTCTGTGTTCTGTTAATTCATCTCACAGAGTTACATCTTTCCCTTCAAGAAGCGTTTCGCTAAGGCTGTTCTTGTGGAACTGGCAAAGGGATATTTGGAAGCCCCTAGAGGGTTATGGTGAAAAAGGAAATATCTTCTGTTCAAAACGGGAAAAAGGTTTCTGAGAAACTGCTTTGTGTTCTCTGAATTCATCTCACAGAGTTACATCTTTCCCTTCAAGAACCCTTTCGCTAAGGCTGTTCTTGTGGAACTGGCAAAGTGATATTTCGAAGCTCATAGACGGCTATGGTGAAAAAGGAAATATCTTCCGTTCAAAACCGGAAAGAAGCTTTCTGAGAAACTGCTCTGTGTTCTCTGAATTCATCTCACAGAGTTACATCTTTCCCTTCAAGAAGCCTTTCGCTAAGGCTGTTTTTGTGGAATTCGCAAAGTGATATTTGGAAGCCCATAGAGGGCTATGGTGAAAAAGGAAATATCTTCCGTTCAAAACTGGAAAGAAGCTTTCTGAGAAACTGCTCTGTGTTCTGTTAGTTCATCTCACAGAGTTACATCTTGCCCTTCAAGAAGCCTTTCGCCAACGCTGTTCTTGTGGAACTGGCAAAGGGATATTTGGAAGCCCATAGAGGGCTATGGTTAAAAAAGGAAATATCTTCCGTTCAAAACTGGAAAGAAGCTTTCTGAGAAACTGCTCTGTGATCTGTTAGTTCATCTCACAGAGTTACATCTTTCCCTTCAAGAAGCCTTTCGCTAAGGCTGTTCTTATGGAACTGGCAAAGGGATATTTGGAAGCCCATAGAGGGCTATGGTGAAAAAGGAAATATCTTCCGTTCAAAACTGGAAAGAAGCTTTCTGAGAAACTGCTCTGTGTTCTGTTAATTCATCTCACAGAGTTACATCTTTCCCTTCAAGAAGCCTTTCGCTAAGGCTGTTCTTGTGGAATTGGCAAAGGGATATTTGGAAGCCCATAGAGGGCTATGGTGAAAAAGGAAATATCTTCCGTTCAAAACTGGAAAGAAGCTTTCTGAGAAACTGCTCTGTGTTCTGTTACTTCATCTCACAGAGCTGCATCTTTCCCTTCAAGAAGCCTTTCGCCAAGGCTGTTCTTATGGAATTGGCAAAGGGATATTTGGAAGCCCTTAGAGGGCTATGGTAAAAAAGGAAATATCTTCCGTTCAAAACTGGAAAGAAGCATTCTGAGAAACTGCTCTGTGTTCTGTTAGTTCATCTCACAGAGTTACATCTTTCCCTTCCAGAAGCCTTTCGCTAAGGCTGTTCTTGTGGAATTGTCAAAGGGATATTTGGAAGCCCATAGAGGGCTATGGTGAAAAAGGAAATATCTTCCGTTCAAAACCGGAAAGAAGCTTTCTGAGAAACTGCTCTGTGTTCTCTGAAATCATCTCACAGAGTTACATCTTTCCCTTCAAGAAGCCTTTCGCTAAGGCTGTTTTCTTGGAATTGGCAAAGGGATATTTGGAAGCCCATAGAGGGCTACGGTGAAAAAGGAAATATCTTCCGTTCAAAACTGGAAAGAAGCTTTCTGAGAAACTGCTCTGTGTTCTGTTAGTTCATCTCACAGAGTTACATCTTTCCCTTCAAGAAGCCTTTCGCTAAGGCTATTCTTATGGAACTGGCAAAGGGATATTTGGAAGCCCATAGAGGGCTTTGGTGAAAAAGGAAATATCTTACGTTCAAAACTGGAAAGAAGCTTTCTGAGAAACTGCTCTGTGTTCTCTGAATACTTCTCACAGAGTTACATCTTTCCCTTCAAGAAGCCTTTCGCTAAGGCTGTTCTTGTGGAATTGGCAAAGGGATATTTGGAAGCCCATAGAGGGCTATGGTGAAAAAGGAAATATCTTCCGTTCAAAACTGGAAAGAAGCTTTCTTAGAAACGGCTCTGTGTTCTCTGAATTCATCTCACAGAGTTACATCTTTGCCTTCAAGAAGCCTTTCGCTAAGGCTTTTCTTGTGGAACTGTCAAAGGGATATTTGGAAGCCCATAGAGGGCAATGGAGAAAAAGGAAATATCTTCCGTCCAAAACTGGAAAGAAGCTTTCTGAGAAACTGCTCAGTGTTCTCTGAATTCATCTCACAGAGTTACATCTTTCCCTTCAAGAAGCCTTTCGCTAAGGCTGTTCTTCTGGAATTGGCAAAGGGATATTTGGAAGCCCATAGAGGGCTATGGTGAAAAATTAAATATCTCCCGTTCAAAACTGGAAAGAAGCTTACTGAGCAACTGCTCTGTGTTCTCTGAATTCATCTCACAGAGTTACATCTTTCCCTTCAAGAAGCCTTTCGCTAAGGCTGTTCTTGTGGAATTGGCAAAGGGATATTTGGAAGCCCATAGAGGGCTATGGTGAAAAAGGAAATATCTTCCCTTCAAAACTGGAAAGAAGCTTTCTGTGAAACTGCTCTGTGTTCTGTTAATTCATCTCACAGTGTTACATCTTTCCCTTCAAGAAGCCATTCGCTAAGGCTGTTCTTGTGGAATTGGCAAAGGGATATTTGGAAGCCCATAGAGGGCTTTGGTGAAAAAGGAAATATCTTCCGTTCAAAACCGGAAAGAAGCTTTCTGAGAAACTGCTCTGTGTTCTATGAATTCATCTCACAGAGTTACATCTTTCCCTTGAAGAAGCCTTTCCCTAAGGCTGTTCTTGTGGAATTGGCAAAGGGATATTTGGAAGCCCATAGAGGGCTATGGTGAAAAAGGAAATATCTTCCGTTCAAAACCGGAAAAAGAAGCTTTCTGAGAAACTGCTCTGTGATCTCTGAAATCATCTCACAGAGTTACATCTTTCCCTTCAAGAAGCCTTTCGCTAAGGCTGTTTATGTGGAATTGGCAAAGGGATATTTGGAAGCCCATAGAGGGCTATGGTGAAAAAGGAAATATCTTCCGTTCAAAACTGGAAAGAAGCTTTCTGAGAAACTGCTCTGTGTTTTGTTAGTTCATCTCACAGAGTTACGTCTTTGCCTTCAAGAAGCCTTTCGCTCAGGCTGTTCTTGTGGAATTGGCAAAGGGATATTTGGAAGCCCATAGAGGGCTATGGTGAAAATGGAAATATCTTCGGTTCAAAACTGGAAAGAAGCTTTCTGTGAAACTGCTCTGTGTTCTGTTAATTCATCTCACAGTGTTACATCTTTCCCTTCAAGAACCCATTCGCTAAGGCTGTTCTTGTGGAATTGGCAAAGTGATATTTGGAAGCCCATAGAGGGCTATGGTGAAAAACAAATATCTTCCGTTCAAAACTGGAAAGAAGCTTTCTGAGAAACTGCTCTGTGTTCTATGAATTCATCTCACAGAGTTACATCTTTCCCTTCAAGAAGCCTTTCGCTAAGGCTCTTCTTGTGGAATTGGCAAAGGGATATTTGGAAGCCCATAGAGGGCTATGGTGAAAAAGGAAATATCTTCCGTTCAAAACTGGAAAGAAGCTTCCTGAGAAACTGCTCTGTGTTCTGTTAATTCATCTCACAGAGTTACATCTTTCCCTTCAAGAAGCCTTTCGCTAAGGCTGTTCTTGTGGAACTGGCAAAGGGATATTTGGAAGCCCCTAGAGGGTTATGGTGAAAAAGGAAATATCTTCTGTTCAAAACGGGAAAAAGGTTTCTGAGAAACTGCTTTGTGTTCTCTGAATTCATCTCACAGAGTTACATCTTTCCCTTCAAGAACCCTTTCGCTAAGGCTGTTCTTGTGGAACTGGCAAAGTGATATTTCGAAGCTCATAGACGGCTATGGTGAAAAAGGAAATATCTTCCGTTCAAAACCGGAAAGAAGCTTTCTGAGAAACTGCTCTGTGTTCTCTGAATTCATCTCACAGAGTTACATCTTTCCCTTCAAGAAGCCTTTCGCTAAGGCTGTTTTTGTGGAATTCGCAAAGTGATATTTGGAAGCCCATAGAGGGCTATGGTGAAAAAGGAAATATCTTCCGTTCAAAACTGGAAAGAAGCTTTCTGAGAAACTGCTCTGTGTTCTCTTAGTTCATCTCACAGAGTTACATCTTGCCCTTCAAGAAGCCTTTCGCCAACGCTGTTCTTGTGGAACTGGCAAAGGGATATTTGGAAGCCCATAGAGGGCTATGGTTAAAAAAGGAAATATCTTCCGTTCAAAACTGGAAAGAAGCTTTCTGAGAAACTGCTCTGTGATCTGTTAGTTCATCTCACAGAGTTACATCTTTCCCTTCAAGAAGCCTTTCGCTAAGGCTGTTCTTATGGAACTGGCAAAGGGATATTTGGAAGCCCATAGAGGGCTATGGTGAAAAAGGAAATATCTTCCGTTCAAAACTGGAAAGAAGCTTTCTGAGAAACTGCTCTGTGTTCTGTTAATTCATCTCACAGAGTTACATCTTTCCCTTCAAGAAGCCTTTCGCTAAGGCTGTTCTTGTGGAATTGGCAAAGGGATATTTGGAAGCCCATAGAGGGCTATGGTGAAAAAGGAAATATCTTCCGTTCAAAACTGGAAAGAAGCTTTCTGAGAAACTGCTCTGTGTTCTGTTACTTCATCTCACAGAGCTGCATCTTTCCCTTCAAGAAGCCTTTCGCCAAGGCTGTTCTTATGGAATTGGCAAAGGGATATTTGGAAGCCCTTAGAGGGCTATGGTAAAAAAGGAAATATCTTCCGTTCAAAACTGGAAAGAAGCATTCTGAGAAACTGCTCTGTGTTCTGTTAGTTCATCTCACAGAGTTACATCTTTCCCTTCCAGAAGCCTTTCGCTAAGGCTGTTCTTGTGGAATTGGCAAAGGGATATTTGGAAGCCCATAGAGGGCTATGGTGAAAAAGGAAATATCTTCCGTTCAAAACCGGAAAGAAGCTTTCTGAGAAACTGCTCTGTGTTCTCTGAAATCATCTCACAGAGTTACATCTTTCCCTTCAAGAAGCCTTTCGCTAGGGCTGTTTTTGTGGAATTGGCAAAGGGATATTTGGAAGCCCATAGAGGGCTATGGTGAAAAAGGAAATATCTTCCGTTCAAAACTGGAAAGAATCTTTCTGAGAAACTGCTCTGTGTTCTGTTAGTTCATCCCACAGAGTTACATCTTTCCCTCCAAGAAGCCTTTCGCCAAGGCTGTTCTTATGGAATTGGCAAAGGGATATTTGGAAGCCCATAGAGGGCTATGGTGAAAAAGGAAATATCTTCCGTTCAAAACTGGAAAGAAGCATTCTGAGAAACTGCTCTGTGTTCTGTTAGTTCATCTCACAGAGTTACATCTTTCCCTTCAAGAAGCCTTTCGCTAAGGCTGTTCTTGTGGAATTGGCAAAGTGATATTTGGAAGCCCATAGAGGGCTATGGTTAAAAAGGAAATATCTTCCGTTCAAAACTGGAAAGAAGCTTTCTGAGAAACTGCTCTGTGTTCTATGAATTCATCTCACAGAGTTACATCTTTCCCTTCCAGAAGCCTTTCGCTAAGGCTGTTCTTGTGGAATTGGCAAAGGGATATTTGGAAGCCCATAGAGGGCTATGGTGAACAAGGAAATATCTTCCGTTCAAAACCGGAAAGAAGCTTTCTGAGAAACTGCTCTGTGTTCTCTGAAATCATCTCATAGAGTTACATCTTTCCCTTCAAGAAGCCTTTCGCTAAGGCTGTTTTTGTGGAATTGGCAAAGGGATATTTGGAAGCCCATAGAGGGCTATGGTGAAAAAGGAAATATCTTCCGTTCAAAACTGGAAAGAAGCTTTCTGAGAAACTGCTCTGTGTTCTGTTAGTTCATCTCACAGAGTTACATCTTGCCCTTCAAGAAGCCTTTCGCCAAGGCTGTTCTTGTGGAATTGGCAAAGGGATATTTGGAAGCCCATAGAGGGCTATGGTGAAAAAGGAAATATCTTCCGTTCAAAACTGGAAAGAAGCTTCCTGAGAAACTGCTCTGTGTTCTGTTAATTCATCTCACAGAGTTACATCTTTCCCTTCAAGAAGCCTTTCGCTAAGGCTGTTCTGGTGGAACTGGCAAAGGGATATTTGGAAGCCCATAGAGGGTTATGGTGAAAAAGGAAATATCTTCCGTTCAAAACTGGAAAAAGGTTTCTGAGAAACTGCTCTGTGTTCTCCGAATTCATCTCACAGAGTTACATCTTTCCCTTCAAGAACCCTTTCGCTAAGGCTGTTCTTGTGGAACTGGCAAAGGGATATTTCGAAGCTCATAGACGGCTATGGTGAAAAAGGAAATATCATCCGTTCAAAACTGGAAAGAAGCTTACTGAGAAACGGCTCTGTGTTCTCGGAATTCATCTCAAAGAGTTACATCTTTGCCTTCAAGAAGCCTTTCGCTAATGCTGTTCTTCTGGAATTGGCAAAGGGATATTTGGAAGCCCATAGAGGGCTATGGTGAAAAAGGAAATATCTTCCGTTCAAAACTGGAAAATAGCTTTCTGAGAAACTGCTCAGTGTTCTCTGAATTCATCTCACAGAGTTACATCTTTCCCTTCAAGAAGCCTTTCGCTAAGGCTGTTCTTGTTTAATTGGCAAAGGGATATTTGGAAGCCCATAGAGGGCTACGGTTAAAAAGGAAATATCTTCCGTTCAAAACGGGAAAAAGGTTTCTGAGAAACTGCTTTGTGTTCTCTGAATTCATCTCACAGAGTTACATCTTTCCCTTCAAGAACCCTTTCGCTAAGGCTGTTCTTGTGGAACTGGAAAGTGATATTTCGAAGCTCATAGACGGCTATGGTGAAAAAGGAAATATCATCCGTTCAAAACTGGAAAGAAGCTTTCTGAGAAACTGCTCTGTGTTCTCTGAATTCATCTCACAGAGTTACATCTTTCCCTTCAAGAAGCCTTTCGCTAAGGCTGTTTTTGTGGAATTCGCAAAGTGATATTTGGAAGCCCATAGAGGGCTATGGTGAAAAAGGAAATATCTTCCGTTCAAAACTGGAAAGAGGCTTTCTGAGAAACTGCTCTGTGTTCTGTTAGTTCATCTCACAGAGTTACATCTTGCCCTTCAAGAAGCCTTTCGCCAACGCTGTTCTTGTGGAACTGGCAGAGGGATATTTGGAAGCCCATAGAGGGCTATGGTTAAAAAAGGAAATATCTTCCGTTCAAAACTGGAAAGAAGCTTTCTGAGAAACTGCTCTGTGATCTGTTAGTTCATCTGACAGAGTTACATCTTTCCCTTCAAGAAGCCTTTCGCTAAGGCTGTTCTTATGGAACTGGCAAAGGGATATTTGGAAGCCCATAGAGGGCTATGGTGAAAAAGGAAATATCTTCCGTTCAAAACTGGAAAGAAGCTTTCTGAGAAACTGCTCTGTGTTCTGTTAATTCATCTCACAGAGTTACATCTTTCCCTTCAAGAAGCCTTTCGCTAAGGCTGTTCTTGTGGAATTGGCAAAGGGATATTTGGAAGCCCATAGAGGGCTATGGTGACAAAGGAAATATCTTCCGTTCAAAACTGGAAAGAAGCTTTCTGAGAAACTGCTCTGTGTTCCGTTACTTCATCTCACAGAGCTGCATCTTTCCCTTCAAGAAGCCTTTCGCCAAGGCTGTTCTTATGGAATTGGCAAAGGGATATTTGGAAGCCCTTAGAGGGCTATGGTGAAAAAGGAAATATCTTCCTTCAAAACTGGAAAGAAGCATTCTGAGAAACTGCTCTGTGTTCTGTTAGTTCATCTCACAGAGTTACATCTTTCCCTTCAAGAAGCCTTTCGCTAAGGCTGTTCTTGTGGAATTGGCAAAGTGATATTTGGAAGCCCATAGAGGGCTATGGTCAAAAAGGAAATATCTTCCGTTCAAAACTGGAAAGAAGCTTTCTGAGAAACTGCTCTGTGTTCGATGAATTCATCTCACAGAGTTACATCTTTCCCTTCCAGAAGCCTTTCGCTAAGGCTGTTCTTGTGGAATTGGCAAAGGGATATTTGGAAGCCCATAGAGGGCTATGGTGAAAAAGGAAATATCTTCCGTTCAAAACCGGAAAGAAGCTTTCTGAGAAACTGCTCTGTGTTCTCTGAAATCATCTCACAGAGTTACATCTTTCCCTTCAAGAAGCCTTTCGCTAAGGCTGTTTTTGTGGAATTGGCAAAGGGATATTTGGAAGCCCATAGAGGGCTATGGTGAAAAAGGAAATATCTTCCGTTCAAAACTGGAAAGAAGCTTTCTGAGAAACTGCTCTGTGTTCTGTTAGTTCATCTCACAGAGTTACATCTTTCCCTCCAAGAAGCCTTTCGCCAAGGCTGTTCTTATGGAATTGGCAAAGGGATATTTGGAAGCCCATAGAGGGCTATGGTGAAAAAGGAAATATCTTCCGTTCAAAACTGGAAAGAAGCATTCTGAGAAACTGCTCTGTGTTCTGTTAGTTCATCTCACAGAGTTACATCTTTCCCTTTAAGAAGCCTTTCGCTAAGGCTGTTCTTGTGGAATTGGCAAAGTGATATTTGGAAGCCCATAGACGGCTATGGTGAAAAAGGAAATATCTTCCGTTCAAAACCGGAAAGAAGCTTTCTGAGAAACTGCTCTGTGTTCTCTGAAATCATCTCACAGAGTTACATCTTTCCCTTCAAGAAGCCTTTCGCTAAGGCTGTTCTTGTGGAACTGGCAAAGGGATATTTGGAAGCCCATAGAGAGTTATGGTGAAAAAGGAAATATCTTCCGTTCAAAACTGGAAAAAGGTTTCTGAGAAACTGCTCTGTGTTCTCCGAATTCATCTCACAGAGTTACATCTTTCCCTTCAAGAACCCTTTCGCTAAGGCTGTTCTTGTGGAACTGGTAAAGGGATATTTCGAAGCTCATAGACGGCTATGGTGAAAAAGGAAATATCATCCGTTCAAAACTGGAAAGAAGCTTTCTGAGAAACTGCTCTGTGTTCTCTGAATTCATCTCACAGAGTTACATCTTTCCCTTCAAGAAGCCTTTCGCTAAGGCTGTTCTTGTGGAATTGGCAAAGTGATATTTGGAAGCCCATAGAGGGCTATGGTGAAAAAGGAAATATCTTCCGTTCAAAACTGGAAAGAAGCTTTCTGAGAAACTGCTCTGTGTTCTATGAATTCATCTCACAGAGTTACATCTTTCCCTTCCAGAAGCCTTTCGCTAAGGCTGTTCTTGTGGAATTGGCAAAGGGATATTTGGAAGCCCATAGAGGGCTATGGTGAAAAAGGAAATATCTTCCGTTCAAAACCGGAAAGAAGCTTTCTGAGAAACTGCTCTGTGTTCTCTGAAATCATCTCACAGAGTTACATCTTTCCCTTCAAGAAGCCTTTCGCTAAGGCTGTTTTCTTGGAATTGGCAAAGGGATATTTGGAAGCTCATAGACGGCTATGGTGAAAAAGGAAATATCTTCCGTTCAAAACTGGAAAGAAGCTTTCTGATAAACTGCTCTGTGTTCTGTTAGTTCATCTCACAGAGTTACATCTTGCCCTTCAAGAAGCCTTTCGCCAACGCTGTTCTTGTGGAACTGGCAAAGGGATATTTGGAAGCCCATAGAGGGCTATGGTTAAAAAAGGAAATATCTTCCGTTCAAAACTGGAAAGAAGCTTTCTGAGAAACTGCTCTGTGTTCTCTGAATTCATCTCACAGAGTTACATCTTTCCCTTCAAGAAGCCTTTCGCTAAGACTGTTCTTGTGGAATTGGCAAAGGGATATTTGGAAGCCCATAGAGGGCTATGGTGAAAAAGGTAATATCTTCCGTTCAAAACTGGAAAGAAGCTTTCTGAGAAACTACTCTGTGTTCTGTTAGTTCATCTCACAGAGTTACATCTTGCCCTTCAAGAAGCCTTTCGACAAGGCTGTTCTTGTGGAATTGGCAAATAGATATTTGGAACCCCATAGAGGGCTATGGTGAAAAAGGAAATATCTTCCGTTCAAAACTGGAAAGAAGCTTTCTGAGAAACTGCTCTGTGTTCTGTTAGTTCATCTCACAGAGTTACATCTTTCCCTTCAAGAAGCCTTTCGCTAAGGCTGTTCTTGTCGAACTGGCAAAGGGATATTTGGAAGCCCATAGAGGGCTATGGTGAAAAAGGAAATATCTTCCGTTCAAAACTGGAAAGAAGCTTTCTGAGAAACTGCTCTGTGTTCTCTGAATTCATCTCACAGAGTTACATCTTTCCCTTCAAGAAGCCTTTAGCTAAGGCTGTTCTTGTGGAACTGGCAAAGGGATATTTGGAAGCCCATAGAGGGCTATGGTGAAAAAGAAAATATCTTCCGTTCAAAACTGGAAAGAAGCTTTCTGAGAAACTGCTCTGTGTTTTGTTAATTCATATCACAGAGCTACATCTTTCCCTTCAAGAAACCTTTCGCTAAGGTTGTTCTTGTGGAATTGGCAAAGGGATATTTGGAAGCCCATAGAGGGCTATGGTGAAAAAGGAAATATCTTCCGTTCAAAACTGGAAAGAAGCTTTCTGAGAAACTGCTCTGTGTTCTGCTAGTTCATCTCACAGAGTTACATCTTTCCCTTCAAGAAGCCTTTCGCTAAGGCTGTTCTTGTCGAACTGGCAAAGGGATATTTGGAAGCCCATAGAGGGCTATGGTGAGAAAGGAAATACCTTCCGTTCAAAACTGGAAAGAAGCTTTCTGAGAAACTGCTCTGTGTTCTGTTAATTCATCTCACAGAGCTGCATCTTTCCCTTCAAGAAGCCTTTCGCCAAGGCTGTTCTTATGGAATTGGCAAAGGGATATTTGGAAGCCCATAGAGGGCTATGGTGAAAAAGGTAATCTCTTCCGTTCAAAACTGGAAAGAAGCATTCTGAGAAACTGCTCTGTGTTCTGTTAGTTCATCTCACAGAGTTACATCTTTCCCTTCAAGAACCCTTTCGCTAATGCTGTTCTTGTGGAATTGGCAAAGGGATATTTGGAAGCCAATAGAGGGCTATGGTGAAAAAGGAAATATCTTCCGTTCAAAACTGGAAAGAAGCTTTCTGAGAAACTGCTCTGTGTTCTCTGCAATCATCTCAGAGAGTTACATCTTGCCCTTCAAGAAGCCTTTCGCTAAGGCTGTTCTTGTGGAACTGGCAAAGGGATATTTGGAAGCCCATAGAGGGCTATGGTGAAAAAGGAAATACCTTCCTTTCAAAACTGGAAAGAAGCTTTCAGAGAAACTGCTCTGTGTTCTGTTAGTTCATCTCACAGAGTTACATCTTTCCCTTCAAGAAGCCTTTCGCTAAGGCTGTTCTTGTGGAACTGGCAAAGGGATATTTGGAAGCCCATAGAGGGCTATGGTGAAAAAGTAAATATCTTCCGTTCAAAACTGGATAGAAGCTTTCTGAGAAACTGCTCTGTGTACTCTGAATTCATCTCACAGAGTTACATCTTTCCCTTCAAGAAGCCTTTCGCTAAGGCTGTTCTTGTGGAATTGGCAAAGTGATATTTGGAAGCCCAAAGAGGGATATGGTGAAAAAGGAAATATCTTCCGTTCAAAACTGGAAAGAAGCTTGCTGAGAAACTGCTCTGTGTTCTATGAATTCATCTCACAGAGTTACATCTTTCCCTTCCAGAAGCCTTTCGCTAAGGGTGTTCTTGTGGAATTGGCAAAGGGATATTTGGAAGCCCATAGAGGGCTATGGTGAAAAAGGAAATATCTTCCGTTCAAAACCGGAAAGAAGCTTTCTGAGAAACTGCTCTGTGTTCTCTGAATTCATCTCACAGAGTTACATCTTTCCCTTCAAGAAGACTTTCGCTAAGGCCGTTCTTTTGGAATTGGCAAAGGGATATTTGGACGCCCATAGAGGGCTACTGTGAAAAAGGAAATATCTTCCGTTCAAAACTGGAAAGAAGCTTTCTGTGAAACTGCTCGGTGTTCTGTTAATTCATCTCACAGATTTACATCTTTCCCTTCAAGAAGCGTTTCGCTAAGGCTGTTCTTGTGGAATTGGCAAAGGGATACTTGGAAGCCCGTAGAGGACTATGGTGAAAAAGGAAATATCTTCCGTTCAAAACTGGAAAGAAGCTTTCTGAGAAACTGCTCTGTGTTCTATGAATTCATCTCACAGAGTTACATCTCTCCCTTCAAGAAACCTTTCGCTAAGGCTGTTCTTGTGGAATTGGCAAAGGGATATTTGGAAGCCCATAGAGGGCTATGGTGAAAAAGGAAATAACTTCCGTTCAAAACTGGAAAGAAGCTTCGTGAGAAACTGCTCTTTGTTCTGCTAGTTCATCTCACAGAGTTACATCTTGCCCTTCAAGAAGCCTTTCGCCAAGGCTGTTCTTGTGGAATTGGCAAAGGGATATTTGGAACCCCATAGAGGGCTATGGTGAAAAAGGAAATATTTTCCGTTCAAAACTGGAAAGAAGCTTTCTGAGAAACTGCTCCGTGTTCTGTTAGTTCATCTCACAGAGTTACATCTTTCCCGTCAAGAAGCCTTTCGCTAAGGCTGTTCTTGTGGAACTGGCAAAGGGATATTTGGAAGCCCATAGAGGGCTATGGTGAAAAAGGAAATATCTTCCGTTCAAAACTGGAAAGAAGCTTTCTGAGAAACTGCTCTGTGTTCTCTGAATTCATCTCACAGAGTTACATCTTTCCCTTCAAGAAGCCTTTCGCTAAGGCTATTCTTGTGGAACTGGCAAAGGGATATTTCGAAGCTCATAGAGGGCTATGGTGAAAAAGGAAATATCTTCCGTTCAAAACTGGAAAGAAGCTTTCTGAGAAACTGCTCTGTGTTCTCTGAATTCATCTCACAGAGTTACATCTTTCCCTTCAAGAATCCTTTCGCTAAGGCTGTTCTTCTGGAATTGGCAAAGGGATATTTGGAAGCCCATAGAGGGCTATGGTGAAAAAGGAAATATCTTCCGTTCAAAACTGGAAAGAAGCATTCTGAGAAACTGCTCTGTGTTCTGTTAATTCATCTCACAGAGTTACATCTTTTCCTTCAAGAAGCCTTTCCTAAGGCTGTTCTTGTGGAATTGGCAAAGGGATATTTGGAAGCCCACAGAGGGCTATGGTGAAAAAGGAAATTTCTTCCGTTGAAAACTGGAAAGATGCTTTCTGAGAAACTGTTCTGTGTTCTGTTAGTTCATCTCACAGAGTTACATCTTTCCCTTCAAGAAGCCTTTCGCTAAGGCTGTTTTTGTGGAATTGGCAAAGGGATATTTGGAAGCCCATAGAGGGCTATGGTGAAAAAGGAAATATCTTCCGTTCAAAACTGGAAAGAAGCTTTCTGAGAAACTGCTCTGTTTTGTGTTAATTCATCTCACAGAGTTACATCTTTCCCTTCAAGAAGCCTTTCGCTAAGGCTGTTCTTGTGGAATTGGCAAAGGGATATTTGGAAGCCCATAGAGGGCTATGGTGAAAAAGGAAATATCTTCCGTTCAAAACTGGAAGGAAGCTTTCTAAGAAACTGCTCTGTGTTCTGTTAATTCATCTCACAGAGCTGCATCTTTCCCTTCAAGAAGCCTTTCGCCAAGGCTGTTCTTATGGAATTGGCAAAGGGATATTTGGAAGCCCATAGAAGGCTATGGTGAAAAAGGAAATATCTTCCGATCAAAACTGGAAAGAAGCTTTCTGAGAAACTGCTCTGTGTTCTGTTAGTTCATCTCACAGAGTTACATCTTTCCCTTCAAGAAGCCTTTCGCTAAGGCTGTTCTTGTGGAATTGGCAAAGTGATATTTGGAAGCCCATAGAGGGATATGGTGAAAAAGGAAATATCTTCCCTTCAAAACTGGATAGAAGCTTTCTGAGAAACTGTTTGTGTTCTATGAATTCATCTCACAGAGTTACATCTTTCCGTTCCAGAAACCTTTCGCTAAGACTGTTCTTGTGGAATTGGCAAAGGAATATTTGGAAGCCCATAGTGGGCTATGGTGAAAAAGGAAATATCTTCCGTTCAAAACCGGAAAGAAGCTTTCTGAGAAACTGCTCTGTGTTCTCTGAATTCATCTCACAGAGTTACATCTTTACCTTCAAGAAGACTTTCGCTAAGGCTGTTCTTGAGGAATTGGCAAAGGGATATTTGGAAGCCCATAGTGGGCTGTGGTGAAAAATTAAATATCTTCCGTTCAAACCTGGAAAGAAGCTTTCTGATAAACGGCTCTGTGTTCTCTGAATTCATCTCACAGAGTTACATCTTTGCCTTCAAGAAGCCTTTCGCTAATGCTGTTCTTGTGGAATTGGCAAAGGGATATTTGGAAGCCCATACAGGGCTATGGTGAAAAAGGAAATATCTTCCGTTCAAAACTGGAAAGAAGCTTTCTGAGAAACTGCTCTGTGTTCTCTGAATTCATCTCACAGAGTTCCATCTTTCCCTTCAAGAAGCCTTTCGCTAAGGCTGTTCTTGTGGAACTGGCAAAGGGATATTTGGAAGCCCATAGAGGTTTATGGTGAAAAAGGAAATATCTTCCGTTAAAAACTGGAAAGAAGCTTTCTGAGAAACTGCTCTGTGTTCTCTGAATTCATCTCACAGAGTTACATCTTTCCCTTCAAGAAGCCTTTCGCTAAGGTTGTTCTTGTGGAATTGGCAAAGGGATATTTGGAAGCCCATAGAGGGCTATGGTGAAAAAGGAAATATCTTCCGTTCAAAACCGGAAAGAAGCTTTCTGAGAAACTGCTCTGTGTTCTCTGAATTCATTTCACAGAGTTACATCTTTACCTTGAAGAAGACTTTCGCTAAGGCTGTTCTTGAGTAATTGGCAAAGGGATATTTGGAAGCCCATAGAGGGCTACGGTGAAAAAGGAAATATCTTCCGTTCAAAACTGGAAAGAAGCTTTCTGTGAAACTGTTCTGTGTTCAGTTAATTCATCTCACAGAGTTACATCTTTCCCTTCAAGAAGCCTTTCGCTAAGGCTGTTCTTGTGGAAGTGGCAAAGGGATATTTGGAAGCCCATAGAGGGTTATGTTGAAAAAGGAAATATCTTCCGTTCAAAACTGGAAAAAGCTTTCTGAGAAACTGCTCTGTGTTCTCTGAATTGATCTCACAGAGTTACATCTTTCCCTTCAAGAAGCCTTTCGCTAAGGCTGTTTTTGTTGAATTGGCAAAGGGATATTTGGAAGCCCTTAGAGGGCTATGGTGAAAAAGGAAATATCTTCCGTTCAAAACTGGAAAGAAGCTTCGTGAGAAACTGCTCTTTGTTCTGCTAGTTCATCTCACAGAGTTACATCTTGCCCTTCAAGAAGCCTTTCGCCAAGGCTGTTCTTGTGGAATTGGCAAAGGGATATTTGGAACCCCATAGAGGGCTATGGTGAAAAAGGAAATATTTTCCGTTCAAAACTGGAAAGAAGCTTTCTGAGAAACTGCTCCGTGTTCTGTTAGTTCATCTCACAGAGTTACATCTTTCCCGTCAAGAAGCCTTTCGCTAAGGCTGTTCTTGTGGAACTGGCAAAGGGATATTTGGAAGCCCATAGAGGGCTATGGTGAAAAAGGAAATATCTTCCGTTCAAAACTGGAAAGAAGCTTTCTGAGAAACTGCTCTGTGTTCTCTGAATTCATCTCACAGAGTTACATCTTTCCCTTCAAGAAGCCTTTCGCTAAGGCTATTCTTGTGGAACTGGCAAAGGGATATTTCGAAGCTCATAGAGGGCTATGGTGAAAAAGGAAATATCTTCCGTTCAAAACTGGAAAGAAGCTTTCTGAGAAACTGCTCTGTGTTCTCTGAATTCATCTCACAGAGTTACATCTTTCCCTTCAAGAATCCTTTCGCTAAGGCTGTTCTTCTGGAATTGGCAAAGGGATATTTGGAAGCCCATAGAGGGCTATGGTGAAAAAGGAAATATCTTCCGTTCAAAACTGGAAAGAAGCATTCTGAGAAACTGCTCTGTGTTCTGTTAATTCATCTCACAGAGTTACATCTTTTCCTTCAAGAAGCCTTTCCTAAGGCTGTTCTTGTGGAATTGGCAAAGGGATATTTGGAAGCCCACAGAGGGCTATGGTGAAAAAGGAAATTTCTTCCGTTGAAAACTGGAAAGATGCTTTCTGAGAAACTGCTCTGTGTTCTGTTAGTTCATCTCACAGAGTTACATCTTTCCCTTCAAGAAGCCTTTCGCTAAGGCTGTTTTTGTGGAATTGGCAAAGGGATATTTGGAAGCCCATAGAGGGCTACGGTGAAAAAGGAAATATCTTCCGTTCAAAACTGGAAAGAAGCTTTCTGAGAAACTGCTCTGTTTTGTGTTAATTCATCTCACAGAGTTACATCTTTCCCTTCAAGAAGCCTTTCGCTAAGGCTGTTCTTGTGGAATTGGCAAAGGGATATTTGGAAGCCCATAGAGGGCTACGGTGAAAAAGGAAATATCTTCCGTTCAAAACTGGAAGGAAGATTTCTAAGAAACTGCTCTGTGTTCTGTTAATTCATCTCACAGAGCTGCATCTTTCCCTTCAAGAAGCCTTTCGCCAAGGCTGTTCTTATGGAATTGGCAAAGGGATATTTGGAAGCCCATAGAAGGCTATGGTGAAAAAGGAAATATCTTCCGTTCAAAACTGGAAAGAAGCTTTCTGAGAAACTGCTCTGTGTTCTGTTAGTTCATCTCACAGAGTTACATCTTTCCCTTCAAGAAGCCTTTCGCTAAGGCTGTTCTTGTGGAATTGGCAAAGTGATATTTGGAAGCCCATAGAGGGATATGGTGAAAAAGGAAATATCTTCCCTTCAAAACTGGATAGAAGCTTTCTGAGAAACTGTTTGTGTTCTATGAATTCATCTCACAGAGTTACATCTTTCCGTTCCAGAAGCCTTTCGCTAAGACTGTTCTTGTGGAATTGGCAAAGGAATATTTGGAAGCCCATAGTGGGCTATGATGAAAAAGGAAATATCTTCCGTTCAAAACCGGAAAGAAGCTTTCTGAGAAACTGCTCTGTGTTCTCTGAATTCATCTCACGGAGTTACATCTTTACCTTCAAGAAGACTTTCGCTAAGGCTGTTCTTGAGGAATTGGCAAAGGGATATTTGGAAGCCCATAGTGGGCTGTGGTGAAAAATTAAATATCTTCCGTTCAAACCTGGAAAGAAGCTTTCTGATAAACGGCTCTGTGTTCTCTGAATTCATCTCACAGAGTTACATCTTTGCCTTCAAGAAGCCTTTCGCTAATGCTGTTCTTGTGGAATTGGCAAAGGGATATTTGGAAGCCCATACAGGGCTATGGTGAAAAAGGAAATATCTTCCGTTCAAAACTGGAAAGAAGCTTTCTGAGAAACTGCTCTGTGTTCTCTGAATTCATCTCACAGAGTTCCATCTTTCCCTTCAAGAAGCCTTTCGCTAAGGCTGTTCTTGTGGAACTGGCAAAGGGATATTTGGAAGCCCATAGAGGTTTATGGTGAAAAAGGAAATATCTTCCGTTAAAAACTGGAAAGAAGCTTTCTGAGAAACTGCTCTGTGTTCTCTGAATTCATCTCACAGAGTTACATCTTTCCCTTCAAGAAGCCTTTCGCTAAGGTTGTTCTTGTGGAATTGGCAAAGGGATATTTGGAAGCCCATAGAGGGCTATGGTGAAAAAGGAAATATCTTCCGTTCAAAACCGGAAAGAAGCTTTCTGAGAAACTGCTCTGTGTTCTCTGAATTCATTTCACAGAGTTACATCTTTACCTTGAAGAAGACTTTCGCTAAGGCTGTTCTTGAGTAATTGGCAAAGGGATATTTGGAAGCCCATAGAGGGCTACGGTGAAAAAGGAAATATCTTCCGTTCAAAACTGGAAAGAAGCTTTCTGTGAAACTGTTCTGTGTTCAGTTAATTCATCTCACAGAGTTACATCTTTCCCTTCAAGAAGCCTTTCGCTAAGGCTGTTCTTGTGGAAGTGGCAAAGGGATATTTGGAAGCCCATAGAGGGTTATGTTGAAAAAGGAAATATCTTCCGTTCAAAACTGGAAAAAGCTTTCTGAGAAACTGCTCTGTGTTCTCTGAATTGATCTCACAGAGTTACATCTTTCCCTTCAAGAAGCCTTTCGCTAAGGCTGTTTTTGTTGAATTGGCAAAGGGATATTTGGAAGCCCTTAGAGGGCTATGGTGAAAAAGGAAATATCTTCCGTTCAAAACTGGAAAGAAGCTTTCTGAGAAACTGCTCTGTGTTGTGTTAGTTCATCTCACAGAGTTACATCTTGCCCTTCAAGAAGCCTTTCGCCAACGCTGTTCTTGTGGAATTGGCAAAGGGATATTTTGAAGCCCATAGAGGGCTATGGTTAAAAAAGGAAATATCTTCCGTTCAAAACTGGAAAGATGCTTTCTGAGAAACTGCTCTGTGTTCTGTTAGTTCATCTCAAAGAGTTACATCTTTCCCTTCAAGAAGTCTTTCGCTAAGGCTGTTCTTATGGAACTGGCAAAGGGATATTTGGAAGCCCATAGAGGGCTATGGTGAAAAAGGAAATATCTTCCGTTCAAAACTGGAAAGAAGCTTTCTGAGAAACTGCTCTGTGTTCTATGAATTCATCTCACAGAGTTACATCTTTCCGTTCCAGAAGCCTTTCGCTAAGACTGTTCTTGTGGAATTGGCAAAGGAATATTTGGAAGCCCATAGAGGGCTATGGTGAAAAAGGAAATATCTTCCGTTCAAAACCGGAAAGAAGCTTTCTGAGAAACTGCTCTGTGTTCTCTGAATTCATCTCACAGAGTTACATCTTTACCTTCAAGAAGACTTTCGCTAAGGCTGTTCTTGAGGAATTGGCAAAGGGATATTTGGAAGCCCATAGTGGGCTGTGGTGAAAAAGGAAATATCTTCCGTTCAAAACTGGAAAGAAGCTTTCTGAGAAACGGCTCTGTGTTCTCTGAATTCATCTCACAGAGTTACATCTTTGCCTTCAAGAAGCCTTTCGCTAATGCTGTTCTTGTGGAATTGGCAAAGGGATATTTGGAAGCCCATACAGGGCTATGGTGAAAAAGGAAATATCTTCCGTTCAAAACTGGAAAGAAGCTTTCTGAGAAACTGCTCTGTGTTCTCTGAATTCATCTCACAGAGTTCCATCTTTCCCTGCAAGAAGCCTTTCGCTAAGGCTGTTCTTGTGGAACTGGCAAAGGGATATTTGGAAGCCCATAGAGGGTTATGGTGAAAAAGGAAATATCTTCCGTTAAAAACTGGAAAGAAGCTTTCTGAGAAACTGCTCTGTGTTCTCTGAATTCATCTCACAGAGTTACATCTTTCCCTTCAAGAAGCCTTTCGCTAAGGTTGTTCTTGTGGAATTGGCAAAGGGATATTTGGAAGCCCATAGAGGGCTATGGTGAAAAAGGAAATATCTTCCGTTCAAAACCGGAAAGAAGCTTTCTGAGAAACTGCTCTGTGTTCTCTGAATTCATTTCACAGAGTTACATCTTTACCTTGAAGAAGACTTTCGCTAAGGCTGTTCTTGAGTAATTGGCAAAGGGATATTTGGAAGCCCATAGAGGGCTACGGTGAAAAAGGAAATATCTTCCGTTCAAAACTGGAAAGAAGCTTTCTGTGAAACTGTTCTGTGTTCTGTTAATTCATCTCACAGAGTTACATCTTTCCCTTCAAGAAGCCTTTCGCTAAGGCTGTTCTTGTGGAAGTGGCAAAGGGATATTTGGAAGCCCATAGAGGGTTATGGTGAAAAAGGAAATATCTTCCGTTCAAAACTGGAAAAAGCTTTCTGAGAAACTGCTCTGTGTTCTCTGAATTGATCTCACAGAGTTACATCTTTCCCTTCAAGAAGCCTTTCGCTAAGGCTGTTTTTGTTGAATTGGCAAAGGGATATTTGGAAGCCCTTAGAGGGCTAGGGTGAAAAAGGAAATATCTTCCGTTCAAAACTGGAAAGAAGCTTTCTGAGAAACTGCTCTGTGTTCTGTTAGTTCATCTCACAGAGTTACATCTTGCCCTTCAAGAAGCCTTTCGCCAACGCTGTTCTTGTGGAATTGGCAAAGGGATATTTTGAAGCCCATAGAGGGCTATGGTTAAAAAAGGAAATATCTTCCGTTCAAAACTGGAAAGATGCTTTCTGAGAAACTGCTCTGTGTTCTGTTAGTTCATCTCACAGAGTTACATCTTTCCCTTCAAGAAGTCTTTCGCTAAGGCTGTTCTTAGGGAACTGGCAAAGGGATATTTGGAAGCCCATAGAGGGCTATGGTGAAAAAGGAAATATCTTCCGTTCAAAACTGGAAAGAAGCTTTCTGAGAAACTGCTCTGTGTTCTGTTAATTCATCTCACAGAGTTACATCTTTCCCTTCAAGAAGCCTTTCGCTAAGGCTGTTCTTGTGGAATTGGCAAAGGGATATTTGAAGCCCATAGAGGGCTATGGTGAAAAAGGAAATATCTTCCGTTCAAAACTGGAAAGAAGCTTTCTGATAAACTGCTCTGTGTTCTGTTAATTCATCTCACGGAGCTGCATCTTTCCCTTCAAGAAGCCTTTCGCTAAGGCTGTTCATGTGGAATTGGCAAAGGGATATTTGGAAGCCCATAGAGGGCTATGGTGAAAAAGGAAATATCTTCCGTTCAAAACTGGAAAGAAGCTTTCTGAGAAACTGCTCTGTGTTCTCTGAATACATCTCACAGAGTTACATCTTTCCCTTCAAGAAGCCTTTCGCTAAGGCTGTTCTTGTGGAATTGGCGAAGGGATATTTGGAAGCCCATAGAGGGCTATGGTGAAAAAGGAAATATCTTCCGTTCAAAACTGGAAAGAAGCTTTCTTAGAAACGGCTCTGTGTTCTCTGAATTCATCTCACAGAGTTACATCTTTGCCTTCAAGAAACCTTTCGCTAATGCTGTTCTTCTGGAATTGGCAAAGGGATATTTGGAAGCCCATAGAGGGCTATGGTGAAAAAGGAAATATCTTCCGTTCAAAACTGGAAAATAGCTTTCTGAAAAACTGCTCAGTGTTCTCTGAATTCATCTCACAGAGTTACATCTTTCCCTTCAAGAAGCCTTTCGCTAAGGCTGTTCTTGTGGAATTGGCAAAGGGTTATTTGGAAGCCCATAGAGGGCTATGGTGAAAAAGGAAATATCTTCCGTTGAAAACTGGAAAGAAGCTTTCTGAGAAACTGCTCTGTGTTTTGTTAGTTCATCTCACAGAGTTACGTCTTTGCCTTCAAGAAGCCTTTCGCTAAGGCTTTTCTTGTGGAACTGTCAAAGGGATATTTGGAAGCCCATAGAGGGCAATGGAGAAAAAGGAAATATCTTCCGTCCAAAACTGGAAAGAAGCTTTCTGAGAATCTGCTCAGTGTTCTCTGAATTCATCTCACAGAGTTACATCTTTCCCTTCAAGAAGCCTTTCGCTAAGGCTGTTCTTGTGGAATTGGCAAATTGATATTTGGAAGCCCATAGAGGGCTATGGTGAAAAATTAAATATCTCCCGTTCAAAACTGGAAAGAAGCTTTCTGAGAAACTGCTCTGTGTTCTCTGAATTCATCTCACAGAGTTACATCTTTCCCTTCAAGAAGCCTTTCGCTAAGGCTGTTCTTGTGGAATTGGCAAAGGGATATTTGGGAGCCCATAGAGGGCTATTATGAAAAAGGAAATATCTTCCGTTCAAACTGGAAAGAAGCTTTCTGAGAAATTCCTCTGTGTTCTGTTAATTCATCTCACAGAGATACAGCTTTCCCTTCAAGAAGCCTATCGCTAAGGCTGTTCTTGTGGAATTGGCAAAGTGATATTTGGAAGCCCATAGAGGGCTATGGTGAAAAAGGAAATATCTTCCGTTCAAAACCGGAAAGAATCTTTCTGAGAAACTGCTCTGTGTTCTCTGAATTCATCTCACAGAGTTACATCTTTACCTTCAAGAAGACTTTCGCTAAGGCTGTTCTTGAGTAATTGGCAAAGGGATATTTGGAAGCCCATAGAGGGCTATGGTGAAAAAGGAAATATCTTCCGTTCAAAACTGGAAAGAAGCTTTCTGAGAAACTATTCTGTGTTCTGTTAATTCATCTCACAGAATTACATCTTTCCCTTCAAGAAGCCTTTCGCTAAGGCTGTTCTTGTGGAATTGGCAAAGGGATATTTGGAAGCCCATAGAGGGCTATGGTGAAAAAAGAAATATCTTCCGTTCAAAACTGGAAAGAAGCTTTCTGTGAAACTGCTCTGTGTTCTGTTAATTCATCTCACAGTGTTACATCTTTCCCTTCAAGAAGCCATTCGCTAAGGGTGTTTTTGGGGAATTGGCAAAGTGATATTTGGAAGCCCATAGAGGGCTATGGTGAAAAAGGAAATATCTTCCGTTCAAAACTGGAAAGAAGCTTTCTGAGAAACTGCTCTGGGTTCTATGAATTCATCTCACAGAGTTATATCTTTCCCTTCAAGAAGCCTTTCGCTAAGGCTCTTCTTGTGGAATTGGCAAAGGGATATTTGGAAGCCCATAGAGGGCTATGGTGAAAAAGGAAATATCTTCCGTTCAAAACTGGAAAGAAGCTTTCTGAGAAACTGCTCTGTGTTCTGTTAGTTCATCTCACAGAGTTACATCTTGCCGTTCAAGAAGCCTTTCGCCAAGGCTGTTCTTGTGGAATTGGCAAAGGGATATTTGGAAGCCCATGGAGGGCTATGGTGAAAAAGGAAATATCTTCCGTTAAAAACTGGAAAGAAGCTTTCTGAGAAACTGCTCTGTGTTCTCTGAATTCATCTCACAGAGTTACATCTTTCCCTTCAAGAAGCCTTTCGCTAAGGTTGTTCTTGTGGAATTGGCAAAGGGATATTTGGAAGCCCATAGAGGGCTATGGTGAAAAAGGAAATATCTTCCGTTCAAAACCGGAAAGAAGCTTTCTGAGAAACTGCTCTGTGTTCTCTGAATTCATTTCACAGAGTTACATCTTTACCTTGAAGAAGACTTTCGCTAAGGCTGTTCTTGAGTAATTGGCAAAGGGATATTTGGAAGCCCATAGAGGGCTACGGTGAAAAAGGAAATATCTTCCGTTCAAAACTGGAAAGAAGCTTTCTGTGAAACTGTTCTGTGTTCTGTTAATTCATCTCACAGAGTTACATCTTTCCCTTCAAGAAGCCTTTCGCTAAGGCTGTTCTTGTGGAAGTGGCAAAGGGATATTTGGAAGCCCATAGAGGGTTATGGTGAAAAAGGAAATATCTTCCGTTCAAAACTGGAAAAAGCTTTCTGAGAAACTGCTCTGTGTTCTCTGAATTGATCTCACAGAGTTACATCTTTCCCTTCAAGAAGCCTTTCGCTAAGGCTGTTTTTGTTGAATTGGCAAAGGGATATTTGGAAGCCCTTAGAGGGCTAGGGTGAAAAAGGAAATATCTTCCGTTCAAAACTGGAAAGAAGCTTTCTGAGAAACTGCTCTGTGTTCTGTTAGTTCATCTCACAGAGTTACATCTTGCCCTTCAAGAAGCCTTTCGCCAACGCTGTTCTTGTGGAATTGGCAAAGGGATATTTTGAAGCCCATAGAGGGCTATGGTTAAAAAAGGAAATATCTTCCGTTCAAAACTGGAAAGATGCTTTCTGAGAAACTGCTCTGTGTTCTGTTAGTTCATCTCACAGAGTTACATCTTTCCCTTCAAGAAGTCTTTCGCTAAGGCTGTTCTTAGGGAACTGGCAAAGGGATATTTGGAAGCCCATAGAGGGCTATGGTGAAAAAGGAAATATCTTCCGTTCAAAACTGGAAAGAAGCTTTCTGAGAAACTGCTCTGTGTTCTGTTAATTCATCTCACAGAGTTACATCTTTCCCTTCAAGAAGCCTTTCGCTAAGGCTGTTCTTGTGGAATTGGCAAAGGGATATTTGAAGCCCATAGAGGGCTATGGTGAAAAAGGAAATATCTTCCGTTCAAAACTGGAAAGAAGCTTTCTGATAAACTGCTCTGTGTTCTGTTAATTCATCTCACGGAGCTGCATCTTTCCCTTCAAGAAGCCTTTCGCTAAGGCTGTTCATGTGGAATTGGCAAAGGGATATTTGGAAGCCCATAGAGGGCTATGGTGAAAAAGGAAATATCTTCCGTTCAAAACTGGAAAGAAGCTTTCTGAGAAACTGCTCTGTGTTCTCTGAATACATCTCACAGAGTTACATCTTTCCCTTCAAGAAGCCTTTCGCTAAGGCTGTTCTTGTGGAATTGGCGAAGGGATATTTGGAAGCCCATAGAGGGCTATGGTGAAAAAGGAAATATCTTCCGTTCAAAACTGGAAAGAAGCTTTCTTAGAAACGGCTCTGTGTTCTCTGAATTCATCTCACAGAGTTACATCTTTGCCTTCAAGAAACCTTTCGCTAATGCTGTTCTTCTGGAATTGGCAAAGGGATATTTGGAAGCCCATAGAGGGCTATGGTGAAAAAGGAAATATCTTCCGTTCAAAACTGGAAAATAGCTTTCTGAAAAACTGCTCAGTGTTCTCTGAATTCATCTCACAGAGTTACATCTTTCCCTTCAAGAAGCCTTTCGCTAAGGCTGTTCTTGTGGAATTGGCAAAGGGTTATTTGGAAGCCCATAGAGGGCTATGGTGAAAAAGGAAATATCTTCCGTTGAAAACTGGAAAGAAGCTTTCTGAGAAACTGCTCTGTGTTTTGTTAGTTCATCTCACAGAGTTACGTCTTTGCCTTCAAGAAGCCTTTCGCTAAGGCTTTTCTTGTGGAACTGTCAAAGGGATATTTGGAAGCCCATAGAGGGCAATGGAGAAAAAGGAAATATCTTCCGTCCAAAACTGGAAAGAAGCTTTCTGAGAATCTGCTCAGTGTTCTCTGAATTCATCTCACAGAGTTACATCTTTCCCTTCAAGAAGCCTTTCGCTAAGGCTGTTCTTGTGGAATTGGCAAATTGATATTTGGAAGCCCATAGAGGGCTATGGTGAAAAATTAAATATCTCCCGTTCAAAACTGGAAAGAAGCTTTCTGAGAAACTGCTCTGTGTTCTCTGAATTCATCTCACAGAGTTACATCTTTCCCTTCAAGAAGCCTTTCGCTAAGGCTGTTCTTGTGGAATTGGCAAAGGGATATTTGGGAGCCCATAGAGGGCTATTATGAAAAAGGAAATATCTTCCGTTCAAACTGGAAAGAAGCTTTCTGAGAAATTCCTCTGTGTTCTGTTAATTCATCTCACAGAGATACAGCTTTCCCTTCAAGAAGCCTATCGCTAAGGCTGTTCTTGTGGAATTGGCAAAGTGATATTTGGAAGCCCATAGAGGGCTATGGTGAAAAAGGAAATATCTTCCGTTCAAAACCGGAAAGAATCTTTCTGAGAAACTGCTCTGTGTTCTCTGAATTCATCTCACAGAGTTACATCTTTACCTTCAAGAAGACTTTCGCTAAGGCTGTTCTTGAGTAATTGGCAAAGGGATATTTGGAAGCCCATAGAGGGCTATGGTGAAAAAGGAAATATCTTCCGTTCAAAACTGGAAAGAAGCTTTCTGAGAAACTATTCTGTGTTCTGTTAATTCATCTCACAGAATTACATCTTTCCCTTCAAGAAGCCTTTCGCTAAGGCTGTTCTTGTGGAATTGGCAAAGGGATATTTGGAAGCCCATAGAGGGCTATGGTGAAAAAAGAAATATCTTCCGTTCAAAACTGGAAAGAAGCTTTCTGTGAAACTGCTCTGTGTTCTGTTAATTCATCTCACAGTGTTACATCTTTCCCTTCAAGAAGCCATTCGCTAAGGGTGTTTTTGGGGAATTGGCAAAGTGATATTTGGAAGCCCATAGAGGGCTATGGTGAAAAAGGAAATATCTTCCGTTCAAAACTGGAAAGAAGCTTTCTGAGAAACTGCTCTGGGTTCTATGAATTCATCTCACAGAGTTATATCTTTCCCTTCAAGAAGCCTTTCGCTAAGGCTCTTCTTGTGGAATTGGCAAAGGGATATTTGGAAGCCCATAGAGGGCTATGGTGAAAAAGGAAATATCTTCCGTTCAAAACTGGAAAGAAGCTTTCTGAGAAACTGCTCTGTGTTCTGTTAGTTCATCTCACAGAGTTACATCTTGCCGTTCAAGAAGCCTTTCGCCAAGGCTGTTCTTGTGGAATTGGCAAAGGGATATTTGGAAGCCCATGGAGGGCTATGGTGAAAAAGGAAATATCTTCCGTTGAAAACTGGAAAGAAGCTTCCTGAGAAACTGCTCTGTGTTCTGTTAATTCATCTCACAGAGTTACATCTTTCTTTTCAAGAAGCCTTTCGCTAAGGCTGTTCTTGTGGAACTGGCAAAGGGATATTTGGAAGCCCATAGAGGGTTATGGTGAAAAAGGAAATATCTTCCGTTCAAAACTGGAAAAAGGTTTCTGAGAAACTGCTCTGTGTTCTCTGAATTCATCTCACAGTGTTACATCTTTCCCTTCAAGAACCGTTTCGCTAAGGCTGTTCTTGTGGAACTGGCAAAGGGATATTTCGAAGCTCATAGACGGCTATCGTGAAAAAGGAAATATCATCCGTTCAAAACTGGAAAGAAGCTTTCTGAGAAACTGCTCTGTGTTCTCTGAATTCATCTCACAGAGTTACATCTTTCCCTTCAAGAAGCCTTTCGCTAAGGCTGTTTTTGTGGAATTGGCAAAGTGATATTTGGAAGCCCATAGAGGGCTATGGTGAAAAAGGAAATATCTTCCGTTCAAAACTGGAAAGAAGCTTTCTGAGAAACTGCTCTGTGTTCTGTTAGTTCATCTCACAGAGTTACATCTTGCCCTTCAAGAAGCCTTTCGCCAACGCTGTTCTTGTGGAACTGGCAAAGGGATATTTGGAAGCCCATAGAGGGCTATGGTTAAAAAAGGAAATATCTTCCGTTCAAAACTGGAAAGAAGCTTTCTGAGAAACTGCTCTGTGTTCTCTGAATTCATCTCACAGAGTTACATCTTTCCCTTCAAGAAGCCTTTCGCTACGACTGTTCTTGTGGAATTGGCAAGGGGATATTTGGAAGCCCATAGAGGGCTATGGTGAAAAAGGTAATATCTTCCGTTCAAAACTGGAAAGAAGCTTTCTGAGAAACTACTCTGTGTTCTGTTAGTTCATCTCACAGAGTTACATCTTGCCCTTCAAGAAGCCTTTCGCCAAGGCTGTTCTTGTGGAATTGGCAAATAGATATTTGGAACCCCATAGAGGGCTATGGTGAAAAAGGAAATATCTTCCATTCAAAACTGGAAAGAAGCTTTCTGAGAAACTGCTCTGTGTTCTGTTAGTTCATCTCACAGAGTTACATCTTTCCCTTCAAGAAGCCTTTCGCTAAGGCTGTTCTTGTGGAACTGGCAAAGGGATATTTGGAAGCCCATAGAGGGCTATGGTGAAAAAGGAAATATCTTCCGTTCAAAACTGGAAAGAAGCTTTCTGAGAAACTGCTCTGTGTTCTCTGAATTCATCTCACAGAGTTACATCTTTCCCTTCAAGAAGCCTTTAGCTAAGGCTGTTCTTGTGGAACTGGCAAAGGGATATTTGGAAGCCCATAGAGGGCTATGGTGAAAAAGAAAATATCTTCCGTTCAAAACTGGAAAGAAGCTTTCTGAGAAACTGCTCTGTGTTTTGTTAATTCATATCACAGAGCTACATCTTTCCCTTCAAGAAACCTTTCGCTAAGGTTGTTCTTGTGGAATTGGCAAAGGGATATTTGGAAGCCCATAGAGGGCTATGGTGAAAAAGGAAATATCTTCCGTTCAAAACTGGAAAGAAGCTTTCTGAGAAACTGCTCTGTGTTCTGCTAGTTCATCTCACAGAGTTACATCTTTCGCTTCAAGAAGCCTTTCGCTAAGGCTGTTCTTGTCGAACTGGCAAAGGGATATTTGGAAGCCCATAGAGGGCTATGGTGAAAAAGGAAATACCTTCCGTTCAAAACTGGAAAGAAGCTTTCTGAGAAACTGCTCTGTGTTCTGTTAATTCATCTCACAGAGCTGCATCTTTCCCTTCAAGAAGCCTTTCGCCAAGGCTGTTCTTAAGGAATTGGCAAAGGGATATTTGGAAACCCATAGAGGGCTATGGTGAAAAAGGTAATCCCTTCCGTTCAAAACTGGAAAGAAGTATTCTGAGAAACTGCTCTGTGTTCTGTTAGTTCATCTCAAAGAGTTACATCTTTCCCTTCAAGAAGCCTTTCGCTAAGGCTGTTCTTGTGGAATTGGCAAAGTGATATTTGGAAGCCCATAGAGGGCTATGGTGAAAAAGGAAATATCTTCCGTTCAAAACCGGAAAGAAGCTTTCTGAGAAACTGCTCTGTGTTCTCTGAATTCATCTCACAGAGTTACATCTTTACCTTCAAGAAGACTTTCGCTAAGGCTGTTCTTGAGGAATTGGCAAAGGGATATTTGGAAGCCCATAGAGGGCTATGGTGAAAAAGGAAATATCTTCCGTTCAAAACAGGAAAGAAGCTTTCTGAGAAACGGCTCTGTGTTCTCTGAATTCATCTCACAGAGTTACATCTTTCCTTTCAAGAAGCCTTTCGCTAATGCTGTTCTTGTGGAATTGGCAAAGGGATATTTGGAAGCCAATAGAGGCCTATGGTGAAAAAGGAAATATCTTCCGTTCAAAACTGGAAAGAAGCTTTCTGAGAAACTGCTCTGTGTTCTCTGCAATCATCTCAGAGAGTTACATCTTGCCCTTCAAGAAGCCTTTCGCTAAGGCTGTTCTTGTGAAACTGGCAAAGGGATATTTGGAAGCCCATAGAGGGCTATGGTGAAAAAGGAAATACCTTCCGTTCAAAACTGGAAAGAAGCTTTCAGAGAAACTGCTCTGTGTTCTGTTAGTTCATCTCACAGACTTACATCTTTCCCTTCAAGAAGCCTTTCGCTAAGGCTGTTCTTGTGGAACTGGCAAAGGGATATTTGGAAGCCCATACAGGGCTATGGTGAAAAAGGAAATATCTTCCGTTCAAAACTGGAAAGAAGCTTTCTGAGAAACTGCTCTGTGTACTCTGAATTCATCTCACAGAGTTACATCTTTCCCTTCAAGAAGCCTTTCGCTAAGGCTGTTCTTGTGGAATTGGCAAAGTGATATTTGGAAGCCCAAAGAGGGATATGGTGAAAAAGGAAATATCTTCCGTTCAAAACTGGAAAGAAGCTTTCTGAGAAACTGCTCTGTGTTCTATGAATTCATCTCACAGAGTTACATCTTTCCCTTCCAGAAGCCTTTCGCTAAGGGTGTTCTTGTGGAATTGGCAAAGGGATATTTGGAAGCCCATAGAGGGCTATGGTGAAAAAGGAAATATCTTCCGTTCAAAACCGGAAAGAAGCTTTCTGAGAAACTGCTCTGTGTTCTCTGAATTCATCTCACAGAGTTACATCTTTCCCTTCAAGAAGACTTTCGCTAAGGCCGTTCTTTTGGAATTGGCAAAGGGATATTTGGACGCCCATAGAGGGCTACTGTGAAAAAGGAAATATCTTCCGTTCAAAACTGGAAAGAAGCTTTCTGAGAAACTGCTCTGTGTTCTGTTAATTCATCTCACAGATTTACATCTTTCCCTTCAAGAAGCCTTTCGCTAAGGCTGTTCTTGTGGAATTGGCAAAGGGATACTTGGAAGCCCGTAGAGGACTATGGTGAAAAAGGAAATATCTTCCGTTCAAAACTGGAAAGAAGCTTTCTGAGAAACTGCTCTGTGTTCTATGAATTCATCTCACAGAGTTACATCTTTCCCTTCAAGAAGCCTTTCGCTAAGGCTGTTCTTGTGGAATTGGCAAAGGGATATTTGGAAGCCCATAGAGGGCTATGGTGAAAAAGGAAATAACTTCCGTTCCAAACTGGAAAGAAGCTTCCTGAGAAACTGCTCTTTGTTCTGCTAGTTCATCTCACAGAGTTACATCTTGCCCTTCAAGAAGCCTTTCGCCAAGGCTGTTCTTGTGGAATTGGCAAAGGGATATTTGGAACCCCATAGAGGGCTATGGTGAAAAAGGAAATATTTTCCGTTCAAAACTGGAAAGAAGCTTTCTGAGAAACTGCTCTGTGTTCTGTTAGTTCATCTCACAGAGTTACATCTTTCCCGTCAAGAAGCCTTTCGCTAAGGCTGTTCTTGTGGAACTGGCAAAGGGATATTTGGAAGCCCATAGAGGGCTATGGTGAAAAAGGAAATATCTTCCGTTCAAAACTGGAAAGAAGCTTTCTGAGAAACTGCTCTGTGTTCTCTGAATTCATCTCACAGAGTTACATCTTTCCCTTCAAGAAGCCTTTCGCTAAGGCTGTTCTTGTGGAACTGGCAAAGGGATATTTCGAAGCTCATAGAGGGCTATGGTGAAAAAGGAAATATCTTCCGTTCAAAACTGGAAAGAAGCTTTCTGAGAAACTGCTCTGTGTTCTCTGAATTCATCTCACAGAGTTACATCTTTCCCTTCAAGAATCCTTTCGCTAAGGCTGTTCTTCTGGAATTGGCATAGGGATATTTGGAAGCCCATAGAGGGCTATGGTGAAAAAGGAAATATCTTCCGTTCAAAACTGGAAAGAAGCATTCTGAGAAACTGCTCTGTGTTCTGTTAATTCATCTCACAGAGTTACATCTTTTCCTTCAAGAAGCCTTTCCTAAGGCTGTTCTTGTGGAATTGGCAAAGGGATATTTGGAAGCCCACAGAGGGCTATGGTGAAAAAGGAAATTTCTTCCGTTGAAAACTGGAAAGAAGCTTTCTGAGAAACTGCTCTGTGTTTTGTTAGTTCATCTCACAGAGTTACGTCTTTGCCTTCAAGAAGCCTTTCGCTAAGGCTGTTCTTGTGGAACTGGCAAAGGGATATTTGGAAGCCCATAGAGG
The DNA here is from genome assembly GCF_047675955.1 of Chlorocebus sabaeus. Taxonomy (NCBI): domain Eukaryota; kingdom Metazoa; phylum Chordata; class Mammalia; order Primates; family Cercopithecidae; genus Chlorocebus; species Chlorocebus sabaeus. The sequence continues at coordinate 2,594,441 of NW_027326857.1, forward strand.
GCAATGGAGAAAAAGGAAATATCTTCCGTCCAAAACTGGAAAGAAGCTTTCTGAGAATCTGCTCAGTGTTCTCTGAATTCATCTCACAGAGTTACATCTTTCCCTTCAAGAAGCCTTTCGCTAAGGCTGTTCTTGTGGAATTGGCAAAGGGATATTTGGAAGCCCAAGAGGGCTATGGTGAAAAAGGAAATATCTCCCGTTCAAAACTGGAAAGAAGCTTTCTGAGAAACTGCTCTGTGTTCTCTGAATTCATCTCACAGAGTTACATCTTTCCCTTCAAGAAGCCTTTCGCTAAGGCTGTTCTTGTGGAATTGGCAAAGGGATATTTGGAAGCCTATAGATTGCTATGGTGAAAAAGGAAATATATTCCGTTCAAACTGGAAAGAAGCTTTCTGAGAAACTGCTCTGTTTTGTGTTAATTCATCTCACAGAGGTACATCTTTCCCTTCAAGAAGCCTTTCGCTAAGGCTGTTCTTGTGGAATTGGCAAAGGGATATTTGGAAGCCCAAGAGGGCTATGGTGAAAAAGGAAATATCTCCCGTTCAAAACTGGAAAGAAGCTTTCTGAGAAACTGCTCTGTGTTCTGTTAGTTCATCTCACAGAGTTACATCTTTCCCTTCAAGAAGCCTTTCGCTAAGGCTGTTCTTATGGAACTGGCAAAGGGATATTTGGAAGCCCATAGAGTGCTTTGGTGAAAAAGGAAATATCTTCCGTTCAAAACTGGAAAGAAGCTTTCTGAGAAACTGCTCTGTTTTGTGTTAATTCATCTCACAGAGGTACATCTTTCCCTTCAAGAAGCCTTTCGCTAAGGCTGTTCTTGTGGAACTGGCAAAGGGATATTTGGAAGCCCACAGAGGGTTATGGTTAAAAAGGAAATATCTTCGGTTCAAAACTGGAAAGAAGCTTTCTGAGAAACTGCTCTGTGTTCTCTGAATTCATCTCACAGAGTTACATCTTTCCCTTCAAGAAGCCTTTCGCTAAGGCTGTTCTTGTGGAATTGGCAAAGGGATATTTGGAAGCCCATAGAGGGCTATGGTGAAAAAGGAAATATCTGCCGTTCAAAACTGGAAAGAAGCTTTCTGAGAAACTGCTCTGTGTTCTGTTAATTCATCTCACAGAGTTACATCTTTCCCTTCAAGAAGCCTTTCGCTAAGGCTGTTCTTGTGGAATTGGCAAAGTGATATTTGGAAGCCCATAGAGGGCTATGGTGAAAAAGGAAATATCTTCCGTTCAAAACTGGAAAGAAGCTTTCTGAGAAACTGCTCTGTGTTCTATGAATTCATCTCACAGAGTTACATCTTTCCCTTCAAAAAGCCTTTCGCTAAGGCTGTTCTTGTGGAATTGGCAAAGTGATATTTGGAAGCCCATAGAGGGCTATGGTGAAAAAGGAAATAACTTCCGTTCAAAACTGGAAAGAAGCTTTCTGAGAAACTGCTCTGTGTTCTCTGAATTCATCTCACAGAGTTACATCTTTATCTTCAAGAAGCCTTTCGCTAAGGCTGTTCTTGTGGAACTGGCAAAGGGATATTTGGAAGCCCATAGAGGGCTATTGTGAAAAAGGAAATATCTTCCGTTCAAAACTGGAAAGAAGCTTTCTGAGAAACTGCTCTGTGTACTCTCAATTCATGTCACAGAATACATCTTTCCCTTCAAGAAGCCTTTCGATAAGGTTGTTCTAGTGGAATTGGAAAAGTGATATTTGGAAGCCCATGGAGGTCTATGGTGAAAAAGGAAATATCTTCCGTTCAAAACTGGAAAGAAGCTTTCTGAGAAACTGCTCTGTGTTCTATGAATTCATCTCACCGAGTTACATCTTTCCCTTCAAGAAGCCTTTCGCTAGGGCTGTTCTTGTGGAATTGGCAAAGGGATATTTGGATGCCCATACAGGGCTATGCTGAAAAAGGAAATAACTTCCGTTCAAAACTGGAAAGAAGCTTTCTGAGAAACTGCTCTGTGTTCTGTTAGTTCATCTCACAGAGTTACATCTTTCATTTCAAGAAGCCTTTCGCTAAGGCTGTTCTTGTGGAACTGGCAAAGGGATATTTGGAAGCCCATAGAGGGCTATGGTGAAAAAGGAAATATCTTCCATTCAAAACTGGAAAGAAGCTTTCTGAGAAACTGCTCTGTGTTCTCTGAATTCATTTCACAGAGTTACATCTTTACCTTGAAGAAGACTTTCGCTAAGGCTGTTCTTGAGTAATTGGCAAAGGGATATTTGGAAGCCCATAGAGGGCTACGGTGAAAAAGGAAATATCTTCCGTTCAAAACTGGAAAGAAGCTTTCTGTGAATTTGTTCTGTGTTCAGTTAATTCATCTCACAGAGTTACATCTTTCCCTTCAAGAAGCCTTTCGCTAAGGCTGTTCTTGTGGAAGTGGCAAAGGGATATTTGGAAGCCCATAGAGGGTTATGGTGAAAAAGGAAATATCTTCCGTTCAAAACTGGAAAAAGCTTTCTGAGAAACTGCTCTGTGTTCTCTGAATTGATCTCACAGATTTACATCTTTCCCTTCAAGAAGCCTTTCGCTAAGGCTGTTTTTGTTGAATTGGCAAAGGGATATTTGGAAGCCCTTAGAGGGCTATGGTGAAAAAGGAAATATCTTCCGTTCAAAACTGGAAAGAAGCTTTCTGAGAAACTGCTCTGTGTTCTGTTAGTTCATCTCACAGAGTTACATCTTGCCCTTCAAGAAGCCTTTCGCCAACGCTGTTCTTGTGGAATTGGCAAAGGGATATTTTGAAGCCCATAGAGGGCTATGGTTAAAAAAGGAAATATCTTCCGTTCAAAACTGGAAAGATGCTTTCTGAGAAACTGCTCTGTGTTCTGTTAGTTCATCTCACAGAGTTACATCTTTCCCTTCAAGAAGTCTTTCGCTAAGGCTGTTCTTATGGAACTGGCAAAGGGATATTTGGAAGCCCATAGAGGGCTATGGTGAAAAAGGAAATATCTTCCGTTCAAAACTGGAAAGAAGCTTTCTGAGAAACTGCTCTGTGTTCTGTTAATTCATCTCACAGAGTTACATCTTTCCCTTCAAGAAGCCTTTCGCTAAGGCTGTTCTTGTGGAATTGGCAAAGGGATATTTGAAGCCCATAGAGGGCTATGGTGAAAAAGGAAATATCTTCCGTTCAAAACTGGAAAGAAGCTTTCTGAGGAACTGCTCTGTGTTCTCTGAATTCATCTCACAGAGTTACATCTTTCCGTTCCAGAAGCCTTTCGCTAAGACTGTTCTTGTGGAATTGGCAAAGGAATATTTGGAAGCCCATAGAGGGCTATGGTGAAAAAGGAAATATCTTCCGTTCAAAACCGGAAAGAAGCTTTCTGAGAAACTGCTCTGTGTTCTCTGAATTCATCTCACAGAGTTACATCTTTACCTTCAAGAAGACTTTCGCTAAGGCTGTTCTTGAGGAATTGGCAAAGGGATATTTGGAAGCCCATAGTGGGCTGTGGTGAAAAAGGAAATATCTTCCGTTCAAAACTGGAAAGAAGCTTTCTGAGAAACGGCTCTGTGTTCTCTGAATTCATCTCACAGAGTTACATCTTTGCCTTCAAGAAGCCTTTCGCTAATGCTGTTCTTGTGGAATTGGCAAAGGGATATTTGGAAGCCCATACAGGGCTATGGTGAAAAAGGAAATATCTTCCGTTCAAAACTGGAAAGAAGCTTTCTGAGAAACTGCTCTGTGTTCTCTGAATTCATCTCACAGAGGTCCATCTTTCCCTTCAAGAAGCCTTTCGCTAAGGCTGTTCTTGTGGAACTGGCAAAGGGATATTTGGAAGCCCATAGAGGGTTATGGTGAAAAAGGAAATATCTTCCGTTAAAAACTGGAAAGAAGCTTTCTGAGAAACTGCTCTGTGTTCTCTGAATTCATCTCACAGAGTTACATCTTTCTCTTCAAGAAGCCTTTCGCTAAGGTTGTTCTTGTGGAATTCGCAAAGGGATATTTGGAAGCCCATAGAGGGCTATGGTGAAAAAGGAAATATCTTCCGTTCAAAACCGGAAAGAAGCTTTCTGAGAAACTGCTCTGTGTTCTCTGAATTCATTTCACAGAGTTACATCTTTACCTTGAAGAAGACTTTCGCTAAGGCTGTTCTTCAGTAATTGGCAAAGGGATATTTGGAAGCCCATAGAGGGCTACGGTGAAAAAGGAAATATCTTCCGTTCAAAACTGGAAAGAAGCTTTCTGTGAAACTGTTCTGTGTTCTGTTAATTCATCTCACAGAGTTACATCTTTCCCTTCAAGAACCTTTCGCTAAGGCTGTTCTTGTGGAAGTGGCAAAGGGATATTTGGAAGCCCATAGAGGGTTATGGTGAAAAAGGAAATATCTTCCGTTCAAAACTGGAAAAAGCTTTCTGAGAAACTGCTCTGTGTTCTCTGAATTGATCTCACAGAGTTACATCTTTCCCTTCAAGAAGCCTTTCGCTAAGGCTGTTTTTGTTGAATTGGCAAAGGGATATTTGGAAGCCCTTAGAGGGCTATGGTGAAAAAGGAAATATCTTCCGTTCAAAACTGGAAAGAAGCTTTCTGATAAACTGCTCTGTGTTCTGTTAATTCATCTCACGGAGCTGCATCTTTCCCTTCAAGAAGCCTTTCGCTAAGGCTGTTCATGTGGAATTGCAAAGGGATATTTGGAAGCCCATAGAGGGCTATGGTGAAAAAGGAAATATCTTCCGTTCAAAACTGGAAAGAAGCTTTCTGAGAAACTGCTCTGTGTTCTCTGAATACATCTCACAGAGTTACATCTTTCCCTTCAAGAAGCCTTTCGCTAAGGCTGTTCTTGTGGAATTGGCGAAGGGATATTTGGAAGCCCATAGAGGGCTATGGTGAAAAAGGAAATATCTTCCGTTCAAAACTGGAAAGAAGCTTTCTTAGAAACGGCTCTGTGTTCTCTGAATTCATCTCACAGAGTTACGTCTTTGCCTTCAAGAAGCCTTTCGCTAAGGCTTTTCTTGTGGAACTGTCAAAGGGATATTTGGAAGCCCATAGAGGGCAATGGAGAAAAAGGAAATATCTTCCGTCCAAAACTGGAAAGAATCTTTCTGAGAATCTGCTCAGTGTTCTCTGAATTCATCTCACAGAGGTACATCTTTCCCTTCAAGAAGCCTTTCGCTAAGGCTGTTCTTGTGGAATTGGCAAATTGATATTTGGAAGCCCATAGAGGGCTATGGTGAAAAATTAAATATCTCCCGTTCAAAACTGGAAAGAAGCTTTCTGAGAAAATGCTCTGTGTTCTCTGAATTCATCTCACAGAGTTACATCTTTCCCTTCAAGAAGCCTTTCGCTAAGGCTGTTCTTGTGAAACTGGCAAAGGGATATTTGGAAGCCCATAGAGGGCTATGGTGAAAAAGGAAATACCTTCCGTTCAAAACTGGAAAGAAGCTTTCAGAGAAACTGCTCTGTGTTCTGTTAGTTCATCTCACAGACTTACATCTTTCCCTTCAAGAAGCCTTTCGCTAAGGCTGTTCTTGTGGAACTGGCAAAGGGATATTTGGAAGCCCATACAGGGCTATGGTGAAAAAGGAAATATCTTCCGTTCAAAACTGGAAAGAAGCTTTCTGAGAAACTGCTCTGTGTACTCTGAATTCATCTCACAGAGTTACATCTTTCCCTTCAAGAAGCCTTTCGCTAAGGCTGTTCTTGTGGAATTGGCAAAGTGATATTTGGAAGCCCAAAGAGGGATATGGTGAAAAAGGAAATATCTTCCGTTCAAAACTGGAAAGAAGCTTTCTGAGAAACTGCTCTGTGTTCTATGAATTCATCTCACAGAGTTACATCTTTCCCTTCCAGAAGCCTTTCGCTAAGGGTGTTCTTGTGGAATTGGCAAAGGGATATTTGGAAGCCCATAGAGGGCTATGGTGAAAAAGGAAATATCTTCCGTTCAAAACCGGAAAGAAGCTTTCTGAGAAACTGCTCTGTGTTCTCTGAATTCATCTCACAGAGTTACATCTTTCCCTTCAAGAAGACTTTCGCTAAGGCCGTTCTTTTGGAATTGGCAAAGGGATATTTGGACGCCCATAGAGGGCTACTGTGAAAAAGGAAATATCTTCCGTTCAAAACTGGAAAGAAGCTTTCTGAGAAACTGCTCTGTGTTCTGTTAATTCATCTCACAGATTTACATCTTTCCCTTCAAGAAGCCTTTCGCTAAGGCTGTTCTTGTGGAATTGGCAAAGGGATACTTGGAAGCCCGTAGAGGACTATGGTGAAAAAGGAAATATCTTCCGTTCAAAACTGGAAAGAAGCTTTCTGAGAAACTGCTCTGTGTTCTATGAATTCATCTCACAGAGTTACATCTTTCCCTTCAAGAAGCCTTTCGCTAAGGCTGTTCTTGTGGAATTGGCAAAGGGATATTTGGAAGCCCATAGAGGGCTATGGTGAAAAAGGAAATAACTTCCGTTCCAAACTGGAAAGAAGCTTCCTGAGAAACTGCTCTTTGTTCTGCTAGTTCATCTCACAGAGTTACATCTTGCCCTTCAAGAAGCCTTTCGCCAAGGCTGTTCTTGTGGAATTGGCAAAGGGATATTTGGAACCCCATAGAGGGCTATGGTGAAAAAGGAAATATTTTCCGTTCAAAACTGGAAAGAAGCTTTCTGAGAAACTGCTCTGTGTTCTGTTAGTTCATCTCACAGAGTTACATCTTTCCCGTCAAGAAGCCTTTCGCTAAGGCTGTTCTTGTGGAACTGGCAAAGGGATATTTGGAAGCCCATAGAGGGCTATGGTGAAAAAGGAAATATCTTCCGTTCAAAACTGGAAAGAAGCTTTCTGAGAAACTGCTCTGTGTTCTCTGAATTCATCTCACAGAGTTACATCTTTCCCTTCAAGAAGCCTTTCGCTAAGGCTGTTCTTGTGGAACTGGCAAAGGGATATTTCGAAGCTCATAGAGGGCTATGGTGAAAAAGGAAATATCTTCCGTTCAAAACTGGAAAGAAGCTTTCTGAGAAACTGCTCTGTGTTCTCTGAATTCATCTCACAGAGTTACATCTTTCCCTTCAAGAATCCTTTCGCTAAGGCTGTTCTTCTGGAATTGGCATAGGGATATTTGGAAGCCCATAGAGGGCTATGGTGAAAAAGGAAATATCTTCCGTTCAAAACTGGAAAGAAGCATTCTGAGAAACTGCTCTGTGTTCTGTTAATTCATCTCACAGAGTTACATCTTTTCCTTCAAGAAGCCTTTCCTAAGGCTGTTCTTGTGGAATTGGCAAAGGGATATTTGGAAGCCCACAGAGGGCTATGGTGAAAAAGGAAATTTCTTCCGTTGAAAACTGGAAAGAAGCTTTCTGAGAAACTGCTCTGTGTTTTGTTAGTTCATCTCACAGAGTTACGTCTTTGCCTTCAAGAAGCCTTTCGCTAAGGCTGTTCTTGTGGAACTGGCAAAGGGATATTTGGAAGCCCATAGAGGGCAATGGAGAAAAAGGAAATATCTTCCGTCCAAAACTGGAAAGAAGCTTTCTGAGAATCTGCTCAGTGTTCTCTGAATTCATCTCACAGAGTTACATCTTTCCCTTCAAGAAGCCTTTCGCTAAGGCTGTTCTTGTGGAATTGGCAAAGGGATATTTGGAAGCCCAAGAGGGCTATGGTGAAAAAGGAAATATCTCCCGTTCAAAACTGGAAAGAAGCTTTCTGAGAAACTGCTCTGTGTTCTCTGAATTCATCTCACAGAGTTACATCTTTCCCTTCAAGAAGCCTTTCGCTAAGGCTGTTCTTGTGGAATTGGCAAAGGGATATTTGGAAGCCTATAGATTGCTATGGTGAAAAAGGAAATATCTTCCGTTCAAACTGGAAAGAAGCTTTCTGAGAAACTGCTCTGTTTTGTGTTAATTCATCTCACAGAGGTACATCTTTCCCTTCAAGAAGCCTTTCGCTAAGGCTGTTCTTGTGGAATTGGCAAAGGGATATTTGGAAGCCCAAGAGGGCTATGGTGAAAAAGGAAATATCTCCCGTTCAAAACTGGAAAGAAGCTTTCTGAGAAACTGCTCTGTGTTCTGTTAGTTCATCTCACAGAGTTACATCTTTCCCTTCAAGAAGCCTTTCGCTAAGGCTGTTCTTATGGAACTGGCAAAGGGATATTTGGAAGCCCATAGAGTGCTTTGGTGAAAAAGGAAATATCTTCCGTTCAAAACTGGAAAGAAGCTTTCTGAGAAACTGCTCTGTTTTGTGTTAATTCATCTCACAGAGGTACATCTTTCCCTTCAAGAAGCCTTTCGCTAAGGCTGTTCTTGTGGAACTGGCAAAGGGATATTTGGAAGCCCACAGAGGGTTATGGTTAAAAAGGAAATATCTTCGGTTCAAAACTGGAAAGAAGCTTTCTGAGAAACTGCTCTGTGTTCTCTGAATTCATCTCACAGAGTTACATCTTTCCCTTCAAGAAGCCTTTCGCTAAGGCTGTTCTTGTGGAATTGGCAAAGGGATATTTGGAAGCCCATAGAGGGCTATGGTGAAAAAGGAAATATCTGCCGTTCAAAACTGGAAAGAAGCTTTCTGAGAAACTGCTCTGTGTTCTGTTAATTCATCTCACAGAGTTACATCTTTCCCTTCAAGAAGCCTTTCGCTAAGGCTGTTCTTGTGGAATTGGCAAAGTGATATTTGGAAGCCCATAGAGGGCTATGGTGAAAAAGGAAATATCTTCCGTTCAAAACTGGAAAGAAGCTTTCTGAGAAACTGCTCTGTGTTCTATGAATTCATCTCACAGAGTTACATCTTTCCCTTCAAAAAGCCTTTCGCTAAGGCTGTTCTTGTGGAATTGGCAAAGTGATATTTGGAAGCCCATAGAGGGCTATGGTGAAAAAGGAAATAACTTCCGTTCAAAACTGGAAAGAAGCTTTCTGAGAAACTGCTCTGTGTTCTCTGAATTCATCTCACAGAGTTACATCTTTATCTTCAAGAAGCCTTTCGCTAAGGCTGTTCTTGTGGAACTGGCAAAGGGATATTTGGAAGCCCATAGAGGGCTATTGTGAAAAAGGAAATATCTTCCGTTCAAAACTGGAAAGAAGCTTTCTGAGAAACTGCTCTGTGTACTCTCAATTCATGTCACAGAATACATCTTTCCCTTCAAGAAGCCTTTCGATAAGGTTGTTCTAGTGGAATTGGAAAAGTGATATTTGGAAGCCCATGGAGGTCTATGGTGAAAAAGGAAATATCTTCCGTTCAAAACTGGAAAGAAGCTTTCTGAGAAACTGCTCTGTGTTCTATGAATTCATCTCACCGAGTTACATCTTTCCCTTCAAGAAGCCTTTCGCTAGGGCTGTTCTTGTGGAATTGGCAAAGGGATATTTGGATGCCCATACAGGGCTATGCTGAAAAAGGAAATAACTTCCGTTCAAAACTGGAAAGAAGCTTTCTGAGAAACTGCTCTGTGTTCTGTTAGTTCATCTCACAGAGTTACATCTTTCCCTTCAAGAAGCCTTTCGCTAAGGCTGTTCTTGTGGAACTGGCAAAGGGATATTTGGAAGCCCATAGAGGGCTATGGTGAAAAAGGAAATATCTTCCATTCAAAACTGGAAAGAAGCTTTCTGAGAAACTGCTCTGTGTTCTCTGAATTCATTTCACAGAGTTACATCTTTACCTTGAAGAAGACTTTCGCTAAGGCTGTTCTTGAGTAATTGGCAAAGGGATATTTGGAAGCCCATAGAGGGCTACGGTGAAAAAGGAAATATCTTCCGTTGAAAACTGGAAAGAAGCTTTCTGTGAATTTGTTCTGTGTTCAGTTAATTCATCTCACAGAGTTACATCTTTCCCTTCAAGAAGCCTTTCGCTAAGGCTGTTCTTGTGGAAGTGGCAAAGGGATATTTGGAAGCCCATAGAGGGTTATGGTGAAAAAGGAAATATCTTCCGTTCAAAACTGGAAAAAGCTTTCTGAGAAACTGCTCTGTGTTCTCTGAATTGATCTCACAGATTTACATCTTTCCCTTCAAGAAGCCTTTCGCTAAGGCTGTTTTTGTTGAATTGGCAAAGGGATATTTGGAAGCCCTTAGAGGGCTATGGTGAAAAAGGAAATATCTTCCGTTCAAAACTGGAAAGAAGCTTTCTGAGAAACTGCTCTGTGTTCTGTTAGTTCATCTCACAGAGTTACATCTTGCCCTTCAAGAAGCCTTTCGCCAACGCTGTTCTTGTGGAATTGGCAAAGGGATATTTTGAAGCCCATAGAGGGCTATGGTTAAAAAAGGAAATATCTTCCGTTCAAAACTGGAAAGATGCTTTCTGAGAAACTGCTCTGTGTTCTGTTAGTTCATCTCACAGAGTTACATCTTTACCTTCAAGAAGACTTTCGCTAAGGCTGTTCTTGAGGAATTGGCAAAGGGATATTTGGAAGCCCATAGTGGGCTGTGGTGAAAAAGGAAATATCTTCCGTTCAAAACTGGAAAGAAGCTTTCTGAGAAACGGCTCTGTGTTCTCTGAATTCATCTCACAGAGTTACATCTTTGCCTTCAAGAAGCCTTTCGCTAATGCTGTTCTTGTGGAATTGGCAAAGGGATATTTGGAAGCCCATACAGGGCTATGGTGAAAAAGGAAATATCTTCCGTTCAAAACTGGAAAGAAGCTTTCTGAGAAACTGCTCTGTGTTCTCTGAATTCATCTCACAGAGTTCCATCTTTCCCTTCAAGAAGCCTTTCGCTAAGGCTGTTCTTGTGGAACTGGCAAAGGGATATTTGGAAGCCCATAGAGGGTTATGGTGAAAAAGGAAATATCTTCCGTTAAAAACTGGAAAGAAGCTTTCTGAGAAACTGCTCTGTGTTCTCTGAATTCATCTCACAGAGTTACATCTTTCTCTTCAAGAAGCCTTTCGCTAAGGTTGTTCTTGTGGAATTCGCAAAGGGATATTTGGAAGCCCATAGAGGGCTATGGTGAAAAAGGAAATATCTTCCGTTCAAAACCGGAAAGAAGCTTTCTGAGAAACTGCTCTGTGTTCTCTGAATTCATTTCACAGAGTTACATCTTTACCTTGAAGAAGACTTTCGCTAAGGCTGTTCTTGAGTAATTGGCAAAGGGATATTTGGAAGCCCATAGAGGGCTACGGTGAAAAAGGAAATATCTTCCGTTCAAAACTGGAAAGAAGCTTTCTGTGAAACTGTTCTGTGTTCTGTTAATTCATCTCACAGAGTTACATCTTTCCCTTCAAGAAGCCTTTCGCTAAGGCTGTTCTTGTGAAAGTGGCAAAGGGATATTTGGAAGCCCATAGAGGGTTATGGTGAAAAAGGAAATATCTTCCGTTCAAAACTGGAAAAAGCTTTCTGAGAAACTGCTCTGTGTTCTCTGAATTGATCTCACAGAGTTACATCTTTCCCTTCAAGAAGCCTTTCGCTAAGGCTGTTTTTGTTGAATTGGCAAAGGGATATTTGGAAGCCCTTAGAGGGCTATGGTGAAAAAGGAAATATCTTCCGTTCAAAACTGGAAAGAAGCTTTCTGATAAACTGCTCTGTGTTCTGTTAATTCATCTCACGGAGCTGCATCTTTCCCTTCAAGAAGCCTTTCGCTAAGGCTGTTCATGTGGAATTGCAAAGGGATATTTGGAAGCCCATAGAGGGCTATGGTGAAAAAGGAAATATCTTCCGTTCAAAACTGGAAAGAAGCTTTCTGAGAAACTGCTCTGTGTTCTCTGAATACATCTCACAGAGTTACATCTTTCCCTTCAAGAAGCCTTTCGCTAAGGCTGTTCTTGTGGAATTGGCGAAGGGATATTTGGAAGCCCATAGAGGGCTATGGTGAAAAAGGAAATATCTTCCGTTCAAAACTGGAAAGAAGCTTTCTTAGAAACGGCTCTGTGTTCTCTGAATTCATCTCACAGAGTTACGTCTTTGCCTTCAAGAAGCCTTTCGCTAAGGCTTTTCTTGTGGAACTGTCAAAGGGATATTTGGAAGCCCATAGAGGGCAATGGAGAAAAAGGAAATATCTTCCGTCCAAAACTGGAAAGAATCTTTCTGAGAATCTGCTCAGTGTTCTCTGAATTCATCTCACAGAGTTACATCTTTCCCTTCAAGAAGCCTTTCGCTAAGGCTGTTCTTGTGGAATTGGCAAATTGATATTTGGAAGCCCATAGAGGGCTATGGTGAAAAATTAAATATCTCCCGTTCAAAACTGGAAAGAAGCTTTCTGAGAAAATGCTCTGTGTTCTCTGAATTCATCTCACAGAGTTACATCTTTCCCTTCAAGAAGCCTTTCGCTAAGGCTGTTCTTGTGGAATTGGCAAAGGGATATTTGGAAGCCCATAGAGGGCTATGGTGAAAAAGGAAATATCTTCCGTTCAAACTGGAAAAAAGCTTTCTGAGAAATTCCTCTGTGTTCTGTTAATTCATCTCACAGAGATACAGCTTTCCCTTCAAGAAGCCTATCGCTAAGGCTGTTCTTGTGGAATTGGCAAAGTGATATTTGGAAGCCCATAGAGGGCTATGGTGAAAAAGGAAATATCTTCCGTTCAAAACCGGAAAGAATCTTTCTGAGAAACTGCTCTGTGTTCTCTGAATTCATCTCACAGAGTTACATCTTTACCTTCAAGAAGACTTTCGCTAAGGCTGTTCTTGAGTAATTGGCAAAGGGATATTTGGAAGCCCATAGAGGGCTATGGTGAAAAAGGAAATATCTTCCGTTCAAAACTGGAAAGAAGCTTTCTGAGAAACTGTTCTGTGTTCTGTTAATTCATCTCACAGAATTACATCTTTCCCTTCAAGAAGCCTTTCGCTAAGGCTGTTCTTGTGGAATTGGCAAAGGGATATTTGGAAGCCCATAGAGGGCTATGGTGAAAAAGGAAATATCTTCCGTTCAAAACTGGAAAGAAGCTTTCTGTGAAACTGCTCTGTGTTCTGTTAATTCATCTCACCGTGTTACATCTTTCCCTTCAAGAAGCCATTCGCTAAGGGTGTTTTTGGGGAATTGGCAAAGTGATATTTGGAAGCCCATAGAGGGCTATGGTGAAAAAGGAAATATCTTCCGTTCAAAACTGGAAAGAAGCTTTCTGAGAAACTGCTCTGGGTTCTATGAATTCATCTCACAGAGTTATATCTTTCCCTTCAAGAAGCCTTTCGCTAAGGCTCTTCTTGTGGAATTGGCAAAGGGATATTTGGAAGCCCATAGAGGGCTATGGTGAAAAAGGAAATATCTTCCGTTCAAAACTGGAAAGAAGCTTTCTGAGAAACTGCTCTGTGTTATGTTAGTTCATCTCACAGAGTTACATCTTGCCGTTCAAGAAGCCTTTCGCCAAGGCTGTTCTTGTGGAATTGGCAAAGGGATATTTGGAAGCCCATGGAGGGCTATGGTGAAAAAGGAAATATCTTCCGTTGAAAACTGGAAAGAAGCTTCATGAGAAACTGCTCTGTGTTCTGTTAATTCATCTCACAGAGTTACATCTTTCCCTTCAAGAAGCCTTTCGCTAAGGCTGTTCTTGTGGAACTGGCAAAGGGATATTTGGAAGCCCATAGAGGGTTATGGTGAAAAAGGAAATATCTTCCGTTCAAAACTGGAAAAAGGTTTCTGAGAAACTGCTCTGTGTTCTCTGAATTCATCTCACAGGGTTACATCTTTCCCTTCAAGAACCGTTTCGCTAAGGCTGTTCTTGTGGAACTGGCAAAGGGATATTTCGAAGCTCATAGACGGCTATGGTGAAAAAGGAAATATCATCCGTTCAAAACTGGAAAGAAGCTTTCTGAGAAACTGCTCTGTGTTCTCTGAATTCATCTAACAGAGTTACATCTTTCCCTTCCAGAAGCCTTTCGCTAAGGCTGTTTTTGTGGAATTGGCAAAGTGATATTTGGAAGCCCATAGAGGGCTATGGTGAAAAAGGAAATATCTTCCGTTCAAAACTGGAAAGAAGCTTTCTGAGAAACTGCTCTGTGTTCTCTGAATTCATCTCACAGAGTTACATCTTGCCCTTCAAGAAGCCTTTCGCCAACGCTGTTCTTGTGGAACTGGCAAAGGGATATTTGGAAGCCCATAGAGGGCTATGGTTAAAAAAGGAAATATCTTCCGTTCAAAACTGGAAAGAAGCTTTCTGAGAAACTGCTCTGTGTTCTCTGAATTCATCTCACAGAGTTACATCTTTCCCTTCAAGAAGCCTTTCGCTACGACTGTTCTTGTGGAATTGGCAAGGGGATATTTGGAAGCCCATAGAGGGCTATGGTGAAAAAGGTAATATCTTCCGTTCAAAACTGGAAAGAAGCTTTCTGAGAAACTACTCTGTGTTCTGTTAGTTCATCTCACAGAGTTACATCTTGCCCTTCAAGAAGCCTTTCGCCAAGGCTGTTCTTGTGGAATTGGCAAATAGATATTTGGAACCCCATAGAGGGCTATGGTGAAAAAGGAAATATCTTCCGTTCAAAACTGGAAAGAAGCTTTCTGAGAAACTGCTCTGTGTTCTGTTAGTTCATCTCACAGAGTTACATCTTTCCCTTCAAGAAGCCTTTCGCTAAGGCTGTTCTTGTCGAACTGGCAAAGGGATATTTGGAAGCCCTTAGAGGGCTATGGTGAAAAAGGAAATATCTTCCGTTCAAAACTGGAAAGAAGCTTTCTGAGAAAATGCTCTGTGTTCTCTGAATTCATCTCACAGAGTTACATCTTTCCCTTCAAGAAGCCTTTAGCTAAGGCTGTTCTTGTGGAACTGGCAAAGGGATATTTGGAAGCCCATAGAGGGCTATGGTGAAAAAGAAAATATCTTCCGTTCAAAACTGGAAAGAAGCTTTCTGAGAAACTGCTCTGTGTTTTGTTAATTCATATCACAGAGCTACATCTTTCCCTTCAAGAAACCTTTCGCTAAGGTTGTTCTTGTGGAATTGGCAAAGGGATATTTGGAAGCCCATAGAGGGCTATGGTGAAAAAGGAAATATCTTCCGTTCAAAACTGGAAAGAAGCTTTCTGAGAAACTGCTCTGTGTTCTGCTAGTTCATCTCACAGAGTTACATCTTTCCCTTCAAGAATCCTTTCGCTAAGGCTGTTCTTGTCGAACTGGCAAAGGGATATTTGGAAGCCCATAGAGGGCTATGGTGAAAAAGGAAATACCTTCCGTTCAAAACTGGAAAGAAGCTTTCTGAGAAACTGCTCTGTGTTCTGTTAATTCATCTCACAGAGCTGCATCTTTCCCTTCAAGAAGCCTTTCGCCAAGGCTGTTCTTATGGAATTGGCAAAGGGATATTTGGAAACCCCTAGAGGGCTATGGTGAAAAAGGTAATCCCTTCCGTTCAAAACTGGAAAGAAGCATTCTGAGAAACTACTCTGTGTTCTGTTAGTTCATCTCACAGAGTTACATCTTTCCCTTCAAGAAGCCTTTCGCTAAGGCTGTTCTTGTGGAATTGGCAAAGTGATATTTGGAAGCCCATAGAGGGCTATGGTGAAAAAGGAAATATCTTCCGTTCAAAACCGGAAAGAAGCTTTCTGAGAAACTGCTCTGTGTTCTCTGAATTCATCTCACAGAGTTACATTTTTACCTTCAAGAAGACTTTCGCTAAGGCTGTTCTTGAGGAATTGGCAAAGGGATATTTGGAAGCCCATAGAGGGCTATGGTGAAAAAGGAAATATCTTCTGTTCAAAACAGGAAAGAAGCTTTCTGAGAAACGGCTCTGTGTTCTCTGAATTCATCTCACAGAGTTACATCTTTGCCTTCAAGAAGCCTTTCGCTAATGCTGTTCTTGTGGAATTGGCAAAGGGATATTTGGAAGCCAATAGAGGGCTATGGTGAAAAAGGAAATATCTTCCGTTCAAAACTGGAAAGAAGCTTTCTGAGAAACTGCTCTGTGTTCTCTGCAATCATCTCAGAGAGTTACATCTTACCCTTCAAGAAGCCTTTCGCTAAGGCTGTTCTTGTGGAACTGGCAAAGGGATATTTGGAAGCCCATAGAGGGCTATGGTGAAAAAGGAAATATCTTCCGTTCAAAACTGGATAGAAGCTTTCTGAGAAACTGCTCTGTGTACTCTGAATTCATCTCACAGAGTTACATCTTTCCCTTCAAGAAGACTTTCGCTAAGGCCGTTCTTTTGGAATTGGCAAAGGGATATTTGGACGCCCATAGAGGGCTACTGTGAAAAAGGAAATATCTTCCGTTCAAAACTGGAAAGAAGCTTTCTGAGAAACTGCTCTGTGTTCTGTTAATTCATCTCACAGATTTACATCTTTCCCTTCAAGAAGCCTTTCGCTAAGGCTGTTCTTGTGGAATTGGCAAAGGGATACTTGGAAGCCCGTAGAGGACTATGGTGAAAAAGGAAATATCTTCCGTTCAAAACTGGAAAGAAGCTTTCTGAGAAACTGCTCTGTGTTCTCTGAATTCATCTCACAGAGTTACATCTTTCCCTTCAAGAAGCCTTTCGCTAAGGCTGTTCTTGTGGAATTGGCAAAGGGATATTTGGAAGCCCATAGAGGGCTATGGTGAAAAAGGAAATAACTTCCGTTCCAAACTGGAAAGAAGCTTCCTGAGAAACTGCTCTTTGTTCTGCTAGTTCATCTCACAGAGTTACATCTTGCCCTTCAAGAAGCCTTTCGCCAAGGCTGTTCTTGTGGAATTGGCAAAGGGATATTTGGAACCCCATAGAGGGCTATGGTGAAAAAGGAAATATTTTCCGTTCAAAACTGGAAAGAAGCTTTCTGAGAAACTGCTCTGTGTTCTGTTAGTTCATCTCACAGAGTTACATCTTTCCCGTCAAGAAGCCTTTCGCTAAGGCTGTTCTTGTGGAACTGGCAAAGGGATATTTGGAAGCCCATAGAGGGCTATGGTGAAAAAGGAAATATCTTCCGTTCAATACTCGAAAGAAGCTTTCTGAGAAACTGCTCTGTGTTCTCTGAATTCATCTCACAGAGTTACATCTTTCCCTTCAAGAAGCCTTTCGCTAAGGCTGTTCTTGTGGAACTGGCAAAGGGATATTTCGAAGCTCATAGAGGGCTATGGTGAAAAAGGAAATATCTTCCGTTCAAAACTGGAAAGAAGCTTTCTGAGAAACTGCTCTGTGTTCTCTGAATTCATCTCACAGAGTTACATCTTTCCCATCAAGAATCCTTTCGCTAAGGCTGTTCTTCTGGAATTGGCATAGGGATATTTGGAAGCCCATAGAGGGCTATGGTGAAAAAGGAAATATCTTCCGTTCAAAACTGGAAAGAAGCATTCTGAGAAACTGCTCTGTGTTCTGTTAATTCATCTCACAGAGTTACATCTTTTCCTTCAAGAAGCCTTTCCTAAGGCTGTTCTTGTGGAATTGGCAAAGGGATATTTGGAAGCCCACAGAGGGCTATGGT
Organism: Chlorocebus sabaeus; assembly: GCF_047675955.1. Lineage (NCBI taxonomy): Eukaryota > Metazoa > Chordata > Mammalia > Primates > Cercopithecidae > Chlorocebus > Chlorocebus sabaeus. Next base: position 2,611,632 of record NW_027326857.1, read on the forward strand.
GAAAAAGGAAATTTCTTCCGTTGAAAACTGGAAAGAAGCTTTCTGAGAAACTGCTCTGTGTTTTCTTAGTTCATCTCACAGAGTTACGTCTTTGCCTTCAAGAAGCCTTTCGCTAAGGCTTTTCTTGTGGAACTGGCAAAGGGATATTTGGAAGCCCATAGAGGGCAATGGAGAAAAAGGAAATATCTTCCGTCCAAAACTGGAAAGAAGCTTTCTGAGAATCTGCTCAGTGTTCTCTGAATTCATCTCACAGAGTTACATCTTTCCCTTCAAGAAGCCTTTCGCTAAGGCTGTTCTTGTGGAATTGGCAAAGGGGTATTTGGAAGCCCAAGAGGGCTATGGTGAAAAAGGAAATATCTCCCGTTCAAAACTGGAAAGAAGCTTTCTGAGAAACTGCTCTGTGTTCTCTGAATTCATCTCACAGAGTTACATCTTTCAATTCAAGAAGCCTTTCGCTAAGGCTGTTCTTGTGGAATTGGCAAAGGGATATTTGGAAGCCTATAGATTGCTATGGTGAAAAAGGAAATATCTTCCGTTCAAACTGGAAAGAAGCTTTCTGAGAAACTGCTCTGTGTTCTGTTAATTCATCTCACAGAGATACATCTTTCCTTTCAAGAAGCCTTTCGCTAAGGCTGTTCTTGTGGAATTGGCAAAGTGATATTTGGAAGCCCATAGAGGGATATGGTGAAAAAGGAAATATCTTCCGTTCAAAACTGGAAAGAAGTTTTCTGAGAAACTGCTCTGTGTTCTATGAATTCATCTCACAGAGTTACATCTTTCCCTTCCAGAAGCCTTTCGCTAAGGCTGTTCTTGTGGAATTGGCAAAGGGATATTTGGAAGCCCATAGAGGGCTAGGGTGAAAAAGGAAATATCTTCCGTTCAAAACCGTAAAGAAGCTTTCTGAGAAACTGCTCTGTGTTCTCTGAAATCATCTCACAGAGTTACATCTTTCCCTTCAAGAAGCCTTTCGCTAAGGCTGTTTTTGTGGAATTGGCAAAGGGATATTTGGAAGCCCATAGAGGGCTATGGTGAAAAAGGAAATATCTTCCGTTCAAAACTGGAAAGAAGCTTTCTGAGAAACTGCTCTGTGTTCTGTTAGTTCATCTCACAGAGTTACATCTTTCCCTTCAAGAAACCTTTCGCTAAGGCTGTTCTTATGGAACTGGCAAAGGGATATTTGGAAGCCCATAGAGGGCTTTGGTGAAAAAGGAAATATCTTCCGTTCAAAACTGGAAAGAAGCTTTCTGAGAAACTGCTCTGTGTTCTGTTAATTCATCTCACAGAGGTACATCTTTCCCTTCAAGAAGCCTTTCGCTAAGGCTGTTCTTGTGGAATTGGCAAAGTGATATTTGGAAGCCCATAGAGGGATATGGTGAAAAAGGAAATATCTTCCGTTCAAAACTGGAAAGAAGCTTTTTGAGAAACTGCTCTGTGTTCTATGAATTCATCTCACAGAGTTACATCTTTGCCTTCCAGAAGCCTTTCGCTAAGGCTGTTCTTGTGGAATTGGCAAAGGGATGTTTGAAACCCCATAGAGGGCTATGGTGAAAAAGGAAATATCTTCCGTTCAAAATCGGAAAGAAGCTTTCTGAAAAACTGCTCTGTGTTCTCTGAATTCATCTCACAGAGTTACATCTTTACCTTCAAGAAGACTTTCGCTAAGGCTGTTCTTGGGAATTGGCAAAGGGATATTTGGAAGCCCATAGGGGGCTATGGTGAAAAAGGAAATATCTTCCGTTCAAAACTGGAAAGAAGCTTTCTGAGAAACGGCTCTGTGTTCTCTGAATTCATCTCACAGAGTTACATCTTTGCCTTCAAGAAGCCCTTCGCTAATGCTGTTCTTGTGGAATTGGCAAAGGGATATTTGGAAGCCCATAGAGGGCTATGGTGAAAAAGGAAATATCTTCCGTTCAAAACCGGAAAGAAGCTTTCTGAGAAACTGCTCTGTGTTCTCTGAAATCATCTCACAGAGTTACATCTTTCCATTCAAGAAGCCTTTCGCTAAGGCTGTTGTTGTGGAATTGGCAAAGGGATATTTGGAAGCCCATAGAGGGCTATGGTGAAAAAGGAAATATCTTCCGTTCAAAACTGGAAAGAAGCTTTCTGAGAAACTGCTCTGTGTTCTGTTAGTTCATCTCACAGAGTTACATCTTTCCCTTCAAGAAGCCTTTCGCTAAGGCTGTTCTTGTGGAATTGGCAAAGTGATACTTGGAAGCCCATAGAGGGATATGGTGAAAAAGGAAATATCTTCCGTTCAAAACTGGAAAGAAGCTTTCTGAGAAACTGCTCTGTGTTCTATGAATTCATCTCACAGAGTTACATCTTTCCCTTCCAGAAGCCTTTCGCTAAGGCTGTTCTTGTGGAATTGGCAAAGGGATGTTTGAAACCCCATAGAGGGCTATGGTGAAAAAGGAAATATCTTCCGTTCAAAATCGGAAAGAAGCTTTCTGAAAAACTGCTCTGTGTTCTCTGAATTCATCTCACAGAGTTACATCTTTACCTTCAAGAAGACTTTCGCTAAGGCTGTTCTTGGGAATTGGCAAAGGGATATTTGGAAGCCCATAGTGGGCTATGGTGAAAAAGGAAATATCTTCCGTTCAAAACTGGAAAGATGCTTTCTGAGAAACGGCTCTGTGTTCTCTGAATTCATCTCACAGAGTTACATCTTTGCCTTCAAGAAGGCCTTCGCTGATGCTGTTCTTGTGGAACTGGCAAAGGGATATTTGGAAGCCCATAGAGGGCTATGGTGAAAAAGGAAATATCTTACGTTCAAAACTGGAAAGAAGCTTTCTGAGAAACTGCTCTGTGTTCTCTGAATTCATCTCACAGAGTTACATCTTTCCCTTCCAGAAGCCTTTCGCTAAGGCTGTTCTTGTGGAACTGGCAAAGGGATATTTGGAAGCCCATAGAGGGTTATGGTGAAAAAGGAAATATCTTCGGTTCAAAACTGGAAAGAAGCTTTCTGAGAAACTGCTCTGTGTTCTCTGAATTCATCTCACAGAGTTACATCTTTCCCTTCAAGAAGCCTTTCGCTAAGGCTGTTCTTGTGGAATTGGCAAAGGGATATTTGGAAGCCCATAGAGGGCTATGGTGAAAAAGGAAATATCTTCCGTTCAAAACTGGAAAGAAGCTTTCTGAGAAACTGCTCTGTGTTCTATGAATTCATCTCACAGAGTTACATCTTTCCCTTCAAGAAGCCTTTCGCTAAGGCTGTTCTTGTGGAATTGGCAAAGTGATATTTGGAAGCCCATAGAGGGATATGGTGAAAAAGGAAATAACTTCCGTTCAAAACTGGAAAGAATCTTTCTGAGAAACTGCTCTGTGTTCTCTGAATTCATCTCACAGAGTTACATCTTTATCTTCAAGAAGCCTTTCGCTAAGGCTGTTCTTGTGGAACTGGCAAAGGGATATTTGGAAGCCCATAGAGGGCTATTGTGAAAAAGGAAATATCTTCCGTTCAAAACTGGAAAGAAGCTTTCTGAGAAACTACTCTGTGTTCTGTTAGTTCATCTCACAGAGTTACATCTTGCCCTCAAGAAGCCTTTCGCCAAGGCTGTTCTAGTGGAATTGGCAAAGGGATATTTGGAAGCCCATAGAGGGCTATGGTGAAAAAGGAAATATCTTCCGTTCAAAACTGGAAAGAAGCTTTCTGAGAAACTGCTCTGTGTTCTCTGAATTCATCTCACAGAGTTACATCTTGCCCTTCAAGAAGCCTTTCGCCAACGCTGTTCTTGTGGAACTGGCAAAGGGATATTTGGAAGCCCATAGAGGGCTATGGTTAAAAAAGGAAATATCTTCCGTTCAAAACTGGAAAGAAGCTTTCTGAGAAACTGCTCTGTGTTCTCTGAATTCATCTCACAGAGTTACATCTTTCCCTTCAAGAAGCCTTTCGCTACGACTGTTCTTGTGGAATTGGCAAGGGGATATTTGGAAGCCCATAGAGGGCTATGGTGAAAAAGGTAATATCTTCCGTTCAAAACTGGAAAGAAGCTTTCTGAGGAACTACTCTGTGTTCTGTTAGTTCATCTCACAGAGTTACATCTTGCCCTTCAAGAAGCCTTTCGCCAAGGCTGTTCTTGTGGAATTGGCAAATAGATATTTGGAACCCCATAGAGGGCTATGGTGAAAAAGGAAATATCTTCCGTTCAAAACTGGAAAGAAACTTTCTGAGAAACTGCTCTGTGTTCTGTTAGTTCATCTCACAGAGTTACATCTTTCCCTTCAAGAAGCCTTTCGCTAAGGCTGTTCTTGTCGAACTGGCAAAGGGATATTTGGAAGCCCTCAGAGGGCTATGGTGAAAAAGGAAATATCTTCCGTTCAAAACTGGAAAGAAGCTTTCTGAGAAACTGCTCTGTGTTCTCTGAATTCATCTCACAGAGTTACATCTTTCCCTTCAAGAAGCCTTTAGCTAAGGCTGTTCTTGTGGAACTGGCAAAGGGATATTTGGAAGCCCATAGAGGGCTATGGTGAAAAAGAAAATATCTTCCGTTCAAAACTGGAAAGAAGCTTTCTGAGAAACTGCTCTGTGTTTTGTTAATTCATATCACAGAGCTACATCTTTCCCTTCAAGAAACCTTTCGCTAAGGTTGTTCTTGTGGAATTGGCAAAGGGATATTTGGAAGCCCATAGAGGGCTATGGTGAAAAAGGAAATATCTTCCGTTCAAAACTGGAAAGAAGCTTTCTGAGAAACTGCTCTGTGTTCTGCTAGTTCATCTCACAGAGTTACATCTTTCCCTTCAAGAAGCCTTTCGCTAAGGCTGTTCTTGTCGAACTGGCAAAGGGATATTTGGAAGCCCATAGAGGGCTATGGTGAAAAAGGAAATACCTTCCGTTCAAAACTGGAAAGAAGCTTTCTGAGAAACTGCTCTGTGTTCTGTTAATTCATCTCACAGAGCTGCATCTTTAACTTCAAGAAGCCTTTCGCCAAGGCTGTTCTTATGGAATTGGCAAAGTGATATTTGGAAGCCCATAGAGGGATATGGTGAAAAAGGAAATATCTTCCGTTCAAAACTGGAAAGAAGTTTTCTGAGAAACTGCTCTGTGTTCTATGAATTCATCTCACAGAGTTACATCTTTCCCTTCCAGAAGCCTTTCGCTAAGGCTGTTCTTGTGGAATTGGCAAAGGGATATTTGGAAGCCCATAGAGGGCTAGGGTGAAAAAGGAAATATCTTCCGTTCAAAACCGGAAAGAAGCTTTCTGAGAAACTGCTCTGTGTTCTCTGAAATCATCTCACAGAGTTACATCTTTCCCTTCAAGAAGCCTTTCGCTAAGGCTGTTTTTGTGGAATTGGCAAAGGGATATTTGGAAGCCCATAGAGGGCTATGGTGAAAAAGGAAATATCTTCCGTTCAAAACTGGAAAGAAGCTTTCTGAGAAACTGCTCTGTGTTCTGTTAGTTCATCTCACAGAGTTACATCTTTCCCTTCAAGAAACCTTTCGCTAAGGCTGTTCTTATGGAACTGGCAAAGGGATATTTGGAAGCCCATAGAGGGCTTTGGTGAAAAAGGAAATATCTTCCGTTCAAAACTGGAAAGAAGCTTTCTGAGAAACTGCTCTGTGTTCTGTTAATTCATCTCACAGAGGTACATCTTTCCCTTCAAGAAGCCTTTCGCTAAGGCTGTTCTTGTGGAATTGGCAAAGTGATATTTGGAAGCCCATAGAGGGATATGGTGAAAAAGGAAATATCTTCCGTTCAAAACTGGAAAGAAGCTTTTTGAGAAACTGCTCTGTGTTCTATGAATTCATCTCACAGAGTTACATCTTTGCCTTCCAGAAGCCTTTCGCTAAGGCTGTTCTTGTGGAATTGGCAAAGGGATGTTTGAAACCCCATAGAGGGCTATGGTGAAAAAGGAAATATCTTCCGTTCAAAATCGGAAAGAAGCTTTCTGAAAAACTGCTCTGTGTTCTCTGAATTCATCTCACAGAGTTACATCTTTACCTTCAAGAAGACTTTCGCTAAGGCTGTTCTTGGGAATTGGCAAAGGGATATTTGGAAGCCCATAGGGGGCTATGGTGAAAAAGGAAATATCTTCCGTTCAAAACTGGAAAGAAGCTTTCTGAGAAACGGCTCTGTGTTCTCTGAATTCATCTCACAGAGTTACATCTTTGCCTTCAAGAAGCCCTTCGCTAATGCTGTTCTTGTGGAATTGGCAAAGGGATATTTGGAAGCCCATAGAGGGCTATGGTGAAAAAGGAAATATCTTCCGTTCAAAACCGGAAAGAAGCTTTCTGAGAAACTGCTCTGTGTTCTCTGAAATCATCTCACAGAGTTACATCTTTCCATTCAAGAAGCCTTTCGCTAAGGCTGTTGTTGTGGAATTGGCAAAGGGATATTTGGAAGCCCATAGAGGGCTATGGTGAAAAAGGAAATATCTTCCGTTCAAAACTGGAAAGAAGCTTTCTGAGAAACTGCTCTGTGTTCTGTTAGTTCATCTCACAGAGTTACATCTTTCCCTTCAAGAAGCCTTTCGCTAAGGCTGTTCTTGTGGAATTGGCAAAGTGATACTTGGAAGCCCATAGAGGGATATGGTGAAAAAGGAAATATCTTCCGTTCAAAACTGGAAAGAAGCTTTCTGAGAAACTGCTCTGTGTTCTATGAATTCATCTCACAGAGTTACATCTTTCCCTTCCAGAAGCCTTTCGCTAAGGCTGTTCTTGTGGAATTGGCAAAGGGATGTTTGAAACCCCATAGAGGGCTATGGTGAAAAAGGAAATATCTTCCGTTCAAAATCGGAAAGAAGCTTTCTGAAAAACTGCTCTGTGTTCTCTGAATTCATCTCACAGAGTTACATCTTTACCTTCAAGAAGACTTTCGCTAAGGCTGTTCTTGGGAATTGGCAAAGGGATATTTGGAAGCCCATAGTGGGCTATGGTGAAAAAGGAAATATCTTCCGTTCAAAACTGGAAAGATGCTTTCTGAGAAACGGCTCTGTGTTCTCTGAATTCATCTCACAGAGTTACATCTTTGCCTTCAAGAAGGCCTTCGCTGATGCTGTTCTTGTGGAACTGGCAAAGGGATATTTGGAAGCCCATAGAGGGCTATGGTGAAAAAGGAAATATCTTACGTTCAAAACTGGAAAGAAGCTTTCTGAGAAACTGCTCTGTGTTCTCTGAATTCATCTCACAGAGTTACATCTTTCCCTTCCAGAAGCCTTTCGCTAAGGCTGTTCTTGTGGAACTGGCAAAGGGATATTTGGAAGCCCATAGAGGGTTATGGTGAAAAAGGAAATATCTTCGGTTCAAAACTGGAAAGAAGCTTTCTGAGAAACTGCTCTGTGTTCTCTGAATTCATCTCACAGAGTTACATCTTTCCCTTCAAGAAGCCTTTCGCTAAGGCTGTTCTTGTGGAATTGGCAAAGGGATATTTGGAAGCCCATAGAGGGCTATGGTGAAAAAGGAAATATCTTCCGTTCAAAACTGGAAAGAAGCTTTCTGAGAAACTGCTCTGTGTTCTATGAATTCATCTCACAGAGTTACATCTTTCCCTTCAAGAAGCCTTTCGCTAAGGCTGTTCTTGTGGAATTGGCAAAGTGATATTTGGAAGCCCATAGAGGGCTATGGTGAAAAAGGAAATAACTTCCGTTCAAAACTGGAAAGAATCTTTCTGAGAAACTGCTCTGTGTTCTCTGAATTCATCTCACAGAGTTACATCTTTATCTTCAAGAAGCCTTTCGCTAAGGCTGTTCTTGTGGAACTGGCAAAGGGATATTTGGAAGCCCATAGAGGGCTATTGTGAAAAAGGAAATATCTTCCGTTCAAAACTGGAAAGAAGCTTTCTGAGAAACTACTCTGTGTTCTGTTAGTTCATCTCACAGAGTTACATCTTGCCCTCAAGAAGCCTTTCGCCAAGGCTGTTCTAGTGGAATTGGCAAAGGGATATTTGGAAGCCCATAGAGGGCTATGGTGAAAAAGGAAATATCTTCCGTTCAAAACTGGAAAGAAGCTTTCTGAGAAACTGCTCTGTGTTCTCTGAATTCATCTCACAGAGTTACATCTTGCCCTTCAAGAAGCCTTTCGCCAACGCTGTTCTTGTGGAACTGGCAAAGGGATATTTGGAAGCCCATAGAGGGCTATGGTTAAAAAAGGAAATATCTTCCGTTCAAAACTGGAAAGAAGCTTTCTGAGAAACTGCTCTGTGTTCTCTGAATTCATCTCACAGAGTTACATCTTTCCCTTCAAGAAGCCTTTCGCTACGACTGTTCTTGTGGAATTGGCAAGGGGATATTTGGAAGCCCATAGAGGGCTATGGTGAAAAAGGTAATATCTTCCGTTCAAAACTGGAAAGAAGCTTTCTGAGGAACTACTCTGTGTTCTGTTAGTTCATCTCACAGAGTTACATCTTGCCCTTCAAGAAGCCTTCCGCCAAGGCTGTTCTTGTGGAATTGGCAAATAGATATTTGGAACCCCATAGAGGGCTATGGTGAAAAAGGAAATATCTTCCGTTCAAAACTGGAAAGAAGCTTTCTGAGAAACTGCTCTGTGTTCTGTTAGTTCATCTCACAGAGTTACATCTTTCCCTTCAAGAAGCCTTTCGCTAAGGCTGTTCTTGTCGAACTGGCAAAGGGATATTTGGAAGCCCTTAGAGGGCTATGGTGAAAAAGGAAATATCTTCCGTTCAAAACTGGAAAGAAGCTTTCTGAGAAACTGCTCTGTGTTCTCTGAATTCATCTCACAGAGTTACATCTTTCCCTTCAAGAAGCCTTTAGCTAAGGCTGTTCTTGTGGAACTGGCAAAGGGATATTTGGAAGCCCATAGAGGGCTATGGTGAAAAAGAAAATATCTTCCGTTCAAAACTGGAAAGAAGCTTTCTGAGAAACTGCTCTGTGTTTTGTTAATTCATATCACAGAGCTACATCTTTCCCTTCAAGAAACCTTTCGCTAAGGTTGTTCTTGTGGAATAGGCAAAGGGATATTTGGAAGCCCATAGAGGGCTATGGTGAAAAAGGAAATATCTTCCGTTCAAAACTGGAAAGAAGCTTTCTGAGAAACTGCTCTGTGTTCTGCTAGTTCATCTCACAGAGTTACATCTTTCCCTTCAAGAAGCCTTTCGCTAAGGCTGTTCTTGTCGAACTGGCAAAGGGATATTTGGAAGCCCATAGAGGGCTATGGTGAAAAAGGAAATACCTTCCGTTCAAAACTGGAAAGAAGCTTTCTGAGAAACTGCTCTGTGTTCTGTTAATTCATCTCACAGAGCTGCATCTTTCCCTTCAAGAAGCCTTTCGCCAAGGCTGTTCTTATGGAATTGGCAAAGGGATATTTGGAAACCCATAGAGGGCTATGGTGAAAAAGGTAATCCCTTCCGTTCAAAACTGGAAAGAAGCATTCTGAGAAACTACTCTGTGTTCTGTTAGTTCATCTCACAGAGTTACATCTTTCCCTTCAAGAAGCCTTTCACTAAGGCTGTTCTTGTGGAATTGGCAAAGTGATATTTGGAAGCCCATAGAGGGCTATGGTGAAAAAGGAAATATCTTCCGTTCAAAACCGGAAAGAAGCTTTCTGAGAAACTGCTCTGTGTTCTCTGAATTCATCTCACAGAGTTACATTTTTACCTTCAAGAAGACTTTCGCTAAGGCTGTTCTTGAGGAATTGGCAAAGGGATATTTTGAAGCCCATAGAGGGGTATGGTGAAAAAGGAAATATCTTCTGTTCAAAACAGGAAAGAAGCTTTCTGAGAAACGGCTCTGTGTTCTCTGAATTCATCTCACAGAGTTACATCTTTGCCTTCAAGAAGCCTTTCGCTAATGCTGTTCTTGTGGAATTGGCAAAGGGATATTTGGAAGCCAATAGAGGGCTATGGTGAAAAAGGAAATATCTTCCGTTCAAAACTGGAAAGAAGCTTTCTGAGAAACTGCTCTGTGTTCTCTGCAATCATCTCAGAGAGTTACATCTTACCCTTCAAGAAGCCTTTCGCTAAGGCTGTTCTTGTGGAACTGGCAAAGGGATATTTGGAAGCCCATAGAGGGCTATGGTGAAAAAGGAAATACCTTCCGTTCAAAACTGGAAAGAAGCTTTCAGAGAAACTGCTCTGTGTTCTGTTAGTTCATCTCACAGACTTACATCTTTCCCTTCAAGAAGCCTTTCGCTAAGGCTGTTCTTGTGGAACTGGCAAAGGGATATTTGGAAGCCCATACAGGGCTATGGTGAAAAAGGAAATATCTTCCGTTCAAAACTGGATAGAAGCTTTCTGAGAAACTGCTCTGTGTACTCTGAATTCATCTCACAGAGTTACATCTTTCCCTTCAAGAAGACTTTCGCTAAGGCCGTTCTTTTGGAATTGGCAAAGGGATATTTGGACGCCCATAGAGGGCTACTGTGAAAAAGGAAATATCTTCCGTTCAAAACTGGAAAGAAGCTTTCTGAGAAACTGCTCTGTGTTCTGTTAATTCATCTCACAGATTTACATCTTTCCCTTCAAGAAGCCTTTCGCTAAGGCTGTTCTTGTGGAATTGGCAAAGGGATACTTGGAAGCCCGTAGAGGACTATGGTGAAAAAGGAAATATCTTCCGTTCAAAACTGGAAAGAAGCTTTCTGAGAAACTGCTCTGTGTTCTATGAATTCATCTCACAGAATTACATCTTTCCCTTCAAGAAGCCTTTCGCTAAGGCTGTTCTTGTGGAATTGGCAAAGGGATATTTGGAAGCCCATAGAGGGCTATGGTGAAAAAGGAAATAACTTCCGTTCCAAACTGGAAAGAAGCTTCCTGAGAAACTGCTCTTTGTTCTGCTAGTTCATCTCACAGAGTTACATCTTGCCCTTCAAGAAGCCTTTCGCCAAGGCTGTTCTTGTGGAATTGGCAAAGGGATATTTGGAACCCCATAGAGGGCTATGGTGAAAAAGGAAATATTTTCCGTTCAAAACTGGAAAGAAGCTTTCTGAGAAACTGCTCTGTGTTCTGTTAGTTCATCTCACAGAGTTACATCTTTCCCGTCAAGAAGCCTTTCGCTAAGGCTGTTCTTGTGGAACTGGCAAAGGGATATTTGGAAGCCCATAGAGGGCTATGGTGAAAAAGGAAATATCTTCCGTTCAATACTGGAAAGAAGCTTTCTGAGAAACTGCTCTGTGTTCTCTGAATTCATCTCACAGAGTTACATCTTTCCCTTCAAGAAGCCTTTCGCTAAGGCTGTTCTTGTGGAACTGGCAAAGGGATATTTCGAAGCTCATAGAGGGCTATGGTGAAAAAGGAAATATCTTCCGTTCAAAACTGGAAAGAAGCTTTCTGAGAAACTGCTCTGTGTTCTCTGAATTCATCTCACAGAGTTACATCTTTCCCATCAAGAATCCTTTCGCTAAGGCTGTTCTTCTGGAATTGGCATAGGGATATTTGGAAGCCCATAGAGGGCTATGGTGAAAAAGGAAATATCTTCCGTTCAAAACTGGAAAGAAGCATTCTGAGAAACTGCTCTGTGTTCTGTTAATTCATCTCACAGAGTTACATCTTTTCCTTCAAGAAGCCTTTCCTAAGGCTGTTCTTGTGGAATTGGCAAAGGGATATTTGGAAGCCCACAGAGGGCTATGGTGAAAAAGGAAATTTCTTCCGTTGAAAACTGGAAAGAAGCTTTCTGAGAAACTGCTCTGTGTTTTCTTAGTTCATCTCACAGAGTTACGTCTTTGCCTTCAAGAAGCCTTTCGCTAAGGCTTTTCTTGTGGAACTGGCAAAGGGATATTTGGAAGCCCATAGAGGGCAATGGAGAAAAAGGAAATATCTTCCGTCCAAAACTGGAAAGAAGCTTTCTGAGAATCTGCTCAGTGTTCTCTGAATTCATCTCACAGAGTTACATCTTTCCCTTCAAGAAGCCTTTCGCTAAGGCTGTTCTTGTGGAATTGGCAAAGGGGTATTTGGAAGCCCAAGAGGGCTATGGTGAAAAAGGAAATATCTCCCGTTCAAAACTGGAAAGAAGCTTTCTGAGAAACTGCTCTGTGTTCTCTGAATTCATCTCACAGAGTTACATCTTTCAATTCAAGAAGCCTTTCGCTAAGGCTGTTCTTGTGGAATTGGCAAAGGGATATTTGGAAGCCTATAGATTGCTATGGTGAAAAAGGAAATATCTTCCGTTCAAACTGGAAAGAAGCTTTCTGAGAAACTGCTCTGTGTTCTGTTAATTCATCTCACAGAGATACATCTTTCCTTTCAAGAAGCCTTTCGCTAAGGCTGTTCTTGTGGAATTGGCAAAGTGATATTTGGAAGCCCATAGAGGGATATGGTGAAAAAGGAAATATCTTCCGTTCAAAACTGGAAAGAAGTTTTCTGAGAAACTGCTCTGTGTTCTATGAATTCATCTCACAGAGTTACATCTTTCCCTTCCAGAAGCCTTTCGCTAAGGCTGTTCTTGTGGAATTGGCAAAGGGATATTTGGAAGCCCATAGAGGGCTAGGGTGAAAAAGGAAATATCTTCCGTTCAAAACCGTAAAGAAGCTTTCTGAGAAACTGCTCTGTGTTCTCTGAAATCATCTCACAGAGTTACATCTTTCCCTTCAAGAAGCCTTTCGCTAAGGCTGTTTTTGTGGAATTGGCAAAGGGATATTTGGAAGCCCATAGAGGGCTATGGTGAAAAAGGAAATATCTTCCGTTCAAAACTGGAAAGAAGCTTTCTGAGAAACTGCTCTGTGTTCTGTTAGTTCATCTCACAGAGTTACATCTTTCCCTTCAAGAAACCTTTCGCTAAGGCTGTTCTTATGGAACTGGCAAAGGGATATTTGGAAGCCCATAGAGGGCTTTGGTGAAAAAGGAAATATCTTCCGTTCAAAACTGGAAAGAAGCTTTCTGAGAAACTGCTCTGTGTTCTGTTAATTCATCTCACAGAGGTACATCTTTCCCTTCAAGAAGCCTTTCGCTAAGGCTGTTCTTGTGGAATTGGCAAAGTGATATTTGGAAGCCCATAGAGGGATATGGTGAAAAAGGAAATATCTTCCGTTCAAAACTGGAAAGAAGCTTTTTGAGAAACTGCTCTGTGTTCTATGAATTCATCTCACAGAGTTACATCTTTGCCTTCCAGAAGCCTTTCGCTAAGGCTGTTCTTGTGGAATTGGCAAAGGGATGTTTGAAACCCCATAGAGGGCTATGGTGAAAAAGGAAATATCTTCCGTTCAAAATCGGAAAGAAGCTTTCTGAAAAACTGCTCTGTGTTCTCTGAATTCATCTCACAGAGTTACATCTTTACCTTCAAGAAGACTTTCGCTAAGGCTGTTCTTGGGAATTGGCAAAGGGATATTTGGAAGCCCATAGGGGGCTATGGTGAAAAAGGAAATATCTTCCGTTCAAAACTGGAAAGAAGCTTTCTGAGAAACGGCTCTGTGTTCTCTGAATTCATCTCACAGAGTTACATCTTTGCCTTCAAGAAGCCCTTCGCTAATGCTGTTCTTGTGGAATTGGCAAAGGGATATTTGGAAGCCCATAGAGGGCTATGGTGAAAAAGGAAATATCTTCCGTTCAAAACCGGAAAGAAGCTTTCTGAGAAACTGCTCTGTGTTCTCTGAAATCATCTCACAGAGTTACATCTTTCCATTCAAGAAGCCTTTCGCTAAGGCTGTTGTTGTGGAATTGGCAAAGGGATATTTGGAAGCCCATAGAGGGCTATGGTGAAAAAGGAAATATCTTCCGTTCAAAACTGGAAAGAAGCTTTCTGAGAAACTGCTCTGTGTTCTGTTAGTTCATCTCACAGAGTTACATCTTTCCCTTCAAGAAGCCTTTCGCTAAGGCTGTTCTTGTGGAATTGGCAAAGTGATACTTGGAAGCCCATAGAGGGATATGGTGAAAAAGGAAATATCTTCCGTTCAAAACTGGAAAGAAGCTTTCTGAGAAACTGCTCTGTGTTCTATGAATTCATCTCACAGAGTTACATCTTTCCCTTCCAGAAGCCTTTCGCTAAGGCTGTTCTTGTGGAATTGGCAAAGGGATGTTTGAAACCCCATAGAGGGCTATGGTGAAAAAGGAAATATCTTCCGTTCAAAATCGGAAAGAAGCTTTCTGAAAAACTGCTCTGTGTTCTCTGAATTCATCTCACAGAGTTACATCTTTACCTTCAAGAAGACTTTCGCTAAGGCTGTTCTTGGGAATTGGCAAAGGGATATTTGGAAGCCCATAGTGGGCTATGGTGAAAAAGGAAATATCTTCCGTTCAAAACTGGAAAGATGCTTTCTGAGAAACGGCTCTGTGTTCTCTGAATTCATCTCACAGAGTTACATCTTTGCCTTCAAGAAGGCCTTCGCTGATGCTGTTCTTGTGGAACTGGCAAAGGGATATTTGGAAGCCCATAGAGGGCTATGGTGAAAAAGGAAATATCTTACGTTCAAAACTGGAAAGAAGCTTTCTGAGAAACTGCTCTGTGTTCTCTGAATTCATCTCACAGAGTTACATCTTTCCCTTCCAGAAGCCTTTCGCTAAGGCTGTTCTTGTGGAACTGGCAAAGGGATATTTGGAAGCCCATAGAGGGTTATGGTGAAAAAGGAAATATCTTCGGTTCAAAACTGGAAAGAAGCTTTCTGAGAAACTGCTCTGTGTTCTCTGAATTCATCTCACAGAGTTACATCTTTCCCTTCAAGAAGCCTTTCGCTAAGGCTGTTCTTGTGGAATTGGCAAAGGGATATTTGGAAGCCCATAGACGGCTATGGTGAAAAAGGAAATATCTTCCGTTCAAAACTGGAAAGAAGCTTTCTGAGAAACTACTCTGTGTTCTGTTAGTTCATCTCACAGTGTTACATCTTGCCCTCAAGAAGCCTTTCGCCAAGGCTGTTCTAGTGGAATTGGCAAAGGGATATTTGGAAGCCCATAGAGGGCTATGGTGAAAAAGGAAATATCTTCCGTTCAAAACTGGAAAGAAGCTTTCTGAGAAACTGCTCTGTGTTCTCTGAATTCATCTCACAGAGTTACATCTTGCCCTTCAAGAAGCCTTTCGCCAACGCTGTTCTTGTGGAACTGGCAAAGGGATATTTGGAAGCCCACAGAGGGCTATGGTTAAAAAAGGAAATATCTTCCGTTCAAAACTGGAAAGAAGCTTTCTGAGAAACTGCTCTGTGTTCTCTGAATTCATCTCACAGAGTTACATCTTTCCCTTCAAGAAGCCTTTCGCTACGACTGTTCTTGTGGAATTGGCAAGGGGATATTTGGAAGCCCATAGAGGGCTATGGTGAAAAAGGTAATATCTTCCGTTCAAAACTGGAAAGAAGCTTTCTGAGGAACTACTCTGTGTTCTGTTAGTTCATCTCACAGAGTTACATCTTGCCCTTCAAGAAGCCTTTCGCCAAGGCTGTTCTTGTGGAATTGGCAAATAGATATTTGGAACCCCATAGAGGGCTATGGTGAAAAAGGAAATATCTTCCGTTCAAAACTGGAAAGAAGCTTTCTGAGAAACTGCTCTGTGTTCTGTTAGTTCATCTCACAGAGTTACATCTTTCCCTTCAAGAAGCCTTTCGCTAAGGCTGTTCTTGTCGAACTGGCAAAGGGATATTTGGAAGCCCTTAGAGGGCTATGGTGAAAAAGGAAATATCTTCCGTTCAAAACTGGAAAGAAGCTTTCTGAGAAACTGCTCTGTGTTCTCTGAATTCATCTCACAGAGTTACATCTTTCCCTTCAAGAAGCCTTTAGCTAAGGCTGTTCTTGTGGAACTGGCAAAGGGATATTTGGAAGCCCATAGAGGGCTATGGTGAAAAAGAAAATATCTTCCGTTCAAAACTGGAAAGAAGCTTTCTGAGAAACTGCTCTGTGTTTTGTTAATTCATATCACAGAGCTACATCTTTCCCTTCAAGAAACCTTTCGCTAAGGTTGTTCTTGTGGAATTGGCAAAGGGATATTTGGAAGCCCATAGAGGGCTATGGTGAAAAAGGAAATATCTTCCGTTCAAAACTCGAAAGAAGCTTTCTGAGAAACTGCTCTGTGTTCTGCTAGTTCATCTCACAGAGTTACATCTTTCCCTTCAAGAAGCCTTTCGCTAAGGCTGTTCTTGTCGAACTGGCAAAGGGATATTTGGAAGCCCATAGAGGGCTATGGTGAAAAAGGAAATACCTTCCGTTCAAAACTGGAAAGAAGCTTTCTGAGAAACTGCTCTGTGTTCTGTTAATTCATCTCACAGAGCTGCATCTTTCCCTTCAAGAAGCCTTTCGCCAAGGCTGTTCTTATGGAATTGGCAAAGTGATATTTGGAAGCCCATAGAGGGATATGGTGAAAAAGGAAATATCTTCCGTTCAAAACTGGAAAGAAGTTTTCTGAGAAACTGCTCTGTGTTCTATGAATTCATCTCACAGAGTTACATCTTTCCCTTCCAGAAGCCTTTCGCTAAGGCTGTTCTTGTGGAATTGGCAAAGGGATATTTGGAAGCCCATAGAGGGCTAGGGTGAAAAAGGAAATATCTTCCGTTCAAAACCGGAAAGAAGCTTTCTGAGAAACTGCTCTGTGTTCTCTGAAATCATCTCACAGAGTTACATCTTTCCCTTCAAGAAGCCTTTCGCTAAGGCTGTTTTTGTGGAATTGGCAAAGGGATATTTGGAAGCCCATAGAGGGCTATGGTGAAAAAGGAAATATCTTCCGTTCAAAACTGGAAAGAAGCTTTCTGAGAAACTGCTCTGTGTTCTGTTAGTTCATCTCACAGAGTTACATCTTTCCCTTCAAGAAACCTTTCGCTAAGGCTGTTCTTATGGAACTGGCAAAGGGATATTTGGAAGCCCATAGAGGGCTTTGGTGAAAAAGGAAATATCTTCCGTTCAAAACTGGAAAGAAGCTTTCTGAGAAACTGCTCTGTGTTCTGTTAATTCATCTCACAGAGGTACATCTTTCCCTTCAAGAAGCCTTTCGCTAAGGCTGTTCTTGTGGAATTGGCAAAGTGATATTTGGAAGCCCATAGAGGGATATGGTGAAAAAGGAAATATCTTCCGTTCAAAACTGGAAAGAAGCTTTTTGAGAAACTGCTCTGTGTTCTATGAATTCATCTCACAGAGTTACATCTTTGCCTTCCAGAAGCCTTTCGCTAAGGCTGTTCTTGTGGAATTGGCAAAGGGATGTTTGAAACCCCATAGAGGGCTATGGTGAAAAAGGAAATATCTTCCGTTCAAAATCGGAAAGAAGCTTTCTGAAAAACTGCTCTGTGTTCTCTGAATTCATCTCACAGAGTTACATCTTTACCTTCAAGAAGACTTTCGCTAAGGCTGTTCTTGGGAATTGGCAAAGGGATATTTGGAAGCCCATAGGGGGCTATGGTGAAAAAGGAAATATCTTCCGTTCAAAACTGGAAAGAAGCTTTCTGAGAAACGGCTCTGTGTTCTCTGAATTCATCTCACAGAGTTACATCTTTGCCTTCAAGAAGCCCTTCGCTAATGCTGTTCTTGTGGAATTGGCAAAGGGATATTTGGAAGCCCATAGAGGGCTATGGTGAAAAAGGAAATATCTTCCGTTCAAAACCGGAAAGAAGCTTTCTGAGAAACTGCTCTGTGTTCTCTGAAATCATCTCACAGAGTTACATCTTTCCATTCAAGAAGCCTTTCGCTAAGGCTGTTGTTGTGGAATTGGCAAAGGGATATTTGGAAGCCCATAGAGGGCTATGGTGAAAAAGGAAATATCTTCCGTTCAAAACTGGAAAGAAGCTTTCTGAGAAACTGCTCTGTGTTCTGTTAGTTCATCTCACAGAGTTACATCTTTCCCTTCAAGAAGCCTTTCGCTAAGGCTGTTCTTGTGGAATTGGCAAAGTGATACTTGGAAGCCCATAGAGGGATATGGTGAAAAAGGAAATATCTTCCGTTCAAAACTGGAAAGAAGCTTTCTGAGAAACTGCTCTGTGTTCTATGAATTCATCTCACAGAGTTACATCTTTCCCTTCCAGAAGCCTTTCGCTAAGGCTGTTCTTGTGGAATTGGCAAAGGGATGTTTGAAACCCCATAGAGGGCTATGGTGAAAAAGGAAATATCTTCCGTTCAAAATCGGAAAGAAGCTTTCTGAAAAACTGCTCTGTGTTCTCTGAATTCATCTCACAGAGTTACATCTTTACCTTCAAGAAGACTTTCGCTAAGGCTGTTCTTGGGAATTGGCAAAGGGATATTTGGAAGCCCATAGTGGGCTATGGTGAAAAAGGAAATATCTTCCGTTCAAAACTGGAAAGATGCTTTCTGAGAAACGGCTCTGTGTTCTCTGAATTCATCTCACAGAGTTACATCTTTGCCTTCAAGAAGGCCTTCGCTGATGCTGTTCTTGTGGAACTGGCAAAGGGATATTTGGAAGCCCATAGAGGGCTATGGTGAAAAAGGAAATATCTTACGTTCAAAACTGGAAAGAAGCTTTCTGAGAAACTGCTCTGTGTTCTCTGAATTCATCTCACAGAGTTACATCTTTCCCTTCCAGAAGCCTTTCGCTAAGGCTGTTCTTGTGGAACTGGCAAAGGGATATTTGGAAGCCCATAGAGGGTTATGGTGAAAAAGGAAATATCTTCGGTTCAAAACTGGAAAGAAGCTTTCTGAGAAACTGCTCTGTGTTCTCTGAATTCATCTCACAGAGTTACATCTTTCCCTTCAAGAAGCCTTTCGCTAAGGCTGTTCTTGTGGAATTGGCAAAGGGATATTTGGAAGCCCATAGAGGGCTATGGTGAAAAAGGAAATATCTTCCGTTCAAAACTGGAAAGAAGCTTTCTGAGAAACTGCTCTGTGTTCTATGAATTCATCTCACAGAGTTACATCTTTCCCTTCAAGAAGCCTTTCGCTAAGGCTGTTCTTGTGGAATTGGCAAAGTGATATTTGGAAGCCCATAGAGGGCTATGGTGAAAAAGGAAATAACTTCCGTTCAAAACTGGAAAGAATCTTTCTGAGAAACTGCTCTGTGTTCTCTGAATTCATCTCACAGAGTTACATCTTTATCTTCAAGAAGCCTTTCGCTAAGGCTGTTCTTGTGGAACTGGCAAAGGGATATTTGGAAGCCCATAGAAGGCTATTGTGAAAAAGGAAATATCTTCCGTTCAAAACTGGAAAGAAGCTTTCTGAGAAACTACTCTGTGTTCTGTTAGTTCATCTCACAGAGTTACATATTGCCCTCAAGAAGCCTTTCGCCAAGGCTGTTCTAGTGGAATTGGCAAAGGGATATTTGGAAGCCCATAGAGGGCTATGGTGAAAAAGGAAATATCTTCCGTTCAAAACTGGAAAGAAGCTTTCTGAGAAACTGCTCTGTGTTCTCTGAATTCATCTCACAGAGTTACATCTTGCCCTTCAAGAAGCCTTTCGCCAACGCTGTTCTTGTGGAACTGGCAAAGGGATATTTGGAAGCCCATAGAGGGCTATGGTTAAAAAAGGAAATATCTTCCGTTCAAAACTGGAAAGAAGCTTTCTGAGAAACTGCTCTGTGTTCTCTGAATTCATCTCACAGAGTTACATCTTTCCCTTCAAGAAGCCTTTCGCTACGACTGTTCTTGTGGAATTGGCAAGGGGATATTTGGAAGCCCATAGAGGGCTATGGTGAAAAAGGTAATATCTTCCGTTCAAAACTGGAAAGAAGCTTTCTGAGGAACTACTCTGTGTTCTGTTAGTTCATCTCACAGAGTTACATCTTGCCCTTCAAGAAGCCTTTCGCCAAGGCTGTTCTTGTGGAATTGGCAAATAGATATTTGGAACCCCATAGAGGGCTATGGTGAAAAAGGAAATATCTTCCGTTCAAAACTGGAAAGAAGCTTTCTGAGAAACTGCTCTGTGTTCTGTTAGTTCATCTCACAGAGTTACATCTTTCCCTTCAAGAAGCCTTTCGCTAAGGCTGTTCTTGTCGAACTGGCAAAGGGATATTTGGAAGCCCTTAGAGGGCTATGGTGAAAAAGGAAATATCTTCCGTTCAAAACTGGAAAGAAGCTTTCTGAGAAACTGCTCTGTGTTCTCTGAATTCATCTCACAGAGTTACATCTTTCCCTTCAAGAAGCCTTTAGCTAAGGCTCTTCTTGTGGAACTGGCAAAGGGATATTTGGAAGCCCATAGAGGGCTACGGTGAAAAAGAAAATATCTTCCGTTCAAAACTGGAAAGAAGCTTTCTGAGAAACTGCTCTGTGTTTTGTTAATTCATATCACAGAGCTACATCTTTCCCTTCAAGAAACCTTTCGCTAAGGTTGTTCTTGTGGAATTGGCAAAGGGATATTTGGAAGCCCATAGAGGGCTATGGTGAAAAAGGAAATATCTTCCGTTCAAAACTGGAAAGAAGCTTTCTGAGAAACTGCTCTGTGTTCTGCTAGTTCATCTCACAGAGTTACATCTTTCCCTTCAAGAAGCCTTTCGCTAAGGCTGTTCTTGTCGAACTGGCAAAGGGATATTTGGAAGCCCATAGAGGGCTATGGTGAAAAAGGAAATACCTTCCGTTCAAAACTGGAAAGAAGCTTTCTGAGAAACTGCTCTGTGTTCTGTTAATTCATCTCACAGAGCTGCATCTTTCCCTTCAAGAAGCCTTTCGCCAAGGCTGTTCTTATGGAATTGGCAAAGGGATATTTGGAAACCCATAGAGGGCTATGGTGAAAAAGGTAATCCCTTCCGTTCAAAACTGGAAAGAAGCATTCTGAGAAACTACTCTGTGTTCTGTTAGTTCATCTCACAGAGTTACATCTTTCCCTTCAAGAAGCCTTTCACTAAGGCTGTTCTTGTGGAATTGGCAAAGTGATATTTGGAAGCCCATAGAGGGCTATGGTGAAAAAGGAAATATCTTCCGTTCAAAACCGGAAAGAAGCTTTCTGAGAAACTGCTCTGTGTTCTCTGAATTCATCTCACAGAGTTACATTTTTACCTTCAAGAAGACTTTCGCTAAGGCTGTTCTTGAGGAATTGGCAAAGGGATATTTGGAAGCCCATAGAGGGCTATGGTGAAAAAGGAAATATCTTCTGTTCAAAACAGGAAAGAAGCTTTCTGAGAAACGGCTCTGTGTTCTCTGAATTCATCTCACAGAGTTACATCTTTGCCTTCAAGAAGCCTTTCGCTAATGCTGTTCTTGTGGAATTGGCAAAGGGATATTTGGAAGCCCATAGAGGGCTATGGTGAAAAAGGAAATACCTTCCGTTCAAAACTGGAAAGAAGCTTTCAGAGAAACTGCTCTGTGTTCTGTTAGTTCATCTCACAGACTTACATCTTTCCCTTCAAGAAGCCTTTCGCTAAGGCTGTTCTTGTGGAACTGGCAAAGGGATATTTGGAAGCCCATACAGGGCTATGGTGAAAAAGGAAATATCTTCCGTTCAAAACTGGATAGAAGCTTTCTGAGAAACTGCTCTGTGTACTCTGAATTCATCTCACAGAGTTACATCTTTCCCTTCAAGAAGACTTTCGCTAAGGCCGTTCTTTTGGAATTGGCAAAGGGATATTTGGACGCCCATAGAGGGCTACTGTGAAAAAGGAAATATCTTCCGTTCAAAACTGGAAAGAAGCTTTCTGAGAAACTGCTCTGTGTTCTGTTAATTCATCTCACAGATTTACATCTTTCCCTTCAAGAAGCCTTTCGCTAAGGCTGTTCTTGTGGAATTGGCAAAGGGATACTTGGAAGCCCGTAGAGGACTATGGTGAAAAAGGAAATATCTTCCGTTCAAAACTGGAAAGAAGCTTTCTGAGAAACTGCTCTGTGTTCTATGAATTCATCTCACAGAGTTACATCTTTCCCTTCAAGAAGCCTTTCGCTAAGGCTGTTCTTGTGGAATTGGCAAAGGGATATTTGGAAGCCCATAGAGGGCTATGGTGAAAAAGGAAATAACTTCCGTTCCAAACTGGAAAGAAGCTTCCTGAGAAACTGCTCTTTGTTCTGCTAGTTCATCTCACAGAGTTACATCTTGCCCTTCAAGAAGCCTTTCGCCAAGGCTGTTCTTGTGGAATTGGCAAAGGGATATTTGGAACCCCATAGAGGGCTATGGTGAAAAAGGAAATATTTTCCGTTCAAAACTGGAAAGAAGCTTTCTGAGAAACTGCTCTGTGTTCTGTTAGTTCATCTCACAGAGTTACATCTTTCCCGTCAAGAAGCCTTTCGCTAAGGCTGTTCTTGTGGAACTGGCAAAGGGATATTTGGAAGCCCATAGAGGGCTATGGTGAAAAAGGAAATATCTTCCGTTCAATACTGGAAAGAAGCTTTCTGAGAAACTGCTCTGTGTTCTCTGAATTCATCTCACAGAGTTACATCTTTCCCTTCAAGAAGCCTTTCGCTAAGGCTGTTCTTGTGGAACTGGCAAAGGGATATTTCGAAGCTCATAGAGGGCTATGGTGAAAAAGGAAATATCTTCCGTTCAAAACTGGAAAGAAGCTTTCTGAGAAACTGCTCTGTGTTCTCTGAATTCATCTCACAGAGTTACATCTTTCCCTTCAAGAATCCTTTCGCTAAGGCTGTTCTTCTGGAATTGGCATAGGGATATTTGGAAGCCCATAGAGGGCTATGGTGAAAAAGGAAATATCTTCCGTTCAAAACTGGAAAGAAGCATTCTGAGAAACTGCTCTGTGTTCTGTTAATTCATCTCACAGAGTTACATCTTTTCCTTCAAGAAGCCTTTCCTAAGGCTGTTCTTGTGGAATTGGCAAAGGGATATTTGGAAGCCCACAGAGGGCTATGGTGAAAAAGGAAATTTCTTCCGTTGAAAACTGGAAAGAAGCTTTCTGAGAAACTGCTCTGTGTTTTCTTAGTTCATCTCACAGAGTTACGTCTTTGCCTTCAAGAAGCCTTTCGCTAAGGCTTTTCTTGTGGAACTGGCAAAGGGATATTTGGAATCCCATAGAGGGCAATGGAGAAAAAGGAAATATCTTCCGTCCAAAACTGGAAAGAAGCTTTCTGAGAATCTGCTCAGTGTTCTCTGAATTCATCTCACAGAGTTACATCTTTCCCTTCAAGAAGCCTTTCGCTAAGGCTGTTCTTGTGGAATTGGCAAAGGGGTATTTGGAAGCCCAAGAGGGCTATGGTGAAAAAGGAAATATCTCCCGTTCAAAACTGGAAAGAAGCTTTCTGAGAAACTGCTCTGTGTTCTCTGAATTCATCTCACAGAGTTACATCTTTCAATTCAAGAAGCCTTTCGCTAAGGCTGTTCTTGTGGAATTGGCAAAGGGATATTTGGAAGCCTATAGATTGCTATGGTGAAAAAGGAAATATCTTCCGTTCAAACTGGAAAG
This sequence comes from Chlorocebus sabaeus, assembly GCF_047675955.1. NCBI lineage: Eukaryota > Metazoa > Chordata > Mammalia > Primates > Cercopithecidae > Chlorocebus > Chlorocebus sabaeus. Next base: position 2,634,699 of record NW_027326857.1, read on the forward strand.
AAGCTTTCTGAGAAACTGCTCTGTGTTCTGTTAATTCATCTCACAGAGATACATCTTTCCTTTCAAGAAGCCTTTCGCTAAGGCTGTTCTTGTGGAATTGGCAAAGTGATATTTGGAAGCCCATAGAGGGATATGGTGAAAAAGGAAATATCTTCCGTTCAAAACTGGAAAGAAGTTTTCTGAGAAACTGCTCTGTGTTCTATGAATTCATCTCACAGAGTTACATCTTTCCCTTCCAGAAGCCTTTCGCTAAGGCTGTTCTTGTGGAATTGGCAAAGGGATATTTGGAAGCCCATAGAGGGCTAGGGTGAAAAAGGAAATATCTTCCGTTCAAAACCGGAAAGAAGCTTTCTGAGAAACTGCTCTGTGTTCTCTGAAATCATCTCACAGAGTTACATCTTTCCCTTCAAGAAGCCTTTCGCTAAGGCTGTTTTTGTGGAATTGGCAAAGGGATATTTGGAAGCCCATAGAGGGCTATGGTGAAAAAGGAAATATCTTCCGTTCAAAACTGGAAAGAAGCTTTCTGAGAAACTGCTCTGTGTTCTGTTAGTTCATCTCACAGAGTTACATCTTTCCCTTCAAGAAACCTTTCGCTAAGGCTGTTCTTATGGAACTGGCAAAGGGATATTTGGAAGCCCATAGAGGGCTTTGGTGAAAAAGGAAATATCTTCCGTTCAAAACTGGAAAGAACCTTTCTGAGAAACTGCTCTGTGTTCTGTTAATTCATCTCACAGAGGTACATCTTTCCCTTCAAGAAGCCTTTCGCTAAGGCTGTTCTTGTGGAATTGGCAAAGTGATATTTGGAAGCCCATAGAGGGATACGGTGAAAAAGGAAATATCTTCCGTTCAAAACTGGAAAGAAGCTTTTTGAGAAACTGCTCTGTGTTCTATGAATTCATCTCACAGAGTTACATCTTTGCCTTCCAGAAGCCTTTCGCTAAGGCTGTTCTTGTGGAATTGGCAAAGGGATGTTTGAAACCCCATAGAGGGCTATGGTGAAAAAGGAAATATCTTCCGTTCAAAATCGGAAAGAAGCTTTCTGAAAAACTGCTCTGTGTTCTCTGAATCCATCTCACAGAGTTACATCTTTACCTTCAAGAAGACTTTCGCTAAGGCTGTTCTTGGGAATTGGCAAAGGGATATTTGGAAGCCCATAGGGGGCTATGGTGAAAAAGGAAATATCTTCCGTTCAAAACTGGAAAGAAGCTTTCTGAGAAACGGCTCTGTGTTCTCTGAAATCATCTCACAGAGTTACATCTTTGCCTTCAAGAAGCCCTTCGCTAATGCTGTTCTTGTGGAATTGGCAAAGGGATATTTGGAAGCCCATAGAGGGCTATGGTGAAAAAGGAAATATCTTCCGTTCAAAACCGGAAAGAAGCTTTCTGAGAAACTGCTCTGTGTTCTCTGAAATCATCTCACAGAGTTACATCTTTCCATTCAAGAAGCCTTTCGCTAAGGCTGTTGTTGTGGAATTGGCAAAGGGATATTTGGAAGCCCATAGAGGGCTATGGTGAAAAAGGAAATATCTTCCGTTCAAAACTGGAAAGAAGCTTTCTGAGAAACTGCTCTGTGTTCTGTTAGTTCATCTCACAGAGTTACATCTTTCCCTTCAAGAAGCCTTTCGCTAAGGCTGTTCTTGTGGAATTGGCAAAGTGATACTTGGAAGCCCATAGAGGGATATGGTGAAAAAGGAAATATCTTCCGTTCAAAACTGGAAAGAAGCTTTCTGAGAAACTGCTCTGTGTTCTATGAATTCATCTCACAGAGTTACATCTTTCCCTTCCAGAATCCTTTCGCTAAGGCTGTTCTTGTGGAATTGGCAAAGGGATGTTTGAAACCCCATAGAGGGCTATGGTGAAAAAGGAAATATCTTCCGTTCAAAATCGGAAAGAAGCTTTCTGAAAAACTGCTCTGTGTTCTCTGAATTCATCTCACAGAGTTACATCTTTACCTTCAAGAAGCCTTTCGCTAAGGCTGTTCTTGTGGAACTGGCAAAGGGATATTTGGAAGCCCATAGAGGATTATGGTGAAAAAGGAAATATCTTCGGTTCAAAACTGGAAAGAAGCTTTCTGAGAAACTGCTCTGTGTTCTCTGAATTCATCTCACAGAGTTACATCTTTCCCTTCAAGAAGCCTTTCGCTAAGGCTGTTCTTGTGGAATTGGCAAAGGGATATTTGGAAGCCCATAGAGGGCTATGGTGAAAAAGGAAATATCTTCCGTTCAAAACTGGAAAGAAGCTTTCTGAGAAACTGCTCTGTGTTCTATGAATTCATCTCACAGAGTTACATCTTTCCCTTCAAGAAGCCTTTCGCTAAGGCTGTTCTTGTGGAATTGGCAAAGTGATATTTGGAAGCCCATAGAGGGCTATGGTGAAAAAGGAAATAACTTCCGTTCAAAACTGGAAAGAATCTTTCTGAGAAACTGCTCTGTGTTCTCTGAATTCATCTCACAGAGTTACATCTTTATCTTCAAGAAGCCTTTCGCTAAGGCTGTTCTTGTGGAACTGGCAAAGGGATATTTGGAAGCCCATAGAGGGCTATTGTGAAAAAGGAAATATCTTCCGTTCAAAACTGGAAAGAAGCTTTCTGAGAAACTGCTCTGTGTACTCTCAATTCATGTCACAGAATACATCTTTCCCTTCAAGAAGCCTTTCGCTAAGGCTGTTCTTGTGGAATTGGCAAAGGGATATTTGGAAGCCCATAGAGGGCTATGGTGAAAAAGGAAATATCTTCCGTTCAAAACTGGAAAGAAGCTTTCTGAGAAACTACTCTGTGTTCTGTTAGTTCATCTCACAGAGTTACATCTTGCCCTCAAGAAGCCTTTCGCCAAGGCTGTTCTAGTGGAATTGGCAAAGGGATATTTGGAAGCCCATAGAGGGCTATGGTGAAAAAGGAAATATCTTCCGTTCAAAACTGGAAAGAAGCTTCCTGAGAAACTGCTCTGTGTTCTGTTAATTCATCTCACAGAGTTACATCTTTCCCTTCAAGAAGCCTTTCGCTAAGGCTGTTCTTGTGGAACTGGCAAAGGGATATTTGGAAGCCCATAGAGGGTTATGGTGAAAAAGGAAATATCTTCCGTTCAAAACTGGAAAAAGCTTTCGAAGAAACTGCTCTGTCTTCTCTGAATTCATCTCACAGAGTTATATCTTTCCCTTCAAGAACCCTTTCGCTAAGGCTGTTCTTGTGGAACTGGCAAAGGGATATTTCGAAGCTCATAGACGGCTATGGTGAAAAAGGAAATATCTTCCGTTCAAAACTGGAAAGAAGCATTCTGAGAAACTGCTCTGTGTTCTGTTAGTTCATCTCACAGAGTTACATCTTTCCCTTCAAGAAGCCTTTCGCTAAGGCTGTTCTTGTGGAATTGGCAAAGTGATATTTGGAAGCCCATAGAGGGCTATGGTGAAAAAGGAAATATCTTCCGTTCAAAACTGGAAAGAAGCTTTCTGAGAAACTGCTCTGTGTTCTATGAATTCATCTCACAGAGTTACATCTTTCCCTTCCAGAAGCCTTTCGCTAAGGCTGTTCTTGTGGAATTGGCAAAGGGATATTTGGAAGCCCATAGAGGGCTATGTTGAAAAAGGAAATATCTTCCGTTCAAAACCGGAAAGAAGCTTTCTGAGAAACTGCTCTGTGTTCTCTGAAATCATCTCACAGAGATACATCTTTCCCTTCAAGAAGCCTTTCGCTAAGGCTGTTCTTGTGGAATTGGCAAAGGGATATTTGGAAGCCCATAGAGGGCTATGGTGAAAAAGGAAATATCTTCCGTTCAAAACTGGAAAGAAGCTTTCTGAGAAACTGCTCTGTGTTCTCTGCAATCATCTCAGAGAGTTACATCTTGCCCTTCAAGAAGCCTTTCGCTAAGGCTGTTCTTGTGGAACTGGCAAAGGGATATTTGGAAGCCCATAGAGGGCTATGGTGAAAAAGGAAATACCTTCCGTTCAAAACTGGAAAGAAGCTTTCTGAGAAACTGCTCTGTGTTCTGTTAATTCATATCACCGAGCTACATCTTTCCCATCAAGAAGCCTTTCGCTAAGGCTGTTCTTGTGGAATTGGCAAAGGGATATTTGGAAGCCCATAGAGGGCTATGGTGAAAAAGGAAATATCTTCCGTTCAAAACTGGAAAGAAGCTTTCTGAGAAACTGTTCTGTGTTCTGTTAGTTCATCTCACAGAGTTACATCTTTCCCGTCAAGAAGCCTTTCGCTAAGGCTGTTCTTGTGGAACTGGCAAAGGGATATTTCGAAGCCGTTAGAGGGCTATGGTGAAAAAGGAAATAACTTCCGTACAAAACTGGAAAGAAGCTTTCTGAGAAACTGCTCTGTGTTCTGTTAGTTCATCTCACAGAGTTACATCTTGCCCTTCAAGAAGCCTTTCGCCAAGGCTGTTCTTATGGAATTGGCAAAGGGATATTTGGAAGCCCATAGAGGGCTATGGTGAAAAAGGAAATATCTTCCGTTCAAAACTGGAAAGAAGCTTTCTGAGAAACTGCTCTGTGTTCTGTTAGTTCATCTCACAGAGTTACATCTTTCCCTTCAAGAAGCCTTTCGCTAAGGCTGTTCTTGTGGAACTGGCAAAGGGATATATGGAAGCCCATAGAGGGCTATGGTGAAAAAGGAAATATCTTCCGTTCATAACTGGAAAGAAGCTTTCTGAGAAACTGCTCTGTGTACTCTGAATTCATCTCACAGAGTTACATCTTTCCCTTCAAGAAGCCTTTCGCTAAGGCTGTTCTTGTGGAATTGGCAAAGTGATATTTGGAAGCCCATAGAGGGCTATGGTGAAAAAGGAAATATCTTCCGTTCAAAACCGGAAAGAAGATTTCTGATAAACGGCTCTGTGTTCTCTGAATTCATCTCACAGAGTTACATCTTTGCCTTCAAGAAGCCTTTCGCTAATGCTGTTCTTCTGGAATTGGCAAAGGGATATTTGGAAGCCCATAGAGGGCTATGGTGAAAAAGGAAATATCTTCCGTTCAAAACTGGAAAGAAGCTTTCTGAGAAACTGCTCAGTGTTCTCTGAATTCATCTGACAGAGTTACATCTTTCCCTTCAAGAAGCCTTTCGCTAAGGCTGTTCTTGTGGAACTGGCATAGGGATATTTGGAAGCCCATAGAAGGTTATGGTGGAAAAGGCAATATCTTCAGTTCAAAACTGGAAAGAAGCTGTCTGAGAAACTGCTCTGTGTTCTGTTAATTCATATCACCGAGCTACATCTTTCCCTTCAAGAAGCCTTTCGCTAAGGCTGTTCTTGTGGAATTGGCAAAGGGATATTTGGAAGCCCATAGAGGGCTATGGTGAAAAAGGAAATATCTTCCGTTCAAAACTGGAAAGAAGCTTTCTGAGAAACTGTTCTGTGTTCTGTTAGTTCATCTCACAGAGTTACATCTTTCCCGTCAAGAAGCCTTTCGCTAAGGCTGTTCTTGTGGAACTGGCAAAGGGATATTTCGAAGCCCTTAGAGGGCTATGGTGAAAAAGGAAATAACTTCCGTACAAAACTGGAAAGAAGCTTTCTGAGAAACTGCTCTGTGTTCTGTTAGTTCATCTCACAGAGTTACATCTTGCCCTTCAAGAAGCCTTTCGCCAAGGCTGTTCTTATGGAATTGGCAAAGGGATATTTGGAAGCCCATAGAGGGCTATGGTGAAAACGGAAATATCTTCCGTTCAAAACTGGAAAGAAGCTTTCTGAGAAACTGCTCTGTGTTCTGTTAATTCATCTCACAGAGTTACATCATTCTCTTCAAGAAGCCTTTCGCTAAGGCTGTTTTTGTGGAATTGGCAAAGTGATATTTGGAAGCCCATAGAGGGCTATGGTGAAAAAGGAAATATCTTCCGTTGAAAACTGGAAAGAAGCTTTCTGAGAAACTGCTCTGTGTTCTGTTAGTTCATCTCACAGAGTTACATCTTGCCCTTCAAGAAGCCTTTCGCCAACGCTGTTCTTGTGGAATTGGCAAAGGGATATTTGGAAGCCCATAGAGGGCTATGGTTAAAAAAGGAAATATCTTCCGTTCAAAACTGGAAAGAAGCTTTCTGAGAAACTGCTCTGTGATCTGTTAGTTCATCTCACAGAGTTACATCTTTCCCTTCAAGGAGCCCTTCGCTAAGGCTGTTCTTGTGGAATTGGCAAGGGGATATTTGGAAGCCCTTAGAGGGCTATGGTGAAAAAGGAAATATCTTCCGTTCATACTGGAAAGAAGCTTTCTGAGAAACTCCTCTGTGTTCTGTTAATTCATTTCACAGAGATACATCTTTCCCTTCAAGAAGCCTTTCGCTAAGGCTGTTCTTGTGGAATTGGCAAAGTGATATTTGGAAGCCCATAGAGGGCTATGGTGAAAAAGGAAATATCTTCCGTTCCAAACCGGAAAGAAGCTTTCTGAGAAACTGCTCTGTGTTCTCTGAATTCATCTCACAGAGTTACATCTTTACCTTCAAGAAGACTTTCGCTAAGGCTGTTCTTGAGTAATTGGCAAAGGGATATTTGGAAGCCCATAGAGGGCTATGGTGAAAAAGGAAATACCTTCCGTTCAAAACTGGAAAGAAGCTTTCAGAGAAACTGCTCTGTGTTCTGTTAGTTCATCTCACAGACTTACATCTTTCCCTTCAAGAAGCCTTTCGCTAAGGCTGTTCTTGTGGAACTGGCAAAGGGATATTTGGAAGCCCATACAGGGCTATGGTGAAAAAGGAAATATCTTCCGTTCAAAACTGGATAGAAGCTTTCTGAGAAACTGCTCTGTGTACTCTGAATTCATCTCACAGAGTTACATCTTTCCCTTCAAGAAGACTTTCGCTAAGGCCGTTCTTTTGGAATTGGCAAAGGGATATTTGGACGCCCATAGAGGGCTACTGTGAAAAAGGAAATATCTTCCGTTCAAAACTGGAAAGAAGCTTTCTGAGAAACTGCTCTGTGTTCTGTTAATTCATCTCACAGATTTACATCTTTCCCTTCAAGAAGCCTTTCGCTAAGGCTGTTCTTGTGGAATTGGCAAAGGGATACTTGGAAGCCCGTAGAGGACTATGGTGAAAAAGGAAATATCTTCCGTTCAAAACTGGAAAGAAGCTTTCTGAGAAACTGCTCTGTGTTCTATGAATTCATCTCACAGAGTTACATCTTTCCCTTCAAGAAGCCTTTCGCTAAGGCTGTTCTTGTGGAATTGGCAAAGGGATATTTGGAAGCCCATAGAGGGCTATGGTGAAAAAGGAAATAACTTCCGTTCCAAACTGGAAAGAAGCTTCCTGAGAAACTGCTCTTTGTTCTGCTAGTTCATCTCACAGAGTTACATCTTGCCCTTCAAGAAGCCTTTCGCCAAGGCTGTTCTTGTGGAATTGGCAAAGGGATATTTGGAACCCCATAGAGGGCTATGGTGAAAAAGGAAATATTTTCCGTTCAAAACTGGAAAGAAGCTTTCTGAGAAACTGCTCTGTGTTCTGTTAGTTCATCTCACAGAGTTACATCTTTCCCGTCAAGAAGCCTTTCGCTAAGGCTGTTCTTGTGGAACTGGCAAAGGGATATTTGGAAGCCCATAGAGGGCTATGGTGAAAAAGGAAATATCTTCCGTTCAATACTGGAAAGAAGCTTTCTGAGAAACTGCTCTGTGTTCTCTGAATTCATCTCACAGAGTTACATCTTTCCCTTCAAGAAGCCTTTCGCTAAGGCTGTTCTTGTGGAACTGGCAAAGGGATATTTCGAAGCTCATAGAGGGCTATGGTGAAAAAGGAAATATCTTCCGTTCAAAACTGGAAAGAAGCTTTCTGAGAAACTGCTCTGTGTTCTCTGAATTCATCTCACAGAGTTACATCTTTCCCTTCAAGAATCCTTTCGCTAAGGCTGTTCTTCTGGAATTGGCATAGGGATATTTGGAAGCCCATAGAGGGCTATGGTGAAAAAGGAAATATCTTCCGTTCAAAACTGGAAAGAAGCATTCTGAGAAACTGCTCTGTGTTCTGTTAATTCATCTCACAGAGTTACATCTTTTCCTTCAAGAAGCCTTTCCTAAGGCTGTTCTTGTGGAATTGGCAAAGGGATATTTGGAAGCCCACAGAGGGCTATGGTGAAAAAGGAAATTTCTTCCGTTGAAAACTGGAAAGAAGCTTTCTGAGAAACTGCTCTGTGTTTTCTTAGTTCATCTCACAGAGTTACGTCTTTGCCTTCAAGAAGCCTTTCGCTAAGGCTTTTCTTGTGGAACTGGCAAAGGGATATTTGGAAGCCCATAGAGGGCAATGGAGAAAAAGGAAATATCTTCCGTCCAAAACTGGAAAGAAGCTTTCTGAGAATCTGCTCAGTGTTCTCTGAATTCATCTCACAGAGTTACATCTTTCCCTTCAAGAAGCCTTTCGCTAAGGCTGTTCTTGTGGAATTGGCAAAGGGGTATTTGGAAGCCCAAGAGGGCTATGGTGAAAAAGGAAATATCTCCCGTTCAAAACTGGAAAGAAGCTTTCTGAGAAACTGCTCTGTGTTCTCTGAATTCATCTCACAGAGTTACATCTTTCAATTCAAGAAGCCTTTCGCTAAGGCTGTTCTTGTGGAATTGGCAAAGGGATATTTGGAAGCCTATAGATTGCTATGGTGAAAAAGGAAATATCTTCCGTTCAAACTGGAAAGAAGCTTTCTGAGAAACTGCTCTGTGTTCTGTTAATTCATCTCACAGAGATACATCTTTCCTTTCAAGAAGCCTTTCGCTAAGGCTGTTCTTGTGGAATTGGCAAAGTGATATTTGGAAGCCCATAGAGGGATATGGTGAAAAAGGAAATATCTTCCGTTCAAAACTGGAAAGAAGTTTTCTGAGAAACTGCTCTGTGTTCTATGAATTCATCTCACAGAGTTACATCTTTCCCTTCCAGAAGCCTTTCGCTAAGGCTGTTCTTGTGGAATTGGCAAAGGGATATTTGGAAGCCCATAGAGGGCTAGGGTGAAAAAGGAAATATCTTCCGTTCAAAACCGGAAAGAAGCTTTCTGAGAAACTGCTCTGTGTTCTCTGAAATCATCTCACAGAGTTACATCTTTCCCTTCAAGAAGCCTTTCGCTAAGGCTGTTTTTGTGGAATTGGCAAAGGGATATTTGGAAGCCCATAGAGGGCTATGGTGAAAAAGGAAATATCTTCCGTTCAAAACTGGAAAGAAGCTTTCTGAGAAACTGCTCTGTGTTCTGTTAGTTCATCTCACAGAGTTACATCTTTCCCTTCAAGAAACCTTTCGCTAAGGCTGTTCTTATGGAACTGGCAAAGGGATATTTGGAAGCCCATAGAGGGCTTTGGTGAAAAAGGAAATATCTTCCGTTCAAAACTGGAAAGAAGCTTTCTGAGAAACTGCTCTGTGTTCTGTTAATTCATCTCACAGAGGTACATCTTTCCCTTCAAGAAGCCTTTCGCTAAGGCTGTTCTTGTGGAATTGGCAAAGTGATATTTGGAAGCCCATAGAGGGATACGGTGAAAAAGGAAATATCTTCCGTTCAAAACTGGAAAGAAGCTTTTTGAGAAACTGCTCTGTGTTCTATGAATTCATCTCACAGAGTTACATCTTTGCCTTCCAGAAGCCTTTCGCTAAGGCTGTTCTTGTGGAATTGGCAAAGGGATGTTTGAAACCCCATAGAGGGCTATGGTGAAAAAGGAAATATCTTCCGTTCAAAATCGGAAAGAAGCTTTCTGAAAAACTGCTCTGTGTTCTCTGAATCCATCTCACAGAGTTACATCTTTACCTTCAAGAAGACTTTCGCTAAGGCTGTTCTTGGGAATTGGCAAAGGGATATTTGGAAGCCCATAGGGGGCTATGGTGAAAAAGGAAATATCTTCCGTTCAAAACTGGAAAGAAGCTTTCTGAGAAACGGCTCTGTGTTCTCTGAAATCATCTCACAGAGTTACATCTTTGCCTTCAAGAAGCCCTTCGCTAATGCTGTTCTTGTGGAATTGGCAAAGGGATATTTGGAAGCCCATAGAGGGCTATGGTGAAAAAGGAAATATCTTCCGTTCAAAACCGGAAAGAAGCTTTCTGAGAAACTGCTCTGTGTTCTCTGAAATCATCTCACAGAGTTACATCTTTCCATTCAAGAAGCCTTTCGCTAAGGCTGTTGTTGTGGAATTGGCAAAGGGATATTTGGAAGCCCATAGAGGGCTATGGTGAAAAAGGAAATATCTTCCGTTCAAAACTGGAAAGAAGCTTTCTGAGAAACTGCTCTGTGTTCTGTTAGTTCATCTCACAGAGTTACATCTTTCCCTTCAAGAAGCCTTTCGCTAAGGCTGTTCTTGTGGAATTGGCAAAGTGATACTTGGAAGCCCATAGAGGGATATGGTGAAAAAGGAAATATCTTCCGTTCAAAACTGGAAAGAAGCTTTCTGAGAAACTGCTCTGTGTTCTATGAATTCATCTCACAGAGTTACATCTTTCCCTTCCAGAAGCCTTTCGCTAAGGGCTGTTCTTGTGGAATTGGCAAAGGGATGTTGAAACCCCATAGAGGGCTATGGTGAAAAAGGAAATATCTTCCGTTCAAAATCGGAAAGAAGCTTTCTGAAAAACTGCTCTGTGTTCTCTGAATTCATCTCACAGAGTTACATCTTTACCTTCAAGAAGCCTTTCGCTAAGGCTGTTCTTGTGGAACTGGCAAAGGGATATTTGGAAGCCCATAGAGGATTATGGTGAAAAAGGAAATATCTTCGGTTCAAAACTGGAAAGAAGCTTTCTGAGAAACTGCTCTGTGTTCTCTGAATTCATCTCACAGAGTTACATCTTTCCCTTCAAGAAGCCTTTCGCTAAGGCTGTTCTTGTGGAATTGGCAAAGGGATATTTGGAAGCCCATAGAGGGCTATGGTGAAAAAGGAAATATCTTCCGTTCAAAACTGGAAAGAAGCTTTCTGAGAAACTGCTCTGTGTTCTATGAATTCATCTCACAGAGTTACATCTTTCCCTTCAAGAAGCCTTTCGCTAAGGCTGTTCTTGTGGAATTGGCAAAGTGATATTTGGAAGCCCATAGAGGGCTATGGTGAAAAAGGAAATAACTTCCGTTCAAAACTGGAAAGAATCTTTCTGAGAAACTGCTCTGTGTTCTCTGAATTCATCTCACAGAGTTACATCTTTATCTTCAAGAAGCCTTTCGCTAAGGCTGTTCTTGTGAACTGGCAAAGGGATATTTGGAAGCCCATAGAGGGCTATTGTGAAAAAGGAAATATCTTCCGTTCAAAACTGGAAAGAAGCTTTCTGAGAAACTGCTCTGTGTACTCTCAATTCATGTCACAGAATACATCTTTCCCTTCAAGAAGCCTTTCGCTAAGGCTGTTCTTGTGGAATTGGCAAAGGGATATTTGGAAGCCCATAGAGGGCTATGGTGAAAAAGGAAATATCTTCCGTTCAAAACTGGAAAGAAGCTTTCTGAGAAACTACTCTGTGTTCTGTTAGTTCATCTCACAGAGTTACATCTTGCCCTCAAGAAGCCTTTCGCCAAGGCTGTTCTAGTGGAATTGGCAAAGGGATATTTGGAAGCCCATAGAGGGCTATGGTGAAAAAGGAAATATCTTCCGTTCAAAACTGGAAAGAAGCTTCCTGAGAAACTGCTCTGTGTTCTGTTAATTCATCTCACAGAGTTACATCTTTCCCTTCAAGAAGCCTTTCGCTAAGGCTGTTCTTGTGGAACTGGCAAAGGGATATTTGGAAGCCCATAGAGGGTTATGGTGAAAAAGGAAATATCTTCCGTTCAAAACTGGAAAAAAGCTTTCGAAGAAACTGCTCTGTCTTCTCTGAATTCATCTCACAGAGTTATATCTTTCCCTTCAAGAACCCTTTCGCTAAGGCTGTTCTTGTGGAACTGGCAAAGGGATATTTCGAAGCTCATAGACGGCTATGGTGAAAAAGGAAATATCTTCCGTTCAAAACTGGAAAGAAGCATTCTGAGAAACTGCTCTGTGTTCTGTTAGTTCATCTCACAGAGTTACATCTTTCCCTTCAAGAAGCCTTTCGCTAAGGCTGTTCTTGTGGAATTGGCAAAGTGATATTTGGAAGCCCATAGAGGGCTATGGTGAAAAAGGAAATATCTTCCGTTCAAAACTGGAAAGAAGCTTTCTGAGAAACTGCTCTGTGTTCTATGAATTCATCTCACAGAGTTACATCTTTCCCTTCCAGAAGCCTTTCGCTAAGGCTGTTCTTGTGGAATTGGCAAAGGGATATTTGGAAGCCCATAGAGGGCTATGTTGAAAAAGGAAATATCTTCCGTTCAAAACCGGAAAGAAGCTTTCTGAGAAACTGCTCTGTGTTCTCTGAAATCATCTCACAGAGATACATCTTTCCCTTCAAGAAGCCTTTCGCTAAGGCTGTTCTTGTGGAATTGGCAAAGGGATATTTGGAAGCCCATAGAGGGCTATGGTGAAAAAGGAAATATCTTCCGTTCAAAACTGGAAAGAAGCTTTCTGAGAAACTGCTCTGTGTTCTCTGCAATCATCTCAGAGAGTTACATCTTGCCCTTCAAGAAGCCTTTCGCTAAGGCTGTTCTTGTGGAACTGGCAAAGGGATATTTGGAAGCCCATAGAGGGCTATGGTGAAAAAGGAAATACCTTCCGTTCAAAACTGGAAAGAAGCTTTCTGAGAAACTGCTCTGTGTTCTGTTAATTCATATCACCGAGCTACATCTTTCCCATCAAGAAGCCTTTCGCTAAGGCTGTTCTTGTGGAATTGGCAAAGGGATATTTGGAAGCCCATAGAGGGCTATGGTGAAAAAGGAAATATCTTCCGTTCAAAACTGGAAAGAAGCTTTCTGAGAAACTGTTCTGTGTTCTGTTAGTTCATCTCACAGAGTTACATCTTTCCCGTCAAGAAGCCTTTCGCTAAGGCTGTTCTTGTGGAACTGGCAAAGGGATATTTCGAAGCCGTTAGAGGGCTATGGTGAAAAAGGAAATAACTTCCGTACAAAACTGGAAAGAAGCTTTCTGAGAAACTGCTCTGTGTTCTGTTAGTTCATCTCACAGAGTTACATCTTGCCCTTCAAGAAGCCTTTCGCCAAGGCTGTTCTTATGGAATTGGCAAAGGGATATTTGGAAGCCCATAGAGGGCTATGGTGAAAAAGGAAATATCTTCCGTTCAAAACTGGAAAGAAGCTTTCTGAGAAACTGCTCTGTGTTCTGTTAGTTCATCTCACAGAGTTACATCTTTCCCTTCAAGAAGCCTTTCGCTAAGGCTGTTCTTGTGGAACTGGCAAAGGGATATATGGAAGCCCATAGAGGGCTATGGTGAAAAAGGAAATATCTTCCGTTCATAACTGGAAAGAAGCTTTCTGAGAAACTGCTCTGTGTACTCTGAATTCATCTCACAGAGTTACATCTTTCCCTTCAAGAAGCCTTTCGCTAAGGCTGTTCTTGTGGAATTGGCAAAGTGATATTTGGAAGCCCATAGAGGGCTATGGTGAAAAAGGAAATATCTTCCGTTCAAAACCGGAAAGAAGATTTCTGATAAACGGCTCTGTGTTCTCTGAATTCATCTCACAGAGTTACATCTTTGCCTTCAAGAAGCCTTTCGCTAATGCTGTTCTTCTGGAATTGGCAAAGGGATATTTGGAAGCCCATAGAGGGCTATGGTGAAAAAGGAAATATCTTCCGTTCAAAACTGGAAAGAAGCTTTCTGAGAAACTGCTCAGTGTTCTCTGAATTCATCTGACAGAGTTACATCTTTCCCTTCAAGAAGCCTTTCGCTAAGGCTGTTCTTGTGGAACTGGCATAGGGATATTTGGAAGCCCATAGAAGGTTATGGTGGAAAAGGCAATATCTTCAGTTCAAAACTGGAAAGAAGCTGTCTGAGAAACTGCTCTGTGTTCTGTTAATTCATATCACCGAGCTACATCTTTCCCTTCAAGAAGCCTTTCGCTAAGGCTGTTCTTGTGGAATTGGCAAAGGGATATTTGGAAGCCCATAGAGGGCTATGGTGAAAAAGGAAATATCTTCCGTTCAAAACTGGAAAGAAGCTTTCTGAGAAACTGCTCTGTGTTCTGTTAGTTCATCTCACAGAGTTACATCTTTCCCGTCAA